>NW_017617530.1:0-423399 GCF_001879475.1 Ipomoea nil | reverse complement strand
GGAGGCCAATATAGTCACGTCTTTGAAAATTGAATGACAACATTTTACATACTGATAATTCAGGTGACATGATAATGACATATTTGCTGAGGGGCCATAAATACATATTTTCCCTTTTTTTTATGTATATATTCAAATATATATTTTCCTTTTTTAACAATAGTTACTACAATTCAACTACTTTCAACAACAACAATTTGAGTTGCGCCAAATAATACACTCTTGTGTTGTTCGCAGTCTCAAATTAATATTAAGATTTTATTTTTTTTTATCTTTATCGAAACTTGTAATTATATTTTTAATATTTTATTTGATTCAATCTTAATTCTTATAAATTATTGCCTCAATATTGTTATGATTTCAATCGAAATAGTTTTTTTTTCTTGATGTTTATTAATTAGAATATAAGTCTCATACCATACTATGGATAAAAATAATAATGTGCAAATTGAGTAGGTTGAATAAACTATTATAATAAGAAAATTTATGATATATTATAAATGTTTGTAAGAAAATTATAACATGATAGATATCAACAACATGAAGTTGTAAGATGTATTCATTAGAATTTAATGACTTTGTTAACTTTAAAATAAATGATAAAGTCTTATGAATTTTTTATATAGAATTTTATAGTCTTATAAATTTAAAAAAAAGTTTGAACGACTCTATGAAAGTCAATCAAAGTTTATTAAAATCTATCATTTTAAAAGTTTTTAAAACTCTACAAAAGTCATGATTGAATACACCCCCTTAGTATCAATCCATATTTGCGTGTGAGTCTTAGAAGAAAATTCAATGAAACTGATAAATACGGAGTAAATAAATAAATAAGTTCAAATAGTTAAAATGTGATATAGGGGGGAAAATGTAATTATAGTCACTCAATTGTTTCTAACTAGCAATTTGAGTTCTTAATTTTTTACCGTTGCAATATACACATCTAACTCTTTTTAAAAAATTGAAATTTTAAGTACCTCTGGAACTGGAACAACAAAACTGTTAAACCCTATTAAATTTTACTTAGTACATGTATATTTAGTATTTTTTTAATGTTTATTCTTTACTTAGTACATACATATTTGTTAGAGTTAATTTCATTTTTGGTCCTAGATTTATAGATGACAATCCACTTTTAGTCCTTTTTTATTAGAACATCCTCATTTGGTCTATTAATCTTGTGGCATGGTCATTTTTAGTTATCCATCAACAAAATCGTTGAAATATCGTTAAATACAAAGACATTTAATTCCAATCTTTTTTATACAAAGTATGTTGAACCGCTATATTTTTATGTTTATTTTTTTGAAAACATCCATAATTAAAGACCGAAATGTACTTATATTTAACGAATTTAATTAAATTGTTTTTGTTGATAAAGAACTAAATTAAAATGGTCATACCACAATAATACTAGGATCAAAAATGGAATTAACTCTATATGTTACTATCTAATGTTATCATTGTTGCTAGATCTAGATTAATGTAATCTTTGATCTGATCTTCTTTTCCTATGTATTTTTTTTTTAATTCCATTAAAAAAAAAAAAAAAAAAAAAAAAGATGTTTGGAGATAATTGAAAGAGCAAATACCAATTTCGTCCCACAAGTATTAGTAAAATGACGGTTTGATCCACATGTTTAATTTCTACCAATTTTCATCCACGACTATTTTTAGTACCAATTTTAATCCATGACTATTATTTAGTACCAAAATTCATCACGTCCGTCACCCATCTATTTAAGACATCCCGAAATCTAAAACTTTTAAGGGCATTTTCGTCATTTTCAACTTAAGATTTCAATTTGAGCATAAATAAATGAATTTAAGCCATAAGATTGATCTCAATTCACAGTTCTCCTCCTCATCCTACCTTTAATTTGAGGAATAAAACTGTGAATTGGGACATATCTTATTGCTTAAATCTCTTTATTTATGCTCAAATAGGGATCCTAATTTGAAAATCGCGAAACTACCCTTAATAATTTCATATTTCGGCATGTTTTAAACGAAGGGGTGACCGGCGTGATGAGTTTTGGCATTAAAATAATAGTTGTGGATGAAAATTGGTACTAAAACAATAGTCGTGGATGAAAATTGGTAGGAATTAAACATGTGGACCAAAACTGTCATTTTGTAATTCTCGTGGGATCAAAATTGGTAATTGCTCTAAATTGAAACCTCATTCACATGCAACGGTTTCCACTTATATTAACGCCCATCCCAAACTTATCCAATCATTATTGTTTGGACCGTGTTTCACACATGTGTATAGACCACGGTCCAAAAATACATAAAGGACATTATTTTAACTCATAAAATACATTATTTTATTTAAAAAATTTAATTATTCTAACACATAAAGTACATTACATATTATTTTAACTCATAAATACATTATTCTAACATATAAATTACATTATTCAAAACTCATAAAGTACATTATATTAGTTCAAAAATTTCATTATACTAACACATAAAGTACATTATTCAAACTCATAAAATACATTATCTAACTCCAAAATATTCAATTCTTACCGCTGACCCCATCCCAATTCACTGTACTGTTACGAACAACCTATATATAGCCCACCCTAACATGGTTATATGCAACCTCACCTCAACTCAATTCAATTCATTCTACATTTATTACAAAAGAAATACTCAAAAAGCTGATGA
The DNA here is from genome assembly GCF_001879475.1 of Ipomoea nil. Lineage (NCBI taxonomy): Eukaryota > Viridiplantae > Streptophyta > Magnoliopsida > Solanales > Convolvulaceae > Ipomoea > Ipomoea nil. The sequence goes on along the minus strand of NW_017617530.1, from coordinate 420,720 downwards.
TGGCAAAGTCGTCCAGCAGGGCAAATGGGAGCAAAAAAGAATGGTATGAAATTCAAGATATTAGTAGAAAAGCTTCAGATGAGTTTTCTACTACGCAAGAGGTCACCGGTGAATCATTTCGATGATTTTGAGGACTCCAAGGATGTTACCAACGACGTTAAAGAAGGGCATTTCACGGTAATGGCAGTGGACGGTGACAAGATTCAGAGATTCATCGTTCCGCTGAGTTATTAAGGAATCCTTGTTTCTTAATGCTATTGGAAAAAGCTGCAGAGAAGTATGGGTTTGAACATGAAGGTGCACTCATGCTTCCTTGCAGGCCAAGTGAGCTGGAGAAGATTCTTGCCAACCAATATATATACTGGAAGAGCAGATTGGAGTTCTCCTACAAGTCAAGAGCTTTAAGTTTAAATTAAAGATAAAAATACCTGTAATGATTGTGTAAAGTTTTCTAAGATTACATTATTATAATATTAGCTCAACCTTATAATAATTAAGGTAATCTGTTATGGTGCAATTCTTTCATACATACTCCTATTAATTAAGGTAATGATTGATTGTAAAAGATAAGGAGTGTGATTAGGAAGGGATTCAGTTACCATATTGATGTCATATGGTTATTATATAAAGAGCCCTCTAGTCCTCTCACTGCTTAACATTCATTCCTCATACATCATCCAGAGAGGGTTGAGAAAGTGAGAGAAACATATACTGTTACTCTGCCGCAGCAGTCCGTGACAACGCAACCTTCATCAATCGGAAGCTATGGCTGGAGGTTAGTACTTAGTACTTAAATAAAGATCCTATCACGTATTTAAGTTCCTACGTGATTTATATACTTACAGATTGTTCATTATCATTTTTTTAATGGTTAGTACAGATCAATTTTAAAATGTTTAATTGATTGAGTTTCTTGATCAATATTATTTAAATTTTGAAACTCCAAAATTCAATTATTAACTACCCTCCATGTAACTGTATGTGGACTATATATATGTATTCACTTAAATCCAACCCCATATAAAATTAGTGGAGTTCATCGCTAGATTATTTCTGGTGGGTTTGAATTCCAACTGCACGTCGCTGAAAGAAAGTTTCAAGTTCAATTACTCAACCACTAAATCACTATTCTCTGAAAAATTTCATAATTTAATGTACTGGGATTCTGATCTGATCTTACTGCCGGGATAGTAGAGTAAATTTTAATTTTGGTCCATTGACTATTGAACTTGTGTTAATTGCAATAACTGACTTTCAAAACTGTTAATTTAGTACCTTGTGTAACACCCCACTTTTTTAAAACTTAACTACAATTATAATCCATAATTAACATAACTAAGCAGTGGATTAATAAGATACCTAGTGGGAATGTCATCACCACAACCACCACTCCATAGTGATCGCACTCCATAGTGATCGTACAGGCTAAGGGTAGAACTAGAAAATAAATAAATATCTAAACATCCATCAACTTAAATAAAGCATAAGGGGAATAAACACACCCCAAAGTCTACAACTCTACATCATCGAAAATAACAAAACATCATAAGTCTAACATCCGATAAATAGTCATAAACAAGACATAAAGAGTTTAGACATCTCAATCTAAAAAACTAGTCTAACTCGATCACTTCTCACTGCTGGGCCCACCTGAAAGGGGTTTACAAGCAACACATAGACAAATAGGAAAACACCCGTTAGCACGAAACTAAGTATAACCACACTCAACCTTATAAAGTACTATAGAATATACTTTGGAAAAACATTTGATAACATTCGTATACAACAAACTCATCTCATAGGCAACCTTAGTCATATCACATACTTCTATATGCTTGCATCCTATAATATCAACAGGCATGTTTCGATACAAAAGACTTAACAACTTAGATATTTCAACATGTAAATGTCACAACAAACTTATCAAGCAACTCATGCTTACAGGTAAAATCATGCTAATAAATCATACGATAGTTATTCTCATGCTCTCAAGTTCTCATCATGTAACTGGATATACAAGACTTCAACTGTAACTACATAGTACAATCATGCTCGATATACAATCTTAAATCAACATTCTCATTATGCAATCTCATGCATTACTCTACTCAAATGCAATCTCGTGCAATACTATACTCATATGCAATCTCGTGCAATGCTATAAATATACTCATATGCAATCTCGTGCAATACTTTACTCATATGCAATCTCGTGCAATACTATAAATATACACACATGTAATCTCGTGCAATGCTATAAATATACTCATATGCAATCTCGTGCAATACTATACTTTTATGCAATCTCGTGCAATACTATAGATATACTCATACACTCGTAAAAAAAATAGAGTACTTTCTGTGGAGGTCTCATTGAGTCATAAATGACTTGCTTTCTTTCTTTCTTTCTTTAGAGTCGCAATGACTCACTTCTTTCTTTCTTAGAGTTGCAATGACTCACTCTTTCTCTTTAAAATGGACGAGGTAGGAACTTCATCATAGTGTGAATGATCCTATCTGGGTACGGCGTCTAGCCGACCTAATACTCTGCTCGTCCACCGAACCACTCTCTTGGTTCTATGCTCAAACTCTGTGGAATCAGGTATCGAACTTTTAGCGTGCACACCCCCTAACCAGGATTCCAAGCCTGGCGGGTAGTTTCCAACCTCGTAACATGAGAATACACCGCATTACATATACTGGGACCGCAATGTCCATAAAATCATCCGAGTGGACATAGTCCAAACGGGATCCTCCAAAACCTCACCGATATAGATAATACATAAATATATCTCTCATGCATCAATCTCATGCATGCAAAAACTCTACAACTTCTCAATGCATCAACTAATGGTATGCCACATGCTTACGAATTTTGAAAGTAATACTTGGCTGACGTTGGCCACTTATGCATTTTTAAAATATGATATATGTGAGATGCAAAATACTCTACAACATGCTCCAAAACCATGTATATAATCCATAAAATTCTCAAGGATACCATATCATACTCGGTTTGCAACATAGCAAATTCTATACATTTCTATCAACAAAATATGCTTCAAAACAAATTGATCAATTATCACATTTTAATCATGCTTCCATAATAAATCATATTCTCAAGTGATCATGCTTCTCTACTCAATACAAAAATAACATCAGATCACAGAGTCATGCATTTCTCATACACTGTGAACTTCACAATTTATACTGTGTAGCAAATTCTTCAATAAATCCATCATAACATACTCATTTTTAATCCAAATTCAATGAAATCAAAACCAAAACGTGCATTGAGACGGTCCTGAGGTACCGAGCCACAAGGACCCGTGACACTTGGCCTGAAACAGCACGTAGCTGAGCCACAAGGGCCCGGCCACTGCACAAAATCCTCCCAGAATGAAACTCAGGGACCTGGGGCGGGACTCCTCAAGAGCCGCCCCAAGTAAACCGTCACAAGGCCGGGCCTAGGAAACGACCCTCTCCTACGGCCGTGCCCTAGGCCCAGTTGGCCCCGATGGATATTTTCATCTGCAAAAATTATTCCAAGCATGTCCAAAACATTCTCAACACTTCAAAGACAAATACTAGATCACTTCCAAGCTTAAACACAACAAAATCTCATCATTTCTACTCATTTATACTCAATAAAATAGGTTTCACAGAGCCAAAATCAAAGAGGGAGTCCATGGGGTTATACCTCTTGTTACTTCTTCTTCTTGTATGGATCTCTACCTCCTCTCTACTCAACACCACCTCCTTCACCACCTAAACAAGCCAAGACTAAGAAACCTCAGAGATTGAAGGCTAAGAGAAGCGGAAACCTTAAGATAGGATGGAAAAATGAATGAAGGAAATGAATGTTGAAACATACTACAATGCTCTTTTCTTCTATCAGACAAGAGCTTGGGAGAGGCAATGATGGAGATCAAGGAATAACAAATGGATAGTGTTGTTTATATAGGGTGCAAAACCCTAGGTAAAAAGACCAATGATTGGTTGAGGGCAAAGTGGTAAAACTAGGCTAGAAAGTGTTCTTAGGCAAAATTTCTTGGAGTGGAGTGGTTCACCTAGCATCATGGACCAAAGGCTAGAAATTCTATTTTAAATACTTTGGAATTGAAAATGAATTTTCACAAAAAGTTTGCTGGATGAACACTTGTTTAAAGCTTCTTTGAATTCTCCCGGTTTCACTCAGATTGATTTCTCGATTTAAAACATGGTACGCGAAGTACCCGAAGATTTAGGATTTTTGGAATGAAATAAGTTTTGGCGTTGTATTAATTTAAAATGAGTCCAAAATAATTTATTCAAATACCAATTAATCGCAAAAATTTTTAATAGAGTGAAAATGTCTGTTTTGGAATTTCTTAAAATTGGATTTATAAAATAAAATTTTGGGTTGTTACACCTTGAGTATGTAATTTTAATCAATTTTGGTCACGCCGACCAAATGGGACAAGAAAATTTTAAATCAACAATTTGTCTTAAATAGAAGGACAAAATCGTCATTTCAGGTCACCATTTTCTTCTTCCTTGCACCGGCCGAAATTGCATTGAGATTACCGGTGAAATGTGCCACGCCACGTCGCCAGACTTTCCCATGGCCAATTCGGTCACCATCTCCTTCATTAACATCAGAAGCAAATTCTAGAAACCCCATTTGGTAATCAGATAGAATTAGAAGAATCTGTCATCAAACAAATGATGAATGCTTGCACGATTTTATTGATTTGAAGGTTAACGCAGAACCACACACCCCCATGGACCCACACAAGATAAAATATGTTACATGACTTACATTTTTGTAATTTTCCTGTTGAGCAGTATGAGAATTACTAATTGGTTTCCCTCGAAATGGATTGTCGTCGGAGAAGATCGATGCGGTGGCGGCATTCGCCGAGACTTCTCCAAACAGGTGTTGGAAAATGCTGGATGAATTAGAATTTGGGGCAACATTTCCGCTTTCTTTGTCATGTGGTTTCCGCTGAATTGGACAGAGTAAAAATCCACTTTCATGGCCACCGAATAGCTCGACGGCGTGGACGAAACGGGCACGAAGGGTGCTGATCCAACGCATTTTGAGGGCCGCATGCTCCGCTTCACAGGAAGCTTAGGGAGAAATGTCGATCTCATAATCATCATCCCGTGAGACGGCGGAGCATCGTGGTGAGGGTGAAGGTGATGGTGGTGAGAAGCTGCGGCTCCTATTCCAACTTCGTCGTACTGATTGTGGGGCAGCTGGTCAAATCATGAATTCCAAAATTGACACAGAAGACTTTGTGAAAATGGAAGGAAATTAAAAATGGAGGTGAGAGGTGAAAATGGGTCAAAAGCGAGTGTTGGATTTAATTAACCCGGGGTAGACCCGAATTACTAAACGCGATAAGTAATGGATAGGAAAAATGTGTGTCACGGGGACAACTCTGTATTGATAATATTCGTAAAGGGGTTACAGGACAAATGTGGTGATAATAATAGAAGTAGATGTCCCTAGGCAAGACACTAACTAATCCTTTTATACTAGCCAAGACTCCCAACCGCCCCCTATTCTCGCGGGGCAGTTGGATCACGCATTGACCGGGTCCATGCGAGTGCCCGGGGCCATCTTGTGCCTCCAGGCCCACATAGGCCTCGCCCGAGGTCGTAGGTCGAGGCCTTGGTCGGCCTCGCCGTAGGCCGAGGCCTTGGTCGGCCCCATCCGGGGCCGCCGTAGGCCTTCGCGCCGGCCTTACCGGGTCGGTTCGCCCCGAGCCCATACTCAATATATCCATCATCAGTCCCCCACTCTCCGAGTTGCGAGTCATCGTCAACGAAGGAGAGTAGCCTGAGTCGAAGGTTGAGCCCAAGCCCGCAAAGTATTGTCCATGCCGCGCCCCCGGGCACCCGCGTTGCGCTCGGGACTTCCTCTTCCCCGGGACACCCATGAGTCTTGGATTCCCCCCTTCCACCAATGCCTAGGGAAACCCGCATGTCACACCCATCAACTCCCCTCAACTTTCCCATTTCCCAAAGTTTGACCTTTTCTCTTCTTATCTTCTTATCCCATTTTCAAAATTCAAACTTTCCAACTACCCAAAATCTACTCCCATCCTCTCTCCACTTTCCTTACTTAAACCTTCTTCCCTCCATCTCTCACACTCCTCACTCGCCACTCCCACACACCCTCTCCCCCGTCGGCCCTTCTCACACCGCCCCCTCGCCACGCCGCCGTCCCCGTGCCACGCCAACCTCCTCATCGTGGCCCTCCGACTTCCCCAATTTTCCCAACTTCTCCAAACACCCACTCCACTCTTTCCCCCTCTCACCCCTACTTAGAATCTCTCACTCTCTCACCGCCCACTCCACTCTATCTCTACCCGCCGGCCTCGCCCCCTTACCGTGCTACACCGGCGACCGCCCCAAGGCTCTCCGGCCTCCCCACTCTCCCCCCTTTAGCTCCGACTTCCTCCCCGTATGTCCGCCGAGTTCGACGCCGCCGAGTTTGACGCCATCGATTTTAGCGATCTCTTCGTGTCTTTAGGCGATACCGATCCCTCCATGGACCCTGAGGAGGACCTTTTCGCCCCCCCCCCCCTCTACGGCAACCGAGGCCCGCACCGGCCTGCCCAACGACACCCCGGTCGAGGCTCGCCCCCTTCAAGCCGTGCCCGGGGCCACCGCCACCTCCACTCCTAAGTTAACTCGTTCCGAACTTGACCCCACTATTCCCCGTTCCGTGCGTCCTTATATTACCGAGGAAGACTTGGACCTCGTGCGGTTGTACGTGGGACCCGGCGTGGAAGTCCTCGCCCCCATCCCGCACGAGAATGTCACCGAGCCCCCGGAGGGCCGATTCTTTGGCGTCCACGTTCTTTCTCTAGCCTCGGGCCTACGGTTCCCTCTCCACCCCTTCGTGGTCGAGTTGTTGAACCTCCATGGGGTCCCTCCGGGACAACTAGTCCCCCACTCTCACTCCATACCAATAGCATTCCTTCTCCGTTGTGAGGACGTCGGGGTCACGCCCTCCCTCGATCTTTTCCACTATATTTTTAAAGCCGAAAATTCCTCGGGGGTTAAAACCAAAGGTTTCATGGCTTTCGCGGCCCGTGCCGGTATGAAAATTTTCAAAGACCCCAAAACTGTTGAATGGAAATCCAAGTTCGTTTATCTCTCCGTAGGCCCTGAGCTCCCCTTCCATGCCCCCGTGTGGAACACCCATTTCCTTAAATATTCCACCCCTCCGGGCACCCCTTCCTTAGCTGCTAGCGCCAAAAAATTCTTAGGAGACAAGGAGGAGCTTAGGATGGAGGCCTTGATGACCCCGGAGAGGTTGGCCGCCTTGGGCTTCATAGGTGGGGCTCCGCCGTCCCGGGCGTTATCGGCCTCCCGGGGCCAACCTGGGCACGAGGCCGCCCTTTCGGGGCATACTGAGGCCTCCTCGGACGAGGTTGAGGCCAAGGGTCACTATGGGGTCCCCTCGGGCGACGCCTTCGCCGAGGGGTCAGAGGACCATGAGTCCGTCTTCTCCGCTACCGAGTCCGAGATTGAGGTCGCCCCGTCCGAGGTCGAGGTTGTCCTGCCCGAGGTCGAGGTTGGCGTCGAGCTCCGCCCCGCCGTGCCAGGAGGTCTCTCTCGTCCCCTCTTTCTCGTCCTTATATATATTCAGATGTATGTCTCTTGCTTTTCTTTTTATCACAAACTGCCGTATCTGATAAACACTTTCTACTTGAAGGTGGGTCCTCCACGATGGTTTCTCGCGGGGAACTGATACACCGTGCTGCCGCCGCCCGGGGTCCTGCATCCAAGAGACAGAGAGTCGTCCCCGAGGGGACTAGCCGTGCCCCTCGGGTGCCGCCTGCCAACACACGAGCTAGGACTCGAGTTTCCGTTCCTCCCGGCGTCGTGGTTACTTCCGCGCCTCCCGCTTCTGCCCCTCCTAACGGGCTGGCTTCTATCTCTCTTGGCGAGGCGGCCCGCCTTCGGGACACAGTCTTAGGCATGCTTGGGCCTGGAGCGACGGAGTCCTTTCGGGCAGATGGGTTGCCCCCCATACTTCGTGATAGTCTCTCGGTACTCCCCGTTTCTTGACTTTTATGCATTTACTTTGAATGTTTGCACATCTCTTAACCCCTCCCTTTTCAGGTGTTTCTCCGCAGCTCCGTAGCGCTTGAGGAGGTCAAGTTCGCGAAGGCGCAGGCGCAGGAGGCCAATCAACAGGCCGATGACTTGAGGAAGGCTCTAGAGGCCAAGCAGGCAGAGTGCCGCAAGATAGCCAAGGACTTCGAGGCTGCCAAGAAGAGACACTTGGAGGAGATCATCCGTGCCGTTTGTAGCTACAAGAGATCTGATGGTTTTCGTCGTGACGTGAAGGCCTATGCCGACGAGCATTCGGAAGCCCTGGTGACCGCTTGGTTGGCTACGGCCCCGGGCCAGGAGAAACTAGCAGTGGAGGGTGCGTTCTCCTACAACTTGGGATGCTACTCGACGCAGCGTGATTTCTATGCCCTTCTCCGTCAGCGAGATGAGAGCTTTACCCCTGAGACTTGGGGGCTACCCACTGAGTTGGCAGACCCCGAGGCCGAGGAGCTGGGCCCGGACCCTCCGGAGGAGACGCGGGCAGAGATCGACGTCAACCTGGACCCCTCTCATACACAGACATCTTCCTTGGTGGCTGGTTCTTCCCGCGACGGGGTCGCCTCTGAAGCTTTGGAAGTGGAACATCCAGCCGCCAGTCGCCAGGAGGGCGCCCCTTAGGGAGTCGTAGATGCAGGCCCTTAACTCTTTATTTTGCTATGTATTTTGGATTTCTTGACTTTATGTACGGAACTATTGGTTTATAACTTGCCTTGCTTCAGATACCTTTCCGCGTTCGCTCATATTTCTTATTATTAGTATTTTTTTTTTTACGCTCCCATGCCGGAGGTTAGCGAGGCCTCGTGCCTCCTTAGGGCAGCCGTCGGCCCCAAGTCACCGGACTTGGGTCGCTAGGCTCTTCCGTCAGAGTTGGTACGCGAGGTCGGGCCTCGTGCCTCCTTAGGGCAGCCGTCGGCCCCAAGTCACCGGACTTGGGCCGCTAAGCTCTTCCGTCGAAGTTGGTACGCGAGGTTGGGCCTCGTGCCTCCTTAGGGTAGCCGTCGGCCCCAAGTCATTGGACTTGGGCCGCTAAGCTCTTCCGTCGGAGTTGGTACGCGAGGCCGGGCCTCGTGCCTCCTTAGGGCAGCCGTCAGCCCCAAGTCACCGGACTTGGGTCGCTAGGCTCTTCCGTCAGAGTTGGTACGCGAGGTCGGGCCTCGTGCCTCCTTAGGGCAGCCGTCGGTCCCAAGTCACCGGACTTGGGCCGCTAAGCTCTTCCGTCGGAGTTGGTACACGAGGTCGGGCCTCGTGCCTCCTTAGGGTAGCCGTCGGCCCCAAGTCATCGGACTTGGGCCGCTAAGCTCTTCCGTCGGAGTTGGTACGCGAGGCCGGGCCTCGTGCCTCCTTAGGGCAGCCGTCGGCCCCAAGTCACCGGACTTGGGCCGCTAAGCTCTTCCGTCGGAGTTGGTACGCGAGGCCGGGCCTCGTGCCTCCTTAGGGCAGCCGCCGGACCCGCTGGACTTGGGCCGCTAAGCTCTTCCGTCGGAGTTGGTGCACGAGGTCGGGCCTCGTACCTCCTTAGGGTTTGTCAGAGGGGTCATACGGGTGTAGCCACCCCCCGATGAGTGGGATGAGTCCTTGGCGAAGTACTATTACGTTTTATTGAAATCAGAAAAGGGTGGATCGCCTTACAGGAAAAGAAATAAAACGGAAATCATCACTGAAAGTATTTGAGCAGGTGCTCAGAGTTCCACACCCTATCTATCGTCTTGCCTTTCGGGGTTTTGAGTTTGTAGCTGCCGGGACGGACCACGGCTGTGACTATGTACGGGCCTTCCCACCTTTTAGCGAACTTGCCTCCCTCGAGGGGCTGACTTGCTTCGCGCCTCCTCAGAACGTAGTCGCCGACCTGGAAGTAACGAGGTCGGACTCGCTTGTCATGGTAGGCTTTGGCCTGGCGATGGTAATTTTCTACTCGGGTGGTCGCAGTCTCCCTCTTCTCGTCGATAAGGTGGAGCTCGATCTTGTGGTTGTCCTCGTTCATGTCGGGGTCATACACTTGGGCCCGATAGGGGGGTATGGCGACCTCCGCGGGGGCCCGGGCTTCAAAGCCATAAGATAATGAGAATGGGGTTTCCCCGGTGGCCCTCCTCGGGGTGGTGCGGTAGGTCCAGAGGACGACATCCAACTCCTCCACCCATGCGCCTTTGGCAGATTCTAGATTCTTCTGGAGTCCATCCACGATAGTGCGGTTGACATTTTCGACTTGGCCGTTGGCCTGGGGATAGGAGACGGCTACACGGGTATGCGTTATGCGCCATTGGGCACAAAACTCACTGAACTCCTTGCTCTCGAACTGGCGCCCGTTGTCCGTGATGACCTGCATTGGGACCCCGAAGCGGCACAGGATGTTCTTGTAGATGAACTGTTTGCACCGGGCACTTGTGATGCTGGCTAGGGGTTCGGCTTCTACCCACTTAGTGAAGTAGTCCACTGCTACTATCAGGTACTTCCTCCTGCCCGATCCCATCGGGAGGGCCCCGACCAGGTCGACCCCCCACCGGGAGAACGGGATGACTGAACTGATCGGGGTGTAGTTAGTGGCTGGGCGACCTGGGCCCACCTGGAATTGCTGACAGGTTGGGCAGCTCCTCGCATAGTCCGCGCACTCCTTGGCTATCCGAGGCCAAAAGTAGCCCTGTAAGATGGCCTTCCGGGCCATGGTGTAGGCCCCCTGGTTGGCGGAGCAGGTCCCCTCGTGGATTTCCTCCATGACCGCCCTTGCTTCCTCGGGGTACAGGTAGCGCAACAAGGTGTCGTTGTAGGATCGTTTGTAGAGTGTGTCCCCGATGAGTAGGTAGGTTGGGGCCCTCCGCTGAACGAGCTTGGCGTCTGCTTCGTCTGGTGGCAGGGCGCCGGACTCCTTGTACACTTTGAGGTGGTCCAACCAGCAGGCGGAACGAACTTGCACGGGAAGGACCGGGTAGGCCTCGAGGCTGGACCTCGCGAGGTCTTCCACCCGGGCGATCTTGGAGACATGATCGGGGGTGCCTTGTCCGAGTTTGGAGAGCATGTCCGCGTCTATGTTCTGTTCCCTTGGCACCTGCAGGACTTCGTGGTGGGCTAGCTGTCCCAAGAGTTGTAGCACTACGTCACGGTACCTCCTCATCATGTCCTCGTTGGCCTCGAACTCCCCCGTAACCTGCCCCACCACGAGCCTGGAATCACATCTTATCTTCAACTTCTCGGCCCTCATGCTCAGCGCGAGCCGGAGACCCCCGAGGAGGGCCTCGTACTTGGCCTCGTTGTTTGACAATTTGAAGTGGAAACGGAGCGCGTAGTAGGCCCTGAAACCCTCGGGGGTTACGAGGACGACCCCGCCTCCGCACCCCTTGGCACTCGAGGATCCGTCTGTTGATAGGGTCCACCACTCTTCCTCCTCGCTTCGGGCCTGTTCGGTGGCCTCCCGGGCGGTGCACTCGACTATGAAATCGGCAAGTGCTTGTCCTTTTATAGCAGGTCTTGGCTTGAACTGGATGTTGTACTGGCTTAAGCGCATGGACCACCTTACCAACCTGCTGGCCGACCCCGAGGCCCTTAACACCGACTCCAGGGGCTGGTTTGTTAAGACCTGAATGGGGTGCGCCTGAAAATAGTGATTGAGTTTCTTTGCGGTTACGTCTACTGCGAATATGGCTTTCTCGGTGTGAGAGTACGTGAGCTCGGCTCCCCGGAGGGCACGACTCATATAGTTGACGGGGCGTTACACACCCGCATCGTCCCGGACCAGCACGGAGCTGATCGCGGTTTGTGATATACCCAAGTACAGGTACAAGGTCTCCCCTCTCATGGGCTTGGCGAGCGGGGTAACGACATCATGTAGGCCTTGAGGTCGTCGAAGGCCTTCTGGAACTCAGGGGACCACTCGAACCCCGAACTCTTCTTGAGGACCGCGAAGAAGGGCAAGGACTTCTCGGCCGACCTCGAGAGGAACCGGCCGAGGGCCACTAGCCTGCCGTTCAGGCGTTGGACCTCCCGGAGGGACCGCGGAGGCTCCATGTCCAGGATAGCCCTCACCTTGTCGGGGTTGGGCTCAATGCCCCTCTTGGAGACCATGTAGCCCAGAAATTTGCCCCCGTGCACCCCGAAAGTGCATTTCTTGGGGTTCAACCTTAAATCATAACGCTGCATAATGGAAAATACCTCGTCTAAGTCATTGACATGGGTATCAGCCTCTGCGCTTTTGACTATCATGTCATCCACGTAGGCCTCCATGTTGCGGCCGAGGACCTGCTTGAAGACCTTGGCGACCATCCTGGTGTAGGTGGCCCCGGAGTTTTTGAGCCCAAAGGCCATGACTCTATAGCAGAAGACCCCTTCCGGGGTTGTGAAAGCCGTCTTCTCCTCGTCGTCCTCATGCATGAAGATCTGGTGGTACCCCCGGAAGGCGTCCAGGAAGCTCATGAGGGCGCAGCCTGCCGTTTCGTCCACCAACTGATCGATATTTGGTAACGGGAAGGGGTCCATGGGGCAGGCTTTGTTGAGGTCGGTGTAGTCCACGCACATCCTCCAGGTGGGGGGGTTTGGGGGCGAGGACTACGTTGGCCAGCCATTTGGGGTATAGGACCTCCCGGACGTGCCCTATCTTGAGGAGGGTATTGACCTCCGTCCTCACGAACTCCCGCCTCTCTGCGAAGAGGTACCTCTTGCGCTGTTGCACCGGCTTGGCTGTGGGGTCGACGGCGAGCTTATGGGTGATGACATCCCTACTGAGGCCCAGCATGTCCTCGGGTCCCCACGCGAACACCCCTTTGTAAGCCCTGATAACGTCAATGATGCGGGCCCGGAGCTCAGGGGCGAGCCCGGTTCCCACCTTCACCACGCGATCGGGGCGGCTGAGATCGAGGACGACCTCCTCAGTCTCCACTACGGGCTCAGCTCGCGGGTGGCCCTCCTCCTCTTTCAGCGCCTTCTCTGCTATGGTGTGCACCTGGAGGTCCCGCTTGCCTATCTGTTGGCATGCCCGAAGGTAGCAACTCCGGCTGATCCTTTGGTCTCCCCGGGCGACCCCGACCCCGGTTGGCGTGGGGAACTTGAGGCATAGGTGTTCCATAGAAATTATACACCTAAGGTCCTCCACGGCGGGTCGGCCTAGGATTACATTGTGAGCGCAGCTGATTCTGACCACCACGAATTCTACCTCCAACCTCTTGGTGTGTGGCGGGGCGCCTATCTCGACCTCGAGGTTGATTGACCCTTCTGTCTCTATGGAATCCCCTGTGAACCCGGACAAAGGGGTTCTCACTTGTCCCAGCTGTTTCCTCGATAGCCCCAACTGGGTGAATGTGTCATGGTACATCACGTTCACCGAGCTGCCTGTGTCCACCAATACTCTGTGCACGACCACCTCGTTGATCTCCATCTTGACCACTAAGGCGTCCCGGTGAGGGAGGGGGCCGTCTGGGAGGTCGTCATCGGTGAAGGTGATGGGCTCCCTCGTGGGCCTCTTCTCGTGCGGTGGTCGCACGACCTCGCCCACGTAGAGGCTCCGTGCCCATTTCTTCCTCTCTGCGGGCGTGTCTCCCCCCTCGGGTCCCCCGAAGATCACATGGATGGCCTGTTTCTTCTGGGGGTGGGGGTTGTCTAGTTCTCTTTCCTCCTCATCAGTGAGCTAGCCGAGCTCCCTTTTGCGTGGCGCAGAGGCGAAGGGCTCGAAGCTGCTTCCCTTCCTCCACACGCGGCCCTGATGCTGACCTTGGCCCTGCCCAGGCCACTGCACGAACTGACCCAAGTAGCCTCTCTGGATGAGCTCCTCGATCTGGCGTTTGAGGAGGATGCATTCGTCCGTGTCATGCCCTGATTGTCGGTGGAATTTGCAGTATTTGTTGTGGTCAACCTTCGGGGATATCTTCATGCACTCCCCCGGGTACTCCACGATCCCCTGGCCTTCCACATGCTCTAGGATTGTGCTGACGGGCTGCGTCAGCGGGGTGAGAAATCGTGTGGGGGTCAACCTGGGCCCCTCAGCGTACTCGCGGCGGGGAGGCCTGGGTACCCGGCGGTCTTCTTGGGGGGCCTCGCGCCGGGGCGGCCGGGGTGCTTGGCGCTCCTCCCGGGGTTCCTTGCCTTTACGGTCCTTCCCCTCCTCCTCCTCCTTCTTCCTCTTCTCGGCTACCTCCGCGTCAGCAAACCTAGAGGCACGGTCCATCAACTCGGTGTAGGTCTTGGGGGGTACCGGATGAGGTCCTGGTGGAAGGCGCCAGATCTAAGGTTGCTTCTGAAGATGGGTATGGCCGCTTTGTCATCAAAATTGGAGACCCCTATCGACTCCTTCTTCCACTTGCTGAGGAAGTTGGCCAGGGACTCCGAACTCCTTTGTTTCAAAAAACATAAGTCAGCGAACTGCTTCTTTTTCCGCATATGGCCAGCGAAGTAAGACAGGAAACGTCTCGTGAGGGTGGCGAAGGTCGAGATGGATCCTTCCGGCAGGGACCCGCACCGTCCTGTGCGTGGCCGTCTAGGGTCGAGAGGAAGCCTCGGCACATGATAGCGTCGCTGGCCCTAGTCATTAACATGGCAGCTCGGTACCTGTTCAGGTGTTCACGCGGGTCAGTCGTCCCAGAGTACGCTTTAATGGTGGGGAAACGGAAGTTCGCGGGGAGGGGCTCCTCCATGATGTCCCGCGTGAAGGGGGCGGTCAAGACGTCCAGAGGCTCCGGGGACCCGTTCCTATCATTGATTTGCTTTTGCATTTCGTCCATCCGCCTGCGGAGTTGTTCGACCTCCCCGCGATGGGAGCTCGGAGCTCGACCATTCGACTCTCCCGATCGCTCGACCCGGGAGTGTTGCTCTTGCCGCGCCGGGGCACGGGGCCCCTGGCTTGGCGATCGTCTCGCCTGTGACTCCTGCTGCGGCGGGGCTCGGGGCCTCCTGTTGGGCGAGTTTCGCGAACATGACCCTGCGGCGGGCAGTCCGTCGGCGGCGGGCCTTGGGCCTAACCTGTCCCGGGCAGACACGCGAACGCCCAACCTCTCCAGGGCGGGCCTGGCTGGGGCCGACCTCCCTCGGACTCTCTCACCATCTTGATGGTGATCCAGGCGGATGTTGCCGCCCCCCCGCCCCCCCCCCCCCCCCCCCCCCGCCTGTCCGAGGGCCGGGGCGAGTTAACCTCCCCCTCCGTCTGGGCGGCATGGGCGCGGGGTGGCCGGCTCGGGCCGCTACGCCCCCTCGTGGGGGCCGGAGGCGGAGTCGGGGTTCTTCGGGCGGCCTCTGAGCCGACCGGAATACCTTCCTGGAGCCCCCGTGTGAGGCGGTTCAATGTCGCTGAAGCTTGTTGGAGGGCGGCCGCACCTTCCCGGAAGAGGGCAGCATCCGGGGGAGGGCGGGCGGCCACCGCACCGTTGCAGTGATTGTTGAGGCGATCTCTGAGGTCACCCACCGACCTCAAAGAAGGGACTTGTGGCTGACTAGTGGTCCCGTTAGGGCCACCCCTAGGAGGGGAGGCACGGGTGTTACTGGAGCCGCGAGAGTTGGACCTCGACCTTGCCATCGTGGGATATGGAGCACGCTCGAGCTTGTACGTCAACTCTCAACAAGAGCACCAATGTTGGATTTAATTAACCGGGGTAGACCCGAATTACTAAACCCGATAAGTAATGGATAGGAAAAATGTGTGTCACGGGGACAACTCTGTATTGATAATATTCGTAAAGGGGTTACAGGACAAATGTAGTGATAATAATAGAAGTAGATGTCCCTAGGCAAGACACTAACTAATCCTTTTATACTAGCCAAGACTCCCAACCGCCCCCTATTCTCGCGGGGCAGTTGATCACGCGTTGACCGGGTCCATGCGAGTGCCCGGGGCCATCTTGTGCCTCCAGGCCCACGTAGGCCTCGCCCGAGGTCGTAGGCCGAGGCCTTGGTCGGCCCCATCCGGGGCCACCGTAGGCCTTCGCGCCGGCCTTCCCGGGTCGGTTCGCCCCGAGCCCATACTCAATATATCCATCAGCGAGCTTTGCTGCTGGGTTCGTGGCGGCGGTGGCATCGAAGACGAATGAGTTAGGTGGAGGAGGATATGGTAAAAGACGCTTTTGCCCTTACCATTTAAGATTAATTGGTGAGTTAAAATTTTCCAGTCACATTTGGGCAGTAATTTGGCCGGCGTGATTAAAATTGATAAAAATTGCATAGTCAAGGTACTAAATTAACAGTTTTGAAAGTCAAGTATTGCAATTAACACAAATTCAATAATCAGTGGACCAAAATTGAAATTTACTCGAAATAGTATATATGATGCTTTCTTCTATTGCGTGCATCTTTTCATTGTGTATATTAACTGTTATTGGTAGGTGCAGTTTCAATCTTGCGGTGTGATTTCAATGACACCGTTTTTTGCGTTTCTAAGTCCAATAATTGGTGACTAGCGGATTGTTGGGTGGATGGCAGGATGCTAGACTCAGCACACCTGCTCTAATACCAAATGTCAGACTCAAGCGCTTATCATTATGCCAAATTAAAAAGCTATAACTATTAGCGAAAACACAACTTTATTTTTTTATATTTGCGTAGCAGTCAGCACCATGTTCCAATGACAAGACGTTAGACTTCACTCTCCAAGCTACCGCCCAACAGTTGGTACCCATTTAAAAGCATACTTTTTTTTTTTTTTGGTTTGGAAAAAAGATATTGGGAGTATTTGGTAAATAGTTGTTAGTTGATTGGGTTAGTGAGTTTGACTAGTTAGTTGATAGCATTAGCTGATTGTAGCTGTTAGCTGATAGCTGATTACATGCAAAATTAATTTTTTAAAAAATTGATCGAAAAAGTTGTTTTGAGCATGCAACTTTTTGAATTTTAGCATTTTAGATGAATAAATTGTTAGAAAAAGCTAATTAATCAACACTTATATTGATTGTTTAACCATCAAGACTATGTGGTTTAATGGTACCCGGGTTAGACGTCCATTTGGAAGGTTGTGAGTTTGAGCCTAAGTGAAGGCGTTATTGGCTCTTTGTTTAACAAAGATAAAATTGGATTACAAGCTAATTATGTTACCAAACATAGCTATTAGAGACGTTACATAGTAGTTACAAGTATTGGCTCTTTGTTTAACCAAGTCAAAATTGGATTATAGGCTAATTATGTTACCAAACATAGCTATTAGAGACGTTGCATAGTAGTTACAAGTTCCGTAACCTTGAGAATCTGAAAGGAATGAATCATATATAATTAATAAAGGCTAATTGACTAAATATTAATACAAGGAAAATATGTATATTAGAAAATATCATTATCTTATATAGTTACAATAATTTTAGTACCTTAATTATTATAGGTGTTAGTGATTTAGTATAAATAAGTCCATTGTATATGAATATTGAAAACCAGACATAGCGAAATATATTGTTCTTATTCATATTATTCTTAGTTATTTTTTGGAGCTTTTACACTCTTGAAGTGTGAAATTAGAATTTACCGACGTGATTCGAATATGATTAGGAGCCCAAAACCTGTTCAAAAGATTTTTCATCCATTACGGTCCTATCTAGGGTGGTTGATAGAGTTTCAATTGTAGAATGTGACTTTCTACAAGCTGCGACGGTGGGTGGCAATGTTCACTCCAAAAATCTGTTGGAATTTTTAGCTAAAAATGGCATTTTGAGTGATTATTTTGTGGTACAAGTATATGTGGGTCCACTTCCGATTTGGGTCGGGTCAAAGTGGATTCGGGTTCTTCGTAGTGAGACGAAGAATTTGATATAATGTACGCTCAAAATGGGTAATAGGTGAATGAGAAATTGATTCTCAAAGTGAACCTATTTGAGAGAAGCCGAACTCTTAAGCTTAATTGCTAATTAAATTAGCAATTCGTAATTTGGTTATCAAGCTTGATTCGTTGTAAGCTTGATTAAGCTTAAGAGGGGTAATTAAGCTTGAAAGCTTAATTAATTAATGATTTTGGATTTAAGTAGCATTCGTGCTTTTGGAATTGAGCTCCTTTCGTGCATGAGCTCCTTTCATGCATGAGCTCCTTTCGTGCTCAGCAACATGAGTTGGCACGAATCAATGCTATATGCATTGATTCGTGCTGCACCGTTTCGGTGCTTGCGGACCACTCGGGTGTGGTTTTCAGTCCCAATTCGTTAAACCTTCGGGTGTGTACGGACTTCTCGGTCACTCAGATATTTTGAAACGGGTCGTTATGGTCGGTACGAATTAATCGCGTATTAAGTTCGTGACCGTTGATATTATTTCGATAATAAGTACGACCGTTTCGAACGTTATAATTCAATTATAAAATTGAATTTATGTTGGATTAATGTGCCATTATAAGCTTTTAACTCCACTCTTCCCTACAAATACATGATGTTGGCATATTGTTTCATTCACTCCGTTTGAGAAATCAAAAGCTTTCTTTTTACTTACTCTCTATGCTCATCTTTTGGTCCAAAGAGAAAAAATTTCTGCCAACATCTTCCGTAAAACATCGGAGTGCTCAACTTGTGTTCTAGTTCGCCAGGCTTTGGGTTGGAGTGCTCGAACGCCAAAGTCGCAGTCCGCTTTATCCTAGGAGACTGACGCCACAACGATCCTAGCACCCTCGGGAGGTGGCGAGTCGGTTTTAAGGAGAGTTTGTGTACACACGACTCGGGCTTCCTCTGCTTCTTCTTTCTTCTCGTTGGGTTAAAACCTCAGGTTAGAAACCCGTATCTTACTTTTATTTTTGTTCTTGGTTTCGGACCAAGTGGTAGGATTAATCTCGGATAGATTAAATCCTTGTACTAGTTTCGTACTAGTTGTGGTGGGATTAATTTCGTGGAAATTAAGTCCCGTATACTAGTTTTGTACTAGTTGTGGTGGGATTATTTTGATAAAATAAATCCCTATTTGATTAATATATATACGTGGCATATATATATGTAATTTTGGTTTCGTACCAAAATTGGTTGGAATTAATTTTGTATAAATTAAATTCCATTTTTCGGGACAATTATATATTATATATATATATTTTGTGTATCGATTTATTCACCAATATCCAACAATCTTAAAACCGATTATTTTTTGGTGATTAAATCGATGGATTCCACAAGTGGTGGAACTGTGAATGTTGCTCGTGGTGCACATTCGATTGGTCGGATCGGCAATGTAGTTGCACAATCCGAAACCCCGGTGAACTTTGGTTCGGAGACCGGTGGTGGCATCAAAGGGTATATCCCAACGATGAAGGTACATGGGACGGTACCTTGTGGATTGGTCGAAAGACCATGGAAATTCAAGATGTTGAATTTCGAAGGGTTGCAACTTAAAATGTTGTACAACCTAATAATTCTCGGCATGTCATGGTTCTTGTCCGAGATGGTTCCTAGTGGAAAGGAACACGAGTCTAACGCTCAAACTGTTAGCATAGTACGGATTTGGAAATATTTGGTTTTCCTATGCCTAAACTATGTTTTGAATGGTTTGTGTGACTCGTTGTGGGAATCTTTGGACCTGAAGTATATGAGTGATAACGCTAAGGCAAAAATGTTTGTCGTTAGCCGATTACTTGAATACAAGATGGTGGATTCCGGGATCGTCCTAAGTCAAGTTGATGAAGGAACGATCGTGAGTGAAGCCTTTCAAGTGGAACCTAGTATCCATTTGTTGCCTTTGGGCAGAAAGGACTTCAAGAAGCAATTCTACGGAAAATGCTTCAATTGTGGCATTGTGGGTCACAAGTGGACTGATTGTAAAGCACTTAAGAGGAAGAATGATTATTCGGAATCTAACGTGGTGCGGGTCAATCAGAATGAGTCCGAAATCATCCTCTCGGCAATGGTGACCGAGGTAAACCTGGTTGGTTCGAACCAAACGGAATGGTTCATTGATACGGGTGCGACCCGACATATGTGTTCCAACCGTAAGTTGTTTACTACCTTCGAGACGACTAATTGTGGGAAGGTATGGATGGGAAACTCTGCTCAGTCTACTGTGGTAGGCATGGGCAAAGTAATTCTCAGAATGACCTCTGGGAAAGAGCTGACTCTGAACAACGTCTTGTACGTACCGGAGCTACGAAAGAACTTAGTTTCTGGTTCATTGTTGAACAAGAATGGCTTCCGGTCAGTGTTTGAGTCAGATAAGGTTGTTTTGTCGAAATCAGGAGCGTACGTAGGCAAGGGTTATGTGCTAGATGGGCTTTTTAAGCTTGATGCAATAACCGCGATTAATAAAAGTGTTATTAATTCAGCCTACTTACTTGAGTCTTCGTGTTTGTGGCACGGTAGACTGGGTCATGTTAATTTTAATTCTATACGTAGATTAATTAACTTGGACCATATTCCTGCATTTCAAGTTGATAAGCACAAATGTGAGATTTGTGTTGAGGCAAAACAAACGAGAATTCCTTTTAAATCGATTGAAAGGAAAACGGAACCACTTGAGTTGGTTCATAGCGATGTGTGTGATTTTAGATCAATACAATCGCGCGGTGGTAATAAATATTTTATCACGTTTATTGACGATAGCACACGATACTGCTATGTGTATTTGCTTAAGAGCAAAGACGAGGCCGTCGATAAATTCATTCTTTATAAGAATGAAGTGGAAAACCAACTTAATCGGAGGATTAAGAAGGTTAGAAGCGATCGAGGTGGTGAGTACGAAGCACCTATTGGTGACTTCTGTGCAAGTGTAGGTATCATACACGAGCGTACGGCACCTTACGCACCTCAATCGAACGGTGTTGCCGAACGGAAAAATCGCACATTGAAAGAGATGATGAATGCGATGTTGATAAGTTCGGGCCTACCTCAAAGTATGTGGGGTGAGGCGATTTTGTCAAGTAACTACCTTTTAAATAAGGTTCTCCGCAAGAAGCTCGATAAGACTCCTTATGAGCTGTGGAACGGTAGGAAACCTTCCTACCAGTACCTGAAAGTGTGGGGGTGTGTTGCCAAAGTTTTGGTTCCAACACCTAAGAAAATAAAGATAGGTCCTAAGACGGTTGACTGTATCTTTATTGGCTATGCACATAACAGTAGTGCATATCGGTTCTTAGTACACGAGTCCCATAATCCGGACGTACATAAGAACACGATAATTGAATCAAGGAATGCATCGTTCTTTGAAGATGTATTTCCGTGTAGGTCCAGTGAGGGACCTAGTACGTCGAAACGAACATTCGACGAGGCTGTGGATAACGGCAGTGGAGGGTCTGAAATAGAACCCGAGCTCGAAGCTAGACGTAGCAAGCGAGTTAGGATTGAAAAATCCTTTGGTCCAGATTTTCTGACGTACATGTTAGAATGTGATACGCATATTCTAACTTGTTTACTAGAAAATGAACATGATTTTCTGACATGTTTGTTAGAAAACGAGCCTCAAACGTATGTAGAAGCTGTGACTTCTACGGAAGGACCAATGTGGAAAGAGGCTATAAAGAGTGAAGTGGATTCTATCCTACAGAATCACACTTGGGAACTGGTTGATCTTCCTCCGGGTAGTAAGCCCTTGGGATCCAAGTGGGTCTTTAGACGGAAGTTGAAACCTAATGGTTCCATTGAGAAGTATAAGGCTAGGCTTGTAATTAAGGGTTACAGGCAACGCGAGGGCCTTGATTACTTCGACACGTATTCTCCCGTAACGAGAATAAATTCCATAAGGATGATACTTGCCATAGCCGCACTGCAGAATTTGGAAGTTCATCAAATGGATGTGAAAACAGCTTTCTTGAATGGCGAGTTAGATGAAGAAATCTATATGGAACAACCTGAGGGTTTTGCGGTTCCGGGCCAAGAAAAGAAAGTCTGTAAATTGGTTAAATCGTTATATGGTTTAAAACAAGCGCCTAAGCAGTGGCACGAGAAGTTTGACCATGCGATGTTAACCAATGGGTTCAATATAAATGAAAGTGACAAGTGTGTCTACGTTAAGGAAACGATAGACGGTTATGTCATTCTTTGTTTATATGTGGATGATATACTCATCGTGGGTAGTAACGATCGAATGATCAAATCTACCAAGGACATGTTAAATTCGAGATTTGACATGAAGGATATGGGTTTGGCAGATTTAATCCTTGGGATTAGAATCGTGAGAAGACCTGATGGTCTCGTGTTAAGCCAATCTCATTATGTTGATAAAATCCTTGCAAAGTTTAACAAGGATGATTATCAAGTGGCTAGGACTCCATTAGATACTAGCGTTCATCTGTCCAAAAATCGTGGAAAGTGTATCTCTCAAGTAGAATACGCTAGGATTATTGGAAGTTTGATGTATCTAATGAGCTGTACCAGGCCTGATATTGCCTTTGCGGTTAGCAAACTCAGTAGATATACGAGTAACCCCAGTGATGCGCACTGGAAGGCAATAGTGAGAGTTATGAGATACTTGAGGTATACTCGTGACTGGGGACTGCACTATACACGATATCCTGCTGTACTTGAAGGGTATAGCGACGCTAACTGGATATCGGATATGAAGGACTCTAAGTCCACGAGTGGCTACGTGTTTACGTTAGCCGGTGCAGCCGATTCTTGGAAATCCTCGAAACAAACCTTGATAGCTAGATCCACGATGGAATCTGAGCTGATAGCCTTAGACAAATGTTGTGAAGAGGCTGAATGGCTACGCCATTTTGTGGAGGATATTCCTTGTTGGGATAGACCTGTACCTCCAATTAGTGTGCATTGTGATAATCAAGCAACAATTGGGAGAGTACAAAGTCATATGTATAATGGTAAGTCTAGACATATACGTCGAAGACATAATACCATTAAACAACTACTCACAACAGGTGTTGTCTCTGTTGACTATGTGAAGTCAAAGGACAATATAGCGGATCCGCTAACCAAAGGGTTGAGCAAAGATGTTGTTGAGAAGTTGGCACGAGGAATGGGTTTGAAGCCCATGGAATAAAAGTTCTATAGTGGACACCCAACCTAGCTGGCACCTAGGTTCAATGGGACAACTAAATTATGGAACGAAGCGTGTCACTGTGGGGGTCTCGGACTCCCTACCATTCCTCGTTAGAACAGTGACTCCCGCACGAGGCTAGCATATTGATGCTTTAATGATTCGAATGTCGGTTGACATGTGTGAGTATGCGGGATACTCGATAAAGAATCACCTATGTTAGAGAGAAGTGGGGTCGCTTCAAAGGAGAATTGATGGGCCCAATTCTTTAGAAACTCTCGCAGAACCAGGAAAGTGACCCATGACCAAAACGGGCACACCCATGAGAACAGAACAAAGGTTGGAAGGTTCCTGTGTGGGATATATCATCGTCTACACAAACGGCAGTTGGTTCAAAGACATCAAGTTCTACCATACAGCGAGTAGAGTAAACATATTTTCACAAGGCAAGGTTCAAAGGGTAACACCTACCTATGCTATGCAGGGATCGACCGTTGAGCACGTTCGTGTCGATTTTTCCTCGTCCCGAAAATCAATTTTCATTCATGTGGGGGATTGTTGGAATTTTTAGCTAAAATTGGCATTTTGAGTGATTATTTTGTGGTACAAGTATATGTGGGTCCACTTCCGATTTGGGTCGGGTCAAAGTGGATTCGGGTTCTTCGTAGTGAGACGAAGAATTTGATATAATGTACGCTCAAAATGGGTAATAGGTGAATGAGAAATTGATTCTCAAAGTGAACCTATTTGAGAGAAGCCGAACTCTTAAGCTTAATTGCTAATTAAATTAGCAATTCGTAATTTGGTTATCAAGCTTGATTCGTTGTAAGCTTGATTAAGCTTAAGAGGGGTAATTAAGCTTGAAAGCTTAATTAATTAATGATTTGGGATTTAAGTAGCATTCGTGCTTTTGGAATTGAGCTCCTTTCGTGCATGAGCTCCTTTCGTGCTCAGCAACATGAGTTGGCACGAATCAATGCTATATGCATTGATTCGTGCTGCACCGTTTCGGTGCTTGCGGACCACTCGGGTGTGGTTTTCAGTCCCAATTCGTTAAACCTTCGGGTGTGTACGGACTTCTCGATCACTCAGATATTTTGAAACGGGTCGTTATGGTCGGTACGAATTAATCGCGTATTAAGTTCGTGACCGTTGATATTATTTCGATAATAAGTACGACCGTTTCGAACGTTATAATTCAATTATAAAATTGAATTTATGTTGGATTAATGTGCCATTATAAGCTTTTAACTCCACTCTTCCCTACAAATACATGATGTTGGCAGATTGTTTCATTCACTCCGTTTGAGAAATCAAAAGCTTTCTTTTTACTTACTCTCTATGCTCATCTTTTGGTCCAAAGAGAAAAAATTTCTGCCAACATCTTCCGTAAAACATCGGAGTGCTCAACTTGTGTTCTAGTTCGCCAGGCTTTGGGTTGGAGTGCTCGAACGCCAAAGTCGCAGTCCGCTTTATCCTGGGAGACTGACGCCACAACGATCCTAGCACCCTCGGGAGGTGGCGAATCGGTTTTAAGGAGAGTGTGTGTACACACGACTCGGGCTTCCTCTGCTTCTTCTTTCTTCTCGTTGGGTTAAAACCTCAGGTTAGAAACCCGTATCTTGCTTTTATTTTTGTTCTTGGTTTCGGACCAAGTGGTAGGATTAATCTCGGATAGATTAAATCCTTGTACTAGTTTCGTACTAGTTGTGGTGGGATTAATTTCGTGGAAATTAAGTCCCGTATACTAGTTTCGTACTAGTTGTGGTGGGATTATTTTGATAAAATAAATCCCTATTTGATTAATATATATTCGTGGCATATATATATGTAATTTTGGTTTCGAACCAAAATTGGTTGGAATTAATTTTGTATAAATTAAATTCCATTTTTCGGGACAATTATATATTTTATATATATATTTTGTGTATCGATTTATTCACCAATATCCAACAAAATCAACTTTTCTTCTTTTTTGCCTTGATGTTCGAACTCAATCTCCTTGCCTTCTTAGGCCTCGATCGATTATCAGAATGCATATTTAATTTGTGTTTATTTAACTTCAAAATACATCCAAGTAAATTCTAATTTACATAATTTTACAATCAATATAATGTCCCCAAAATAAACCACCTACATGTCACAAATGAATCAAATAAACACACACTTAATTTCAAATTAACACAAAACCATGCAAAATGGATAACAAATATACACATAGAAACTCGTTTGGTTGGTGTGAGTGGCCGTGCATGCACTCTCATCTCTTAAGAGAGGTCGGGAGTTCAAACTCGACCCCCTCTCGTATGGAAAAACCAATCTGGCCAGCACTTTGCCCCTTAATTGAGCTGGCCAGACGCGAATAGGGATCAGGGCCGGTTTTTAGATTTTTGTGGCCCTGTTCGGGTAAATAAATAAGGCCCTACCAAAATCAAAATCTTTAAAACTAATACCGTAATTTTTTCTAATCTATACTATTTTAATCGGATATCAACCAAGGAAAAGCATATTCTGGGATACCATTTCTGCATTGGTAGGTATTCACACGCATTTGAATTAATATTTAACAAATTTTGAAAGGATTAAAGAAATAGTAACAATTTTATTATCTAAATATATAATAAAAATTGTTATCCGTGCATAGCACGCACATTACACAGATAATTGGGCAATTATTTACTCGAATTCAAGCAAGGATAACATTAAAAAAAAAAGAAAAAAAAAAAAACATAATCAATACAATCCATTTCATCAATTGCACTATATAATATTCGTTGTTATAATTTATATTTGTATATTGATCAAAATATTCTTAAAAATTATAACAAATCTATTTCGTGCAACGCACGGGTAAAAATACTAGTAATAATAATATGCACAAGTTTTGAACTTTAGACATCCAAGTTAAAATACAATAAACACATGCTCTTACCATTTCTTCATAGAGTCTTTTAAGTTTAATTGAAAACTTTTAATTTTTATTTCTAAACTAACTAGGTAAAGATAAAATATTGGGCTTCTAAAATTTGGGACCCCTATAAAATTTAGGACCCTGTGCGGTAGCTTAGCTTGCACTGCCCAAAATTCAGACCGGATAGGAATTAATATAAGTATGGTACAAGCTTAAATGTGCCTCTTACATTTAAAACATGTTCAGAACACCTCTTTGTCTAACAAAAAATAAAAATATACACAGAAATAATAATAAAAATAGACACTTATGAGTCATATATTCTATTTTCTACGTAGAGAAGCATGCTCCTTTAAATCTCCTGATCTGATTTTCACAATCTAAGAGTGGCCCTCGCCTCGGTGTACATAAATTATTGTATTTCTATATATACTGGGAGAACCGCAAACGGACAATGAATGAAACCATTTATGGTACCTTATTCTAACAGATTAACGCTCTGATCTTCCTATAATATTAATATAATGCTGTACATACGAAAACGTGTTCAAACGTATTAAAAATTAAAAAAAAAAAAAAAAAAAAAAAAAAACTTGTTCAAATGTACGTGTGACCACTCTAGCGACGTTGACTTGTAGTCTTCAGCAGTTTGTTGGCCCGGCCGGCTACAACCCATAATTATGGTGCTCTACGTTGGCGTAAAGCTGGCTGTAATCCCACCTGCCTTATCTACACTTCACCTGCTAAACTACGACCAAAATTAGGGCATCTTCAATAGTGTGAAAATTTTCAGTAGTTTTTACAGATGTGATTAGAAAAGATAAAATGAGAGAGAAGAAAAAAAGAAAAAGAAAAAAAAAATCAAAATTAAAATCTAAAAAAAGAAAAATATAGAATTACGCCCCCAGGCGGACCTGGGCGCAAGAGTTACGCCTCACGCATGTGAGGCGCAACTCATCTTCTTCATTGGTGGGACCCATCCACTGCAAAATCTCCATTTTTATAGGACAACTCAACTCTCTCTCTCTTCACTCTCTTCCCTCCACCTCACCCAAATTTCCTCTAAATATGGTCCTTAATCCCTTACAGGGCGTTTGGTTGAAGGGAATTTAAATTCCCTTCCCACTTAATTCCCACCTAATTCCAAAGGTCACAAAATTCCCTTGTTTGGTTGAAAGGAATTGCTATCCCATGGAATTGCAATCCCCCCATTTTCATGGAATTAAAATCCCATGTCTCCTGGGATTTTAGGAAGAAAAAAAGATAGTGATGAGTCAAAATTACCTCTTTCTTTTTTAACCTAAAATTAATGTCTAACAACAATAATGGACATTTTTTAGTTTATACTACTTATTCCCTTTCAATTCTCATGTATACCAAACATTGGAATTGAAATTCCCAGTAATTCTATTCCTGTAAACCAAACACTGGAATTTAAATTCCACTTTATTCCCAGTAATTCATCTCCCATGAAATTGCAATTCATTTCCCACGTAATTCCCCCTCTCCAACCAAACGCCCTGTTAATGGGGATGCTTTTATCTAAATAAATTAAATGGCAATTTAATCTATAGATCGACCCTGTGTGGACATGGCAAGTTATACTACGAGTATATTTGTATGGATTGTGCTCCTTATTTTTAGATACAAGAATTATACTCTACTTACAGAATTATATTATTTCTTTCGTGGAAACGCAACTTGTATTGTGATCCTAATTAATAAAAAACTAAAAGGAAGTAAATCAGTTGGGCCTGAGTGGTACTGGTGATATAGGTTGTTGCATCCATTTGGACCATTTGAGCATACTTTGTGTTGCTTGACAAGTTGATCACCACTATCAATCACAGAAACATTATATGAGCCAACTTGCGAGACACTATCATGACATAAACAATCTTGATCTAGTATAAATAATTATCTTACCTCTCATTCTGGATCATCCACATCTCTCACCTTGTCATAACTTAACAAGTTGTTCGATCATATGTGATCAATCATTCCCTAGTCACTTTATACCCAGTCTTATCGTGCCTTAATTACTTTGAATTCTATTTTTTTTTCTTCAAAAACAATCAATTTATTAATTCAAACCAATATGTTCAAAGTCAATGATAGTAGGCCTAAAATCCAAGAGACGTCAGCCAAAGTCCCAAACCAACAAGTTCCTAAGTAAGAAAAACACAATTTTACCAACACTTAAACAAAATAAGCATAAACTGACAAGTTCAAAATAAACTAAACCTAGTCTAACAACCAAAGACCTTGTACTCTAATGACACTAAGTTGCTCCTTTATATGAGAGGTTGTGGGTTTAAGTCTCAGTGGAGGCGATTACTACATTGTAATAAAATCAACCGAGACATTCAAAAAAACAAATAAAATCAACCGAGACATTCAAAAAAACAAAACAATACACAAGTCAATGAAAGCGGGCAAGCCGTAAAGCGACATGCCTAGTTAGAGCAAATAACACAATAGCACACAAACCTAAAGTAACTTGGAATCTCTATCACAACATGGTGTCAACAGATAATCTCGCCCGGATCAAATTGTTATATTAAATAAGCATGAAAAGATGATTTTAAAATTCAACTAATAATAATTGTATTTGAATTGTAAGTCTTGTTCAATTGTATTACCAGATAGATAGTTGATGACTCCGTACGTGCAGTATTGTCTCTTACAAGAAGCTTCCTCTCTTCTCCCCCCTCCCCCGCCATCACATCTATCAAATTGGTTTTAATTTTTCGGCGATTGAGTTGATCTAACTGCATGGGTCAAAAAGCCAAGATCATGAACTGGCAACAACTACATACGCATTATATTCTACTTTAAGTAATTTCCTAAAACAAGAAAAGAAAAGAAAATATAATGCAAAGAAATCACACTGCACCACCAACAGAAAACCCCACCACCTGCGGTAATGTTGTGTCAGTCCAAGAATTACCACATTTCCTTGCACCCGATCGATAATAGTACCATGCCATCCCAATCTCAATAATGCTAAAATAAGCCCCGGGCATAGCTCGTGGTCGAATGGTTGGGTACGAGTGTAATGACCCCGCTTCGAATTCTCAATATGGGAGCATTTCAGCCTAGCTTAGGACAACAAACAAGCACTTAGACCTTGCGTTATTGAGACAATGAGACACATCTCGCGATTTACTTGTTCTCACAAATTTCAGAACTGGAAGTGGGTTTAAACCAATAATGCTAAAATAATGACTCATGGGTTGTTTGAGCATAGCCACTGAGGATTCATTCATCCATTCCAAGTTACCAACATGGCATTCATGATGCATATTTGGGTTGTTTTAACAGTTGAACTTATTAGAGACATAGCCATAATTGTGATGAGGTCACGTCAACATATATGAATTATTCATATATTGACATATATGGCTTGAATCTACAACTATAGAAGAAATACCAAATTTATTAATTGAAAATTTCATAGATATCAATTGAAATTCATATTTTACTCTTTCCAACTAAAGTTACTTGTTTAGGCAAGTATCTATCTTGGACACTGTAACTGTCAGGATCCAATCATGTGTTCTTATTCATCAACTTGACGTAATTAAAGTGTGATGTCATTACATGCATTGAAGTGATATATATAGAGTGACATGGTATTTCAAAGGTACATAATTGTTGGGATTATTACCCTTGCAGGGTACTGTCATTTTGACTCTAAATATGCCGATGAATAAAGTCGCTAGTCAAGATTATTGAATTAGTCTGTAAATCTTGATGTAATGATGCCTCCATTGGCTATTAATGAAAAAATTGGACTAATATATATAAATTAGATTAAACTTGTATTCAGATGGCATTCGGGTTGGACTCCCATATGGGAAGTTGTGAGTTCGAACGTCAGTGGAAGCATTATTGGTTCTTTGTGCTTCAATAGGTTGAGAAAGTAGTTATGAACAGATACTACATTGTAATAGAGTCAGTAGCATTCAAAAAAAAAAAGGAAAAGATTAAAGTTGTATTCATGAATTAATTTTGTGGTATAATAGTTAAGATATAGGTCCATATTTGCGTGTGACTCTTAGAAGAAAATTCAATGAAACTGATTAACGGATAAATACGGAGTAAATTAATAAATAAGTTCAAATAGTTAAAATGTGATATAGGAAAAAAATTGTATTTTAGTCCTTCAATTCTTCTTTACTAGCAATTTTAGTCTCTAACCTCAGCAAAGTTGTATAAGAAACTAAGAAAGGTGTATAATGAAAAATTGTGGAACTAAAATTGTATTTTTCCCTTCTAATATGTAATAAGGAAGTAGGAAAGCAAGATTTTATTTACTTTTAATTGATTTTCTCCTCCTGAATGTTTTACATATTTGTTACTAGCTAGTGTTATCATTGTTGCTAGATCTAGATTAATGTAATCTCTTTATTTATTATTATTTTTTTGAGTATTACTATATTGTAATGCAGTATCTGTTCATAACTATTTTCTCAACTTACGGAAGCACAACGAGTTAATACCACTCCATTGAGGCTCGAACTCACAACGTTCCGAGAAAGTAACTTGATGCCACTAGACTACAGGGTCCTAGACAAACAAGATTATTTAGTTTAATTTTAATTGATTTTCTCCTCCTGAGTATGTTATCATTGTTGGTAGATCTAGATTACATTAATCTTTGATCTGATCTTCTTTTCCCCTGTACTTTTTTTTAATTCCATTTAAAAAAAAAAAAAAAAAAAAAAAAAAAAAGATGTCTGGAGATAAATTGAAGCCTCATTCACATGCAACGGTTTCCTCTTATATTAACGCCCAACCCAGACTTATCCAATCATTATTGTGTGGACCGTGATCCACACATGTCTGTAGACTATGATCCAAAAACACATAAAATACATTATTCTAACTCACAAAATATATTATTTTATCTCAAAAATTTAATTATTCTAACACATAAAATACATTATACATTATTCTAACATATAGAGTACATTATTCTAACATATAAAGTACATTATTCAAACTCATTAAATACAGTATCTTATTTCAGAAATTTCATTATTTTAACACATAAAATACATTATTCGAACTCATAAAATACATTATCTTACCCCAAAATATTTATTATTCTAACACGAGCAGAGCAAGAATTTTTATTTTTATTTTATATTAAAACGATGTCATTATGAATCATGTTCAACACATCCTCACAATAACTTGCCAGACTTATCTTACCGCTGACCCCATCCCAATTCACTGTACTGTTACGAACAACCTATATATAGCCGACCCTAACATGGTTATATGCAACCTCACCTCAATTCAATTCAATTCATTCTTCATTTACTACAAAAGAAATACTTAAAAAGCTGATTATGGCAAAGTCGTCCAGCAGGGCAAATGGGAGCAAAAAGAATGGTATGAAATTCAAGATATTAGTAGAAAAGCTTCAGAAGAGTTTTCTACTACGCAAGAGGTCACCGGTGAATCATTTCGATGATTTTGAGGACTCCAAGGATGTTCCCAACAACGTTAAAGAAGGGCATTTTACGGTGATTGCGGTGGACGATGACAAGGTTAAGAGATTCAATGTTCCGCTGAGTTGTTTGAGGAATCCTTGTTTCTTAAGACTGTTGGAAAAATCTGAAGAGGAATATGGGTTTGAACATGAAGGCGCACTCATGCTTCCTTGCAGGCCAAGTGAACTGGAGAAGATTCTTGGCAAGCAATATAAAGGAAGAGCAGATTGGAGTTCTCCAACAAGTCAAGAGCTTTAAGTTTAAATTAAAGATAAAAATATGTGTAAAGATTATTCGTTATCATTTTTTTTATGGTTAATACAATTCAATTTTAAAATGTCATGTTTGATTGAGTTTCTTCATCAATATTATTTAAATTTTGAAACTCTAAAATTTAATAATTAACTACCCCATATCAAATTGGTGAAATTTACCAGGTGGTTTGTGATCCATTGGTATTTGGTTGTTTTTTTATGTGAGAGGTCTAGGGTTTGAGCTTCTGTAATAAAAAAAAAAATTGGTGGAGTATTTTTTTTTCTTTTAATACTATTGACACTTGTTACAATATACTATTTTTTCATACATACGTTTTCAACCTATTAAAGTATAGTTAATGTCCCATTGGAGTTCGAACTTGTGGCCTCCCATTTGGGGGAACCACAATTATGTCATTTGACTACAAAATCTTTGGCAATTGGTGGAGTAGTTCATCTCTAGATTGTTTGTGGCGGGGTTTGATTTCCAATCATGTTGCTGGAAGAAAGTTTCAAGTTCATTTACTCAACAACTAAATCACTATTCTGCGAAAAATTTCATAATTTATGGGTTATTTGGTTGGATGTAGTCGTATTTCATTTACAACCTAATTCATTGGCCGGTATATTAAATTACAATGTTTGATTGGAATTGCAATTCCCTCCATTTGAGGAATTGAAATTCATTGGCCCCATGGGAATTACAATCAGTGGTAATTTGGAAAGGGGAAAATAGGAAAATGACTAACAGGGCGTTTGGTTCACTGTAATTTAGCTGTAGTTGAAATGCAATTCAGTGAATGCCCTAATTATATTGTTTGATTGGAGGGAATTGTAATTACACAGAATTGCAATTCCCTCCTTTTGTTGAATTGCAATTCATGGGGGTACCTCATGAATTGCAATTCAATGAATTTGAGAAAGGAAAAACGTATGAAATGACATTAATACTACCCTTGGTTGTTATTACTATTATTATTACACAATGGTATTTTAGTGTTTATACCACTTATTTCCGTCTCAATTCCAATAATTCTATTTCTCCCTACCAAACAACGTAATTTGAATTCCTACTTTATTCTCACCTTATTCTTTTCCCACCGAATTACAATTTCTTTCCCTCCTAATTCCTTCCTTCCAACCAAACGCCCCATAAAATTACCCTTTATTTTTATTATTATTATTACTACTTAAGAATATTTTAGTCTTTATACCACTTCTTTCCTTGTCATACCCAATAATTCTATTCTTTTTTAATAAAAAAAAAAAAAAAAAAAAAAAAAAAAAAAAAAAAGAGAAAAGAGTCAAATAGGCCCCTAAACTTTACCCCAAAGGTCAATTAGGTCCCTAAACTTTAAAAAGGTTCAATTAAACACTTAAACATGTCAAATTAGGTCAATGAAACCCAAAAACCGGTAAATGACCTGTTATTACAGGTCATTTCAATTTCGGCGACGAATTTCGACCACCGGTGACGAATTCCGACCACCAGCGACAATTTCCGATCACCGACGACAATTTCCAGCCGTCTGCCGCCGTCTCCAATGGAGAAGGCGGCCGTCCGGTCGTCTTTTCCAGTGGAAGACAACCGAAAATTGTCGCTGGTGGCCGGAATTCGTCACCGATGGTCGAAATTCGTCGTCGGAATTGAAATAACAGGTCATTTACCAATTTTTGCGCTTCATTGACCCGATTTGACATGTTTTAATTTTTAATTGAACCTTTTTAAAGTTTAGGGGCCTAATTGACATTTGGGGTAAAGTTTAGGGGCCTATTTGACCCTTTTCTAAAAAAAAAAAATGGTGGAGTGTTTTTTTTTTTTTTAATACTATTGACTCTGTTACAATATACTATTTTTTTTATACATACTTTTTCAACCTATTAAAGTATAAAGAGTCCATGCCCCATTGGAGTTCGAACATGTGGCCTCCCATTTGGGGAAACCACAATTATGTCGTTTGACTACAAAATCTTTGGCAATTGGTGGAGTAGTTCATCTCTAGATTGTTTGTGGCAGGATTTGATTACCAATCATGTTGCTGGAAGAACGTTTCAAGTTCATTTACTCAACAACTAAATCACTATTCTGCGAAAAATTTCATAATTTATGAGTTGTTTGGTTGGATGTAGTTGTATTTCATTTACAACCTAATTCATTGGTATATTAAATTACAAGGTTTGATTGGAATTGCAATTCATTCCATTTGAGGAATTAAAATTTATTGGCCCCATGGGAATTACAATCAGTGGTAATTTGGAAAGGGGAAAATAGAAAAATGACTAAATTACCCTTTATTGTTATTATTATTATTACTACACAAGAATATTTTAGTCTTTATACCACTTCTTTCTTTGTCATACCCAATAATTCTATTCTTTTTTACCCAACAATGTAATTTAAATTCTTACTTTATTCCAACTTTATTTTTTTCCGTTGAATTACTATTCCTTTCTTTCTAAATTTCCTCCTCCCAACTAAACACCCAATTAATGTATTGGGATTCTGATCTTACTGCCAGGATAGTATGATGTCTTCTTCTATTGCGTGCATCTTTTCATTGTGTATATTAACTGTTATTGGGAAGTGTAGTTTCAATCTTGGTGTGTGATTTCAATGACCCACATCTAGCTCCCAATTTTTTGGGATTGTAATTATATGTCTTTGTTGGGCTGAGGTCAGTAAGGGTCAAGTTCAAGAATTGGTTGTTAAAACCGGGATTGTTAGGTGGATGGCAGGATGCAGCAAATTATACTGTGGAAACGTGTCCACCTTACAATGTGGGCACGATTGTAGATTCATAATTTCTATACTGTAGATTCATAATTTTTAAACTATAGAAATTATAAATCTACAGTATTAGGTTTGTGAACATGTGATAGAGCTATATGTTCATAATTTTATAAATATATGTTTATAAGTATAGAGCTATATGTTTATAATTTTCGATGTTCATATATCCAATTGTTAAACTTTGTATTCACAAATCACAGAACTATATATTCATAATTTTATAACTATACAGTTTAGAAATTTTGAATCTACAGTACATAAATTATGAATCTACAGTACAGATATTATGAATCTGCAGTATAGAAATTATGAATCTACTGTATAAAAACTATGAATCTACGGTTTAGAAATTATGAATCTACAGTATAGAAATTATGAATCTACAACCGTGTCCATCTTACTAGGTAGGCACGGTTCCAAAGCATAACGCTCTGTAGGATACCAGACTTGGCACACCTGCTCTAATACCAATTGTCAGAATCAAGCGCGCCAATTAAAAAGAAGTTATAACTATTAACGAAAACACAACTTTATTTTCTTATTTTGCGTAGCAGTCAGCGCCATATATTCTAATGGTAGGACATTAGACTTGACTCTCCAAGTCGCCGCCCAACAGTTTGTTAGCTCCTTTAAATCTCCTGATCTGAACTTGCTCTTAGCAGATGTCCAAGTACGTAGATCGAGGATTACTTCGTTGGGTTTGTTAGCTATTCTTATTTTTCTTGCTTTTCTGTATAAATAGGTTTTTAATTAACTAGTTACATACAACCTTCTATAGTTCTATCTGTCTTTAGTTAACACTTCATCATCTATCTCTCCATGATTTTCACAATCAAAGCCTCCTCGACCAATAAAAGAGTGGCCCTCGCTTCGGTGTACATAATATAAATTGTATTCCTATACTGGCAAAACCGCAAACGGACAATCAATGAAACGATTTATGGTACCTTAATTATTCTAACAGATTAACGCTCTTCCTATAATATTATACTAGTAATTTACCTGCGCTATGCACGGGAAAAAATTATGTTATTATAAATATAAATAAAAATAGAAAAACTAAAATATTTTAAATTATTTAATATAATAATATTTTTGAGCTTCCATTGGTCAAGTATTTATTTCTTTTATAGAATACAAAATCACAATTAAAATTAAAATTAATATTAAAATTATAATTTCGTATGGTTAATATAATCTCTAATTATGTGCATATTCAAATAAACTTATAGAGAGAATTTACATAATTACATTGATTTATTTTTAATTGTATTTCATATATATTATAATTTTCACAATACGAATAATAACTAAGATAATTACATTTGGAAAG
The DNA here is from genome assembly GCF_001879475.1 of Ipomoea nil. Lineage (NCBI taxonomy): Eukaryota > Viridiplantae > Streptophyta > Magnoliopsida > Solanales > Convolvulaceae > Ipomoea > Ipomoea nil. The sequence continues at coordinate 384,971 of NW_017617530.1, read as the reverse complement.
CAAATTTCAAATTTTGTATGTGTAAATTTGAACTCTAATTGAACACATTTTTTATATGATTATATAATATATAGATATTTTATTTTTAAAAAGTATATTTTTTATATTTTTTTGAAACCAAAAGTATATTTTTTATATGATTATATAATATATAGCTATTTTATTTTTTAAATGTTGTGCTTTTTTTTTTTTTTTTTTTTTTAAATAAAGGATGTCTAATTATGTGCATATTCAAATAAACTTATAGAGAGAATTTATATAATTACATTGATTTATTTTTAATTGTATTTCATCTATATTATAATTTTTACAATACGAATAATAACTAAGATAATTATATTTGGAAAGCAAATTTCAAATTTTGTATGTGTAAATTTAAACTCTAATTGAACACATTTTTTATATGATTATATAATATATAGCTATTTTATTTTTCAAAAGTATATTTTTTATATTTTTTTGAAACCAAAAGTATATTTTTTATATGATTATATAATATATAGTTATTTTATTTTTTAAATGTTGTTTTTTTTTTTTTTTTTTATAATAAAGGATGTTGTGGCATTAATTGTAATATTAATTATTTTCAAACCGCTTTATTATATAAAGGATTAATGCTGTACGAAAACGTGTTTCTCGATCAACTTATTCAAACGTACGTACGTACGATTGACCACTCTACGTTGACTTGTAGTCTTCAGCGGTTTGTTGGACCGGCCGCTCACAACCCACAATTATGCATAGAGCTCTACGTTGGACTACGAGGGTATTAGGGCAATTTATATCGTGCACCACGGCGCAGCAATATGCGCCCAAGCACAAAACGCGTGCGTTTCAATTGCTGACGTCATTTCGTCCGTCCAAACGGCTCATACCCCATTATGTGTATTCAATTAATAGTTTCTGTGTATTGTGTTATGAGTTTCTGTGTATTCAGTTAAGAGTTTCTGTGTTTTCAGTTAAGAGTTTCTGTGTATTCAGTTAAGAGTTTTCGTGTATTCAGTTAAGAGTTTCTGTGTATTCAGTTAAGAGTTTTCGTGTATTCAGTTAAGAGTTTATGTGTATTTAGTTAAGAGTTTCTGTGTATTCAGTTAAAAGTTTATGTGTATTATGTATCATGTTAGATTATGTGTATTCAGTTATGAGTTTCTGTGTATTCAGTTATGAGTTTATGTAACAGATGGTGATCAGCAGCTCAGTGTGCAAAAGGAGGCTATTTGATAAGGGCACTATAGTCTTTCATCATGAATGGTTGTTATAACCGTGTTTCCCTCTTTCTTCCCTTCCTATATATATCTGCCATCTTCTTCTAGCTAAGTAAGACTTGATACAATATGTACTCAGCTCCACCATTAATGAAACTTGGTTCCTTCGTTCTTCACTAAGCTCTCTAGCCGTTCTCGTCATGGTATCAGAGCGGCGATTCGGATCGTACGCCGCTGCTGTCTCCGGCGTAGGCGAAGCTTCTCCGTCGGCAAATGCAACTACTCCGATCAATGGATCGCAAATCCATGCTGCTTCAGGAGCAATTTCGCAGGAGAATCAATGCAGTCATCCACAGAGGAACCTCAGCGTTGAAGATCAGGATAATCCGCTTCTTCTTACTGTCAACGACAATCCTTCGATCATCCTCGTGAGTCCGCCGCTTTCAGGGAGCTCCAACTACAACAGTTGGTGTATCTCTATGCGTATTGCGTTAGAAGTTAAGAACAAATGGGGATTGATTAACGGTGATGTTGCGCCCCTGTCCAGAGATCATCCGCAACACTCAGTTTGGCGCCGCTGCAATCTCCTTGTTTGCTCATGGCTGTTCAAATCTGTCCATCCTCAGATTGCTCAGAGCATAATGCATCTTAAGAACGGGAAGGACATTTGGGAGGATCTTAGAAGAAGGTTTTCCCAGCGTGATGCTCAACGCATCTCTATTTTGCAGAATGAAATTTACAATATGAAGCAGGGATCTCTTAGCGTGAATGACTACTATACTAAGAGTCGAACATTGTGGGAGGAAATGAACAACCTAAGGCCTCTTCCAGTCTGCAAATGTACTTGTAATCTCGTTGATGAGATGCGGAAGGAGAGGGAAGTCGATCAGGTAATCCGATTCTTACAGGGATTGAATGACGACTATAGCACTTTGAAATCTCATGTCCTTGTCCTTGATCCTCTACCTGAGGTCTACAAGGTCTTCGTTATGGCAGAAAAGTTAGAAAGGCAGATCAACTTGACTAACTTGAACCTGGAAAATCTGGACAATATTCATTCTAATGCAGTGCTTGACAGCCAAGGTTCTGTCAATGGAGAACATGTAGGAGCAGTTCTGAACAGTTTCAATGGAAAGAGAAACAATGCCTCTAAACCTAAGTGCACCTTTTGTGGAATGCTAGGGCATACTGTTGACAAGTGTTATAAAAAACACGGATATCCACCGGGATGGATCCCGGGATACAAATCCAAAGGAAAGCAGGTTGCGGCTATGAATGCTAGTGGTGCAGATTTGGGAGTCACAGCTGAACAGATGCAGAAGATAATGGCCTTTATCCAGTCTCAATCTCAATCTGCTCCTACTGTTAGCACAAACACCAGTGCAGCAGTTGCACTCATGCCTAAATTTTATGAGATGAAGTCTACTGATGAAGGCAAGTATATCACTTCTCCCTATGCTAATTCTGTTGTCTTGTGCTCAGCCTCTTGGATAATTGATTCAGGAGCTACAAATCATATTGTATGCTCTTCTGATTTTCTCACAAACTGTCACAAAGTTGATAATCTTGCAGTCAATCTACCCACTGGTCAGAGAATTAGTGTTGAACACATAGGAGATATTGAACTTGACAATGGTCTATGGTTGAGAGAAGCTTTACATATTCCCTTGTTCAAATTCAATATTATCTCCGTGAGTAAACTGCTTAAAGACACCACATATACTCTAACTTTTGTTGATGGACAGTGTTTGATTAAGGGGATTGGTATGATGGCTGGTTTAGCTAAAGAAGAAGGAGGGTTGTACCTGTTGAAGAAGCCCCCTAAGAAGTCTGAAAAGGGATACTCAATACATTGTAACAGTGTAGAGCTATGGCATCAAAGACTAGGGCATTTCCCAATTAGCAAACTACACTTGTTTTCTGAAATAAATGTTTCAAGTAATAAAAGTATGGCATGTGATGTGTGTCATTTAGCAAAGCAAAGACGATCTCCCTTCCCTTTAAGCAAATCTACTTCCAACACTTGCTTTGAACTAATCCATATTGACATTTGGGGACCATTCCCGGTTTGTTCCTTAGGAGGGGAACGTTATTTCCTAACCATCGTTGACGATTATTCTAGATATACTTGGCTGCATTTAATGACAACAAAGTCTGAGGTCAGGCAGTTCATACGGCGATTTCATGCCTATGTCCTTACTCAGTTTGGGAGGCTATTTCCTGGGAATTGAGGCACACACAGGCAGCAAGGGGCTTAACATATGCCAGCGGAAATATGCACTGGATATTCTCTCTGAGTCTGGTTTCTTAGCCTGCAAACCTGCAAGCACCCCCATGGTTGCAGGACATCAACTTCGAGCAGAGGGAGGTGATGTTCTTGCAGATCCCGGTTCTTACAGACGCCTTGTTGGTCGCCTTCTATACCTCACGGCCACAAGGCCAGACATCATGTTTGCAGTACAACAGCTCAGCCAATTTGTAGACTCTCCGAAAGCTGATCATTTATCTGCAGCTCATCGTGTCTTGCGTTACATAAAGAAGGCCCCTGGCCAAGGCTTATTCTATCCAAAAGCCAACAACCTGCAGCTTCACATTTTCTCAGATTCCGATTGGGCAACATGCCCTGAAACTCGAAGGTCTATCACAGGTTTCTGTGTGTTTCTTGGCTCAGCTCTTGTGTCCTGGAAGACGAAGAAACAACCCACAGTTTCTCGATCCTCTTCCGAAGCGGAATACAGAGCTCTTGCAGCTACCATTTGTGAGGTTCAGTGGATCAAAAGTTTGCTTGGAGATTTACAGGTTGAGATGGACAGGCCTGCTGCCCTCTTCTGTGATAGCAAGTCAGCCATAGCGATCGCAGAGAATCACGTCTTTCATGAGCGAACGAAGCACATCGAAATCGATTGCCATATTGTTCGTGAGAAAATTGGCCAAGGGCTCATTAAATTGCTATCAGTTTCTTCTTCCAGCCAGGTTGCAGACGGTTTTACAAAACCTTTGCCGACTTTCCTTTTCCAGAGTTTCCTTTCTAAGCTTGGTGTTCAGAACCTTCACACTCCAGCTTACGGGGGGGGGGGGGGGTAACAGATGGTGATCAGCAGCTCAGTGTGCAAAAGGAGGCTATTTGATAAGGGCACTATAGTCTTTCATCATGAATGGTTGTTATAACCGTTTTTCCCTCTTTCTTCCCTTCCTATATATATCTGCCATCTTCTTCTAGCTAAGTAAGACTTGATACAATATGTACTCAGCTCCACCATTAATGAAACTTGGTTCCTTCGTTCTTCACTAAGCTCTCTAGCCGTTCTCGTCATTATGTGTATCCGAAATAGATAATTTTTTTTTTTTTTTTGACAGTGCACCAAAATGACGTTGTTTTGGGTAGGGCGGGACGCACAATGCATTGTGCGCCCTGGTGCACAATATAATGACTGGGGTATTTGTATGGATTGCACTCTTTATTTTCCGTTACGAGAATCATACTCTAGCTACTTACCTACTGGCTTTCGTGGAAACTCAACTTGTACTGTGACCCTAACTAACAAATGACTAGTTGACTACAAGGAGGTTAATCAGTCGGTTCAAATTAAGAAAGCCAATAAACACTCCCTATGAGAGTCCTCAAATAATTTATAATCACATGCATTGTGATTATCATGTTAAAAGTTTGACCAACCCAATTGGTTTGCTTTGCCCAGTGAGTGAACATATTCAACTGTGACTGTACAGATATCGGCGCGGTACGGTTGGTTTGGGAGGCCACACGTACGTATGGCTGGAATTCAAACTGTCTTCTCTTCCCTTGAGCAGCTAAGCAGATACAGCCTGTAGTGTTCATAGTTTTAACGTAGCCTCCCCATTTAGGTGAAATGTAAATATATGTTGCCATGTCACTCTCATATTTCTTCTGATGTTAATTTCAAAGAATTGGGTCTCAGTTTTTTGTTTTTTTTTTTTTTTTTTTTTTTTTTTTTTTTTTTTTTGTGGGGGCGGGGGGGGGGGGGGGGGGGGTAGTTTCTTGACATTATTGCTGTGTTCAATTCACTACAAATCCTATTTGGAGCAACATTTATTGAAAAAAGATGAAATGTAACATCGTTATTCTTTTTCTTTAATGATATCAATAGTGGTGTTGTTTCATCAATTCAGAGAATGATTTTTGTTATAATAAATATGAAGAAATGTTAGTTGGATATGCTTTTATTATGTGGTGTATATGTTTTTTAATTATTCCTAAAATATAATACAAGATTAAATGATATTTTATTTAAATTGATAATTGAATGACACATTTATATTTCATATATTGTATGCTCAATAATATACCTTATGGGTGATGAGCTAGGTTGAGGAAAGGACCATCCTCGTCTGTTGTTTGCCCACCCATACTCGGACCGAATTGATCCTCAGGCTTTTGGTGCCTGGTAGCCTAGACTAGGCCGGACTAGTGAGCCGAGCTCATGCAGGTCCTCATCCTCGGCTAGTCTTTGCGCATGGACTCAAGTATAGATCTGCTAGGTCCAGGGTAGTGCTCAGCCATCTAGTAGCGAGAAGGGTGGTTGTCCTTGTCCAAGGTCCTCGAATTAATATTTGGACACATTATGGAGGTTTGAAAAATCGAGTCCAAAATTATATTTTATCATTAAAACGTGGTGCTAATTACTACACACCTAGATATTAACTCGGATGTACCTCGGGTTTGGGATGTTTACCCACCTGAGACCATTGCTCATTTGGTTGATTAATGAAAGTTCTTTGGTTTTGGTTTTCAAAAAAAAAAAAAAAAAAAATTACTACACACATATAAGGAAATAAAGTTACACATTGACTATTAATTATAATTTGCAATTATTATTGCATGGACCGTTGTCCACACAGCTGTGTAGATCACAGTCCAAAAACATATAAACTACATTATTTTAACTCATAAAATACATTATCTAACCCTAGAAATTTCATTATTCTAATACACAAAATACTTTATACATTATTCTAACTCATAAACTAAATTATTCTAACACATAAAGTATATTATTCTAACTCATAAAATGTATTATCATACCTCAGAAATTTCATTATTTTAACACATACTCCGTATAAATTACATTATTTTGACACATAAAGTGCATTATTCTAATACATAAAGTGCATTATTCTAATTCATAAAATACATTATTTTACCCAAAAAGGTTCATTATTCTAACACGCATACAAAACAAAAAAGAAAAAAAAATTAACATCAAAACGACGTTGTTTTGGACTGCGATCCGCATAGATGTGTGGATGACGGTCCACATAGTAATTTGCCTATAATTTGTGCGGTAATGGTAATTAAGTGTTTGATCTAGCCGTTAAATCAAGCAGGAAAAATGAGATTAAAATATTGTAATAATTGCATTTGAATTGATGTATATATATAGAGAGTTTAATTAATTAGCAGAATCTAGATATAGATACTTGTAGAGCCCCGTGCATTATTGTTTGTTGTCTCCCCCGTAACAGAGTTAAGGAAAGAGGCAGTCGGCTTCCAAGGATCATATAACATGCTTGGATTGGCTCTTCAATTCTTCCCCTTCGTACGGCCATTATCAGCCGCTATTCAATTGTTTTTTTCTGATCATTTTGGCGATTCATCCAATGGGGTACGTACATCATGAACTGGCCGGCCTGCCAGCAACCACGTTAATTACTACTTTAACTCATCCATTTCCTAAATGGAAATTGCATAGAAAGCACGTACATGAAATGAAGGACCAACAGATCTAAATCCCCCACCACCTGCGACACTGTTCTGTCCGTCTGTGAATTGCCACATTTCCATTCTCGCGTTAGTACCATATATGCACGGCAACGATGCCATTTCAATCGCAATAATGCTATAATAATAATCACTCATTCTTGGGTGACGTCTAAGAGAACGGATCTAGTCTAACATTCTGTCATCAAAAAAGGACATTTCAAGTATAAAGAAATAAAATTTCAGCTTTACGTACTACTAAATATAACGTTTGGCATACGCAATGATAAGGCAACACAACGAAGTTGGTGCTACAGTTGGTTTAATTTTGCTTATTGACCTACTTTATTTGAGGCAAAGGTGAAATCAAGTTGCTTATAACTATAGTTTTTTGGAATAGTAATAAGTGTTTGATTTATAATTTTTTTTTTTTTTTTTTTTTTTTTTTTTGTTACTGCAATACTTGTAATATTATTGGGTTGCCTTATTTTGGGACAAAAATCTATTCCCTCCATAATGTGTCGGTTAGCAAGATTTGACTGAAATTATTTTGAATCAATTTTTCATAATATTAAGTTTAATATTATTAAGGGATAAATTACAAATAACTCAGTGAACTATCTATACTTCTATACTATATATAAAAACAAAATCCTAAACTTAACTTCCTGCCCAAAATCCTCAAATTTTAATATATTGTTTTCTACTTTCCTATTTGTACTATAATTATACATTAAAAATCTCATTCTAAGGGCAACCCCAATAAAGGATTCATCACCAAATTTTGGAACAATAAAGTTCCCTTGGGTTGCTTTTTGACAAATGGGAAAGCAAAATTTTGACAAAATCTTTCACCTGCAACTCAAAGAATCATGTCAGAAATTTGGAGATATAGAGATAATCTTTCGCCTGCAAATTAAAATATGGAGATAAAATAGTGGGTCCACAAAAAGTTGTGAAAAAACTTCAAACTAATGAGAAGAAGAGTTTTTATGATTGAGTGAGATAATAATGGACGATGAAGTGGATGTTGGAGCCCAAAAAAATCTAGGGAAAAATCTCCAACTATTGAGAATGCCTTAATATTGTAAAATAGTGTAACACAATTCCTAATAGAATATATTCTTCTTAGCCCAAAAAGGGGATGTAAATCACGTTGACTCAATGGGTTAGTACAAATTAAAATATGGAGATAAAATAGTGGGTCCACAAAAAGTTGTGAAAAAAACTTCAAACTAATGAAAAGAAGAGTTTTTATGATTGAGTGAGATAATGGACGATGAGGTGGATGTTGGAGCCCACAAAAATCTAGGGAAAAAACTCCAACTATTGAGGATGCCTTAATATTGTAAAATAGTATAATACAATTCCTAATAGAATATATTCTTCTTTGGACATAATTCCCACCCACTAAACCATTGAGCTAAGCTCGTGCACGTGTAAAATTCCTATTCTAATATTGTAAAGTAGTGTAATACAATTCCTAATAGAATATATTCTTTCCTACTTTTCTATTCGTACTATAATTCTATATTAAAATTCCTATTTGTAATACAATAGGACAATATTAAAACATTAAAACACTATTATAATACTCCGTGCGTGATAAATAAATCTGGCAATACAAATACTGAAATAGGAAGCAACATATATTATAATTATTGTTAATTTTATCGTTATTATAACATATACTAGTTTTTTTACGCGCTTTGCGCGAATGAGATAATGCCCAATGGTTATTTTTAAATAAGTATTTCAAAGTATATCAATGCAATATTATATCGGAGATGTTCATGCATATGTAAATAAATATTGAATTTTTTTATTTAAATCGGTAATTCAAAATAAATATATAAATGCAAGATAATATTTATTGGATTTTCTAATCGATATTTGGTAGTGGTAGTTTTCCCCTACATGTTTCATGCATTGTGAGATGTGTGTCGTAGGTTATCATGTGAAAGTATTGAACAAAATATTAATATTTATTATATTTGTATAAAATATTTGATAAATAAATATATCTAATGTATTTTGTATTATAATTTTGATATTTAATTACAAGATAATGTAAAAAGAAGACAATGGACAATGCAGTGAATATAATAAATTAATAAATTAGAAGGTAATGAATCTTTGAATTGTAGAAAATAAAGATAATATAACTAATGAAATTGTATCTATTTTAAAATTTTTTATAATGAATATTTTTTTTTTTAAATAAAGACATTATAGACATCTAATTCTAAATTAATTAAATGCATATGTATTATTTTTTGTTGTAGCTACTACTTTATTTAGTTTAATAAGAGTAATAAGTGGCGTACATACTTTTCATCAACAATAACACAATCATTGATTTTTTTTTTTAATTTACATTCGTTGTTGAGACAAATTGTTTTGAGAGTGTGTCAATGACAATTGTTATAATTCCTGTCAATATAGGATGATAATAAATAATTCAAAATATATAGTTACAATAGATATTGTTATAATAATATAGTAAAAATCAACTTACAAATTTCTTTAGAAGTTTCCATGCATTGATAAAATTCTTATGTCTAAACTTGCTCAATTAGAGCCTGCGGGATGTCTAGCATTGTCATTCGTTAGAAAATGATCCTACCGTTTTAGAGTCTAGGTGTAATTGTATTTATGATCAACAACTTTGTAGTTAGGTCGCGCAGGCCTGACAATGATGTAAGAACAATTTTGTTCGATAAAAAAATAATAGTATAATATTTGTAAAGTAATGTACAATAATTGTACCATTATAAAAATACATACAAAAAATATTAATACCATAATGACCTAAATCATACCAATAATGCAAAAGTATAATTGAAATATTAAGTTTTATTTTTGATCTAAATAATCAAAAGAAGATTAATTAAACCAAAAAAAAAAAAAAGTTAACCTAAATATGTTTTTTTTTTTTTTTTAAATGCATAAAAGTCAAATGATTTTTAAAGTTCTTGATTTATAATCTTTGATGCTTAACTTTGAATGTTATGTATTTAGTCAGACTAATTATTTGAACAAAGTTTATGTTAAATTATATATATATATATATATATATATATATATATATATATATATATATCTAAAAACATAATAAGTGTGAATGAAAGTTATACCCTTGATTTATGTCCGTTTTTTCCGTTAAGTTTTTTGTACATTATGCTATAAAGGTTGTACATTAAAATATTTTGGACAAACATACCCCTACCGTTATAACTTCCGTTATCTTTTCTACTATTGTTACCATGCACATGCATCCACTATATATTTTCTTATCTTCCTCATTAATAATAATATATACACATTATATATTTGAGTTATATGTTAATTATTACATAAAATATAAATATCAAATTTATAAAAATGATTTACATTATTATTATTATTTAGAATAATTTAAATATTTAAAATCTAAATAAATTTAAAATTTTAATATAATGTATTAATATTGGGCACCTATTTTTTGTGCATCGCGCATAAAAAATACTAGTATATTAAATATATTTTAACATATTTGTAGTATATGTTTAATAATTATGTCAACTCTAATTGGAATGTGGTTCGAAACTAAGACTTTTCTTATAGAAATTAATGTGTAAGTTAAAATAATAAATAGTTAACGAAATATTCCGTTACTAAAGTTTATGCTAACGGAATTTAGGTTATTTAAAGGAAGAAAATAATATAATAGAGGGTAAATAAGGAAAATCAATAAAAAATACTAAAATAAAAATAATATGAACCATTCATTTTAAGAAACAATAGTATAATATGAACCATTCATTTTAAGAAACAATAGGACCGACATTTTTTTGTTCCAGTTAAGAGCCTAACATTATTGGCTCTTATTAGAATTGTAGATGTAGATGTAGATATAATATTTGAACATATGTCAGCCAGAAAGGGATTATTGAACACTAAAATAGTGATTTAGTGAAACATAATATTAGCAATACAACAATATTAAAATTTATATTTCTATTCAACAATATTATATTATTCATTTTCCCGTTAAAAATTATATTCTCCATTATTAGTTTTATAATTCTCCGTTAATTCTCTGTTAAATTTACTAAATTTCAAACTCCCATTAAAACTCAAATGCATGGCTAAATTATTAAGCTTTAAATAAAAAATTCTTAAAAACATGCATGTTTAATTCCCAGTTAAAATCAAACTCAATCTCCCAACTCCATGCTGTACTCAAACACTCCTAAATTACCTATAAATATAGCCCAAAACCTAGCACTCCATCACCAAGTATGAAACAGAAGATTGAGGAAGAGCAATTTGGAGCTTGGCTTTTCAATTTGGAGGATTCCATTCTATTAACTTTAGTTTCTATAGGTGAAGTAAGGATTACAAGTTCTTTTTTGGTGATTATGCAGTTTATGTTTTTTTAATGTTGCAGTATAAAATGCTATATTCATGTTTTAGTTTCCTTTTATATTTATTTATTAAATATTTTCTATTATAGTTGTTTCTCTTGAATTTTCACATATTGAAGAAAGTATTCCAGCCAGGCATTGGTGATCATCATTCTTTCTTTTATTGGGTAATAACAGATTACCAGTTTCAATCTTTTTTAAAAATCTTATTTCAATCTGTAACTAATTCCTAGTTTTCCAAGTACGGAGTACCTATTTGAAATTGCAACGTGAATCTTTAAATAAAAAAGTAATGTATTTTTACTTTTTTTTTAAGTTAAGCACCAGTTACGTTCATTAATTAAACTTGGTTAAAAAAATATAAATAATGAAGACAGAAAGCATAAACGAAAGTAAAAACACAAAGAAATTGTTACGCAGTTCGGAGCTCCTTCTCCTACGTCTGCGGGGCACTCCACGTCTGCCCAATCCACTATAGATGTTCACCAAAAGGGGTATTACAAGAGGTAAATACAGATGGCCTCCAGCCTTTACCACTACCACTCTTTCTAACACCTATCCAGGACTGAAACACGTATGCCAGAACAATGTTCACAAGATGCTTCAGCAGTACCACGTACAGAACATGTATTACAGATTTAAATCTTCTTAATAATAATAACATAGCATATTAAATTAGGAAGCTTTGTAAGGAAAGTGTGCACTCAGAATTGTAGTCTCAAAATTAGCAAGTTTCCCTTTTGATGTGCTTTCCTTTTATACGCTTCACCTTCCACTTTCTTGATCCACATTATGTGTTGCACATGTGATTCAAACATCCTTAGCCACTCATTCTTTAGTAATCTCTCACTTGCATTTTGAATCCTTCTTCATGAGAAAATCTCCACCACAAATTGAGCTTGGTCCAAAAGATTAACTAAATAATAATACTATTAAATAATACAAACTAATAAATTAAACTAATAAATTAGCCAAATTAATGTGTACTAATTTTATCAGTTTGGAATTTAATTCTTTTGGACCATAGACCACTTGAGTGTGGGATTTAATTATTTAGACCTTGTTGGTTGTTGACTGACTTCACAAATTTCACATATATATATTATGCTGCCAGTAATCCATGCATGTCATAAGTTAAGAGTGTACCAAACATACCATTCAAGTCACACTGCATTTGGATTACTCCCCCTAACTTGGAGCCATTTACTTTCGACTACTCCCCCTAACTTAGTGCCATTTATTTTTAATAAACCAGTTACCAAAAATATTAAACCACCAAAATTACCAAGAATTACCAAACAACCAACTTACCAAATAAACTCCCTTGTAGACTGTACATATCTTCTTGACTGGAGATACGGTTCATGGTCCATAAGCAAATTCAACAAACACTAATTAGATTGACAATTAAATTAGCCAATACAAATGAGTTTTTAATGTGTATCATTTGTACACTTACAATCATCTCCCCCTTTGCAATTTAACTGGCAAAAACTAAGACATCTATACTTAGGGCAAACAAAAGATAGTAAACATGACTTTTATTAACAAATAGCCCATAGTATATCTGTTTGACAAGATACTAAAAGTACGAGTTTAATTATTGAATTACCTTGGCCAGTGAACCGTAGCTCCTTTCCCAAATAAGTCTCATTCAATTCACTGTAAGAGGAGTCAAAACTGTAGATTGTTTCATCCAAAGATAATCCCAGTATAGTCCATCATAATATTATTAGAAATCCAGAATATAAACCAAGATGCATTATAGTAGATAATCCAATCCATAATGCAACCGAGACCCTTATACCAAAACAGAATCCATAATCCATTCATGCCAAATACTAAACATAACAGATTCCATATTCCAGAATTAACCAAAACTCCCCCTTATTCCCCCCCCCCCCCCCTTAGTATATACTCCCCCATTTTTGCCAATAAATTGACAAAGGTGAATATCTATATTAGTGGATTGAGTCTGACGGGGTGCCCTATGGGATTGGACCTGCACAAGAAAATTAGAAACAAGAAACGCAGAACTAGATAACAATTAAATAACAAATAAGTACCTATAGACACGAATATCTAGTTGGAGCAGATAACGTAAACAGAGCATACCCAAGTAGTAAGCACATTCAGATAAAGCTCATTCAGATGAAACACATTTACGTACATATTCATATAGAGCAAAGTCAAGCACAGATTCATACCAGATGGCACGGTAAAACACACAAACAAAACAAGCACGGTCATGTAAAGCATATTCAGCTAGAGATTCAACTAAAGCAATATCAGGCACAAATTCATATAAATCACTTTCAGGCAAGAATTCATAACAGTTAGCACAATAAGTACACAAGCAAACACAGATACGGTCATGACCGGACCAACAAAAAAAACATTCACATAGTAACAAAGGAGAGTACAAATATTAAACAAATTGCATCAAAAGTTCATCAAGTAACCATAGAGAATTCAAAGATGCAACATAGAAACACCAATAAAATAACTAAAGCAAAAAATATGTTTATCAGTTAAAAGCACTCAAAACAACGCAAGTATAACATTTAGAAAACGCATAGAAAACCATCAAGAACAAAACACAAAGAATCAAACCGCAATTTTAGAGTAGTAGGTAATGAAAAGGACTAAATGCGAGAAAATTAAAAAAAATTGGAATAGAGGACCAATCAATCATAGAGAGACACATGCACAAAAAAGACTTAGATGCAATGCGAGAGCTTGTAGGAACTGAACCATTAATTCAAAAGGTAAATTCTCTTATTCTGAAACAGATTCTATCACGGATGCAGAATATTACATTGGCAAAGATGAAGAAATGTCAAGATTTGATAAATGCAAGGATATTGAAGTAGAGGGCACCAAATTAGGTAAATGAACACATAAAAACTTAGCTTTAGACATATGAATATTTGCAGGTATTTCACAAGACACATTAGACAATAACACCCTAAAAACATTCAAGGAATTAACAAAAGGAATTAGAGAGTAATGAACCTGTAGACCTTATCACCAAAGATGATGACAAAATTAATTTTGAAGATGGATGATCTATTGTGGATGCGTGTTGGGATGTCAATGTCGTCTTAATCAGTGTCAGGTTCTGATTCTGGTTCTGGGACAGGTTCAGATGGCGTTGGTGATGGCGTAGGTGACTCTGGCTCTGGTTCAGGAGTTTCAGGATCAGGAGTTTCAGATTCTGTCACTAACTCAGGTTGTGAATACCAATATCATTCGGTTGATCATCAATTACAACATTTGTAGACTCCATGATGGTCTTGGTCACTTTGTTGTATACACGATATGCATTGCTGTTCGTTGAATAACCGGAAAAGATCCCGTCGTCGCTTTTTGGTTCAAATTTTGCAACAGTATTTCTATCCTTCAAAATAAAACATCGTGAGCAAAAAATATGAAAATATGTAACGTTCGGCTTCTTACCTTTCCATAATTCGTATGGGGTTTGTGTTGTGCCGGGACGAAGATATACGCAGTTAATGATGTGACATGAAGTGTTTACAGCCTCTGCCCAGAACTTTTGAGGTAATCCTTTGGCGCTGAATACTCGTGTTTATGGTATGTTGAGTTGGATGAAATGATTTGGTTAGTTTCCCAGCTTGGCAGGCACCACAAATGGTTGATTCAACTTTCATCTTGGGTAACACCTTCTATCTTTGTTAGTTTATCAAGTAGTCTATAACCCAGATACCCCAATTTTTGGTTCCATAGCTCAGCTTCATCTATGCTGGTCCTGCAACAGAAGATGTGTTAGTTATAATATAACAATTGTCAATTGACCTTTTACCTTCCATAACGCATTGATTTGTTTTGTCCAGGACACTGCAGTTGTTTTTTGTGAAGCACACGTTCCAATTTTGGTTACATAGTTGACTTATACTTATGAGATTTGCGTGAAGTCCACTGACTAGCAAAACTTTGTCCAACTTTGGTAAGCCAGCTACATTGAGTGTGCCTATGTCAGTAACCTAACCTTTTATGTCGTCGCCAAAGGTAACTTCACCTTTACTGGTGTTTACGTTACTTAGAAATTTGGCATTTCCTGTCATGTGCCGGGAACAACCGCTGTCAAAATACCATTTCTCTTCTCTTCCTGCACTTTTAGAGTGAAACGAAACAAATGATATACAGTCAGTCTTTTTAACCCAAATTTGTTTTGTGAAGGGTTGTATGTTCATGTGCATGAACTTCTCGATTCTTTGATACTTGTAGAAGTAGTAGCATTCAGGTCTAGTATGACCTCGTAACCTGCAATAGTGGCAAACAGGGTTATATAGTTTATAATGTAGCTTATTTGCGCTTACTTTACCATAGGAGCGTTTCATTGTGCTTGATTCAGGGATGTCCTCTAGATCAGGTCCAGACGCTTTGACAAATACTGTCTTATCTTTGGAGTTACTTCTAGTGAAGCCCAAACCAAATTTTGCAGAAGATTTTCTTCCAGAATCAAGAATTTTATCAAGTGTTGAAGTGGTATCCATCATTTGGATTTGTCGTTTGTAGGTGCTGAGCTCCTGTTTCAAGGTCTGTACTTCTTGCTGGAGTTTTTCTTCTCGGTCGGCTGCCTCCTTTAGTAGTACATTGCCAGTTTGTACTTTGTTTTGTAGTTTTTCTTCTCGGTCAGCTGCTTCTTTAAGTATAACATTCCTATCTGCTACTTGAGTTTGATATACTTTACTATCATTGGTTACAATCTCTATCTCACTAGCTAATTTGCAGTTTACTTTTTGTAGGGCTTCCCATTTGGGATACAACTTATTAAACTCAGCTTCAAAAGATAAAGTATTTAGTTCCAAGTCTTCTGCGGAGACATATTCACCACCCTCTGAGTCTTCAACGGATTCTGAACAGCCAGTAACACGTGCCGTAAATGCAACAAAGTTACCCGAGATTTCTTCGACATCCGATCTAGTTGTTTCAACGTCAGGCTCGTCATCACTCCAGGTAATGGCTACATAGATTTTTTGCGTCGAAGGTAGGTAGCACACTCAACTTGTACATGTCCAAAGCCCTCGCACTCATAACACTTGATTCCTTTTTTGTTGGATCTTTCTTTGGACTGTCCCGGACGTGAGACAGACTGTTTGAAGTTTGACGCACCTGTCCTAGGACCAGTTTTGGACGATGTTGCTCCCCTTTGTCAATTTCTATTGCGCGTATTTTTGGATACCTGTTTCAGAATTTTGGAAAACTGTTTAGTAAAAAACACAACTGTATCATCACTAGTTTCGTCTGAATCGGATACAACATTATTTTCTTCAGCGGCAAATGCAACATTTTTTTTTTCGTATGATCAGTTAAGATTTCCATTTCATATGTTTTAAGATTTCCCATTAACTGAGTAACTGTTTTATTCTACCAGCAATCATGCTCTTGGATGGCTGTGACTTTCATTCGAAACCTGGGAGGTAGAGATCTCAGTATTTTCTTAACAAGCTTTGCTTGCGAGAATGGTTCACCAAGGACCATTGCACGATTCACCAGTTCCTATACGCGTGTGTGAAAGTCGATGATTGTCTCATCCTCATTCATTCGAAGTTCTTCGAATTCTGACTGGACCAGTTGCAGCTTTGACTGTTTTACCGATGTAGTTTCTTCGTAAGTAGACTCAAGAGCTTCCCAAGCACCTTTAGCTGAAGGAATACCTGCAACAATTGAAAACTGACTTTCATGCATAAGAGAATAAATTGTGTCTAAAGCCTTATCATTGTTTCCAGCGTTGGTTATCTCTGTTTGAGTCCACTCAGTCTCAGGCTTAGCTACTTCTGTTCCGTCAGTGCTGGAACTGGGTTTGGTGGGATGTGTTCAACCTGACACCACAGACCGCCACACGGCTTCACCTTGAGCTTTTAGGTGCGTACGAGTGCGAGCCTTCCAATAGGCGTAGTTGTCGCCGGTCAACTGGGGAATGACTTTAGTTCGATCCATTCTGTAACACTTAACACCCCGTGAGATCAAACAAATAAGCAATAAACAGATAAATAGTAAGAGCCGCTGAAGAGATGAATTCAAGGGACACGGAATCACCAGATCGATAGACTAATAAATTAAGTCTACATGCTTTGATACCAAATGAAATTGCACCGTGAATCTTGAAATAAAAAAGTAATGTATTTTTACTTGTTTTTAAGTTAAGCACCAGTTACGTTCATTAATTAAACTGGGTTAAACAAATATAAATAATGAAGACAGAAAGCATAAACTAAAGTAAAAACACAAAGAAATTGTTACGTAGTTCGGAGCTCCTTCTCCTATGTCTGCGGGGCACTCCACTTCTGCCTAATCCACTATAGATGTTCACCAAAAGGAGTATTACAAGAGGTAAATACAGATGGCCTCCAGCCTTTACCACTACCACTCTTTCTAACACCTATCCAGGATTGACACACGTATGCAAGAACAATGTTCACAAGATGCTTCAGCAGTACCACGTACAGAACATGTATTAAAGATTTAAATCTTCTTAATAATTAAATAACATAGCATATTAAATTGGGAAGCTTTGTAAGGAAAGTGTGCACTCAGAATTGTAGTCTCAAAATCAGCATGTTTCCCTTTTGATGTGCTTTCCTTTTATACGCTTCACCTTCCACTTTCTTGATCCACATTATGTGTTGCACATGTGATTCAAACATCCTTAGCCACTCATTCTTTAGTAATCTCTGACTTGCATTTTGAATCCTTCTTCATGAGAAAATCTCCACCACAAATTGAGCTTGGTCCAATAGATTAACTAAATAATAATACTACTAAATAATACAAACTAATAAATCAATCTAATAAATTAAACTAATAAATTAGCCAAATTAATGTGTACTAATTTGTACACTTACACTATTCTTCCAAGTAGGCTATTGCATTGTAATCAAACTGTTTGGATGGTTGAATTATTCTTTTGCACGGAGTTCAAATATCATAGGACATATATAGCTAATTTGGTGGTTGGAGTCCATGATGAAGTTTTTCTGCACAGCTCTTTAGATTTCCATTATTTTTTGGATATATATTATAGGTTTGAGTTCTATAATATTGTAAAGTATTGAGAATATGTACTTTTGATAATTCTTATGTTTTGTTAATAGACTATTATATGTTTTAGTTGTATTGTAAAGTATTGAGAATATGTACTCTAAAATTTAAAAAGTATATTACTAATTATTTCTATACTTTGAACATATATACCTTGACAAACTATATATCCTATACACTGTTGATTTGCAGCCTATCGTAAGTTTAAATATCGATCTGCAAGTGACAAGTTCAAAATTTATTAAACTTTCAATTTCATTTAATTTATCAAAAAGTCTTTTAATATTTTTTTTCAATTTCATATATAATTTGTATTCAAATTCATATATATATATATATATATATATACATATATATATATATATATATATATATATATATATATATATATGAATATAAAAAAGATAGAAAAAATGCAGGATTTTTCATTACTTATAGACAAACACTTATAATGTCTTCTGACAATACTTCAGAACTGCACATAGCACAAATACACTACATACTAACTTAGTATTTATGCTAAATAAAAAAAAAATTGTAGTTCATAAGACTATATAAGTGAACTTAAAGAATAAAATTCTCACTTCTTCGTAGGTTAACTAATTAACAGAAATTGATTTGTGATGCCCAATATATATATATATATATATATATATATATATATATATATATATATATATATATATATATATATATGACTTTAAACTATAAGATTCCAGGTTTCAAAAAATTGATACAACTTAAAAACTTAAATTCATAATGTTCTATATTAATTTTTTGAGAAATAACACTGCAAAATATGAATATACCAGGTGTTAAAAAAATTGATACAAAATGACATAAACTTAAAACCATAATCTACAATTTTTTTAATCAACATTTAACACTGCAAAATATGAATAGACAACACAATTAATAAGAGAAATATAGATTATGATTACAAGGTGCACAATGGATTGCCGAAATCTACCACCTGTGATGCTATTGAGAAATATAGATCACTCATTAGGACTGTGTAATGGTTACAAGGTTGGTTGATCATGTTTTGGAAGCTCAAATTATGTGTGGAACGAATGCAGGAACAAATGTTTTAATTCCTCGAATGTCGTTAACACCTTCTGATTCAAGATTGCATTTCAAGTTCCAAAGAAAGCAATTTCCTTTGATACTCTCATATGTCATGATAATAAATAAAAGTCAACGGCAAACACTATCACACGTGGGATTATTTTTGCGAAGGCCGGTCTTTAATCATGGTCAAATGTACGTAGCAGTCTCAAGAGTAAGTAAATTAAGGAGATTAAAAATTTTGATATGTGGGGATATTGTACCATCTGTGAGTATGACTAAAAATATCGTATACAAAGAAGTTTTCAATAATGGGTAATACAATTCTATTGTTAATCGTTTTTAAATAATTATTTCATATATTATTTGTTTTTTTTTTTAAATATTGTTAATATTTTGTCTATATCATATGTCCGTGCATCGCATATATTTGCCCCGCGCGATGAATTAAACATGGGTCATTAATTATTTTTATAATTACAATTAATTGTTTGATTATCTCTATATATATTAAAGCAAAATAATAGGAGCAAAAAATTCCCGCCTATTAGCAACGACGTCGTTTTGAGAAAGCCGAAATATTTATTGTGTTTGCTTCGAAAAATGAAAGGTCTATGCAGTATAATACCTAAAAGTTTATAGAAAACTTACATTTTTAAATATATATACGTAGATCAATCTCCAATCCAATGGGATTAGAGAATGTATTTAACTCCATCAGTTTCCCATATTGGACATTGAGCCCACCCACCGATACCTATTCTCTAGGTATTTATTTCGAAGGAAAAAGAACGAAAGGTCATCAGACCTTATATATACAACACATATACAGCACAAACATACTTAACACAAAGCTACTGCATACATTCGCAATCTCTATATACAACAGCCTCTCTCATTCTTCTGCCCTACAACAAGATGTTTGTCCTTGCTAGCCAAATATCTCCAATGAATACCAAGCAGGCTCTTAGGCTACGGGTCGTGCGAGCATATCAGATTCTTGAGAGAAGTGATCCATCGAAAATTAGATCAAAAGAAATCGTTTTTCATGATGAAGAGGTAAGTGCTATTTATAAATAGATATATATATATATATATATAGAGAGAGATTATGCAGTGTAGTTTATGTCATATATTTTTACCGAAATATTTTTTTTGGTTATTTATGCATACACAGGGTTCCTTCCTTCATGCTCAAGTACCCAAAGAATATGTGGAAAAGTACCTTAGCTGTTTTGCTGAAGGTTCAGTCTATGCCATAAAAAATTTTTGTGTGATCACCAATTTTTACTCATACAAAACTAGCCCACAGAAGTACATGATAAAATTTAACTATCAGATTATGGTAAAGGATTTAAAGCATGTGAAATTTCCTATGAAAATGTATCGTCTGAAGTCCTTTAGAGAGATCAAGTCTAATGAAGGCCTTGATGAGAAACACCTATTTGGTAATCATTGCTCTCATTCAATCTATGTCTTATAAATAATTGATATTTATACTATTATTGTATACTCAAATGCATTATTTTGTAGATGTTATTGGTCGAGTTATTGAAATACACTGCCCACAGGAGAAATTAATTAATGGGAAAAACTCTAGGCTGATTGACTTCACCATTGAAGACACTGAGTAATCTTGAATATCAGTTCCTTTCTATTTGAATTATATTTTTATGATTTCTGTTCTTCTAATATATTATCTAACATTCTGTAGTGGAATACAACTTATGTGTACTTTGTGGGATGAACACGTAAGCAAGATTGAGGCATTCTACAATTCTACTACACAAGAGCCATTATTGGTGTTGATACAGTTTTGTAGGGCTAGGGTGTGTTTAAAAAGTAAGTAGATTAAAAATTATAACTGTGCCTAACTTATTTTACCAATTACAAATTCACCAATTATGGTTTGTCTAATGTGTACTACCACTAATTTCTAAAGGTGGGGATGTCAAGATTTGTAGCTCCTATGATGTCACACAACTGCTTTTCAACCAGGAATCTCTAGAATTTGAGGAGTTCAGAAAAAGGTTAGCCAATGCTTATTCTTGCACTACCTATGTACATTGTTACTAATTCTTATTGTATTTTTCATTTCACAGTATCAGCCATGAACAGACTCCAATGCACAGTATTATTTCGCAATCAAGTTTTAAGGAATGTAGCTCCTATTCAGTTTCCCTATCTGGTGGTATGGAAATTCGTACTATCAGTGAAATCTACAGAGACAAATTAAAGAGGTAATATCTGTGTCAACTATTAGCTTACCTTAGGAGTAGTACCATAATCTTCTCATGTATAATCTTCTGCTATAGGATTGTCAACTGCTGGACTTTGTAATCTGCATTTAATAATAGGCATTAGAATTGATACAAATATAATAGCTATGAACTGTACATAGCTATATAACTAATTCAAAGTTAATAGACTAAAAAATTGAAGTTTACCACTGGATGCTTATCTAATTTAGTAAATATATAGGCTTTAACTCTGTATACTTGACCATAAGTATATGTTTGTGCAACCCATGCTGAACTCTTCATCTTAGTAAGCTAATACTTGTGCAACCCATGTTTGTGCCAACTTTAGGACTTTGTAATCTGCATTTAATAATAGGCATTAGAATTTATACGAATATAATAGCATAGAACTGTGCATTCATATATAACTAATTCAAAGCTAATAAAGTAATAAATTATAATGCCTAAAAGTGAGTGCTTATCTCATTAAGTAAATAGATAGGGTCATTTTTAAGTATCAGTTCTGTGGGTATGATTGTGCAACCCATACTCTGTGATCATCTCAAACCTGCACAATCAACTCACTATTTGTTAGTTATATAATCATAGGATGGGTTCTTTTCTGTTAGCAAAAATACATCCTCTAAGTATGTATATGGTCATAGGGTATGTCTGTGCAACTAATACATAGTATCCATCTCAAACCTGCACAATGAACAGCAGATTTGTACAGTATATAATCACATATATATGGATCGGGGGCTCATAATGTACTCTGCTAATTGCCTAAAGCTGTATGCAGTTTGGAGATTTTTTGGTTGCAGCAAGGATTGTATGCATTGATGACCCAGAGTGGTATTATGCTTCGTGTCGAACAAAGGGTTGCAACAAAAAGTTGAAACTGAAAGGAAAGTGGCTGTGGTGTAGTATATGTGACAGGAATTGGGGTGATTGAACCCTGAGGTACAGAGTTAAAGTTAGAGTGGTGGACTTGGATGGGAATGCTCCCTTCCTTCTATGGGACAGGGAGTGCCTCGAACTACTTGGTATTAGCGCAGATGATTTGAAGGATACCCATACTAAGGTACTAAAGTCTAATGTAATTGTTAAATAATAGACCAATTTCAAACTTTCCTATGTATACAAACTTTATACTCAAATGAATTACCTGCAGGGCCGAAAGGGGCTACCTAAGGAGCTCGAGACACTCATTGGATTGAATCTTCTCTTTTGAATTGCTGTTCGCAAAGAACAGTTCCAAAACTATCTCAATGCTTTCCCTGTTATGAGGATCATCACTGATGAAAAGATTGTAGAGAAGCATGCACCAGAGCTAATTCAAGTTAGGGACAGGGATCTCAGTTCAAAGTTGGAGTTGGAGCTTACAGATGAGGATCTATGGGATCTAGAGGTATACTTGGGAATACCGAGTATCATATGATACCAATTAAATGATAAATTTGTTTATTTAATACTTACAGTTTCAACTTATGATTTTGTAGGGACAGGGATCTCAGTTCAAAGCTGAAAGTCCTCTCCAAGTTGTTGCACAAAGGCTGAATGCAGAGAACAGCATTGAGAATGGAATATTAAAGAGATCACTAATTGATGAATTTTCCAGCACACAAAGTTCTAAAAAAAGCAAGGAAGGTGTGGTCAAAATTGAGAAAGAAGCAGCTGTGTAATGAGTTAAATGACTGAGAGAGTGCTCTATGGACTGTTATTTTTTTTTCTGAATGCTTTTTATGTTGACAAACTTGTGGTGTTCCTAAAACAGCTAGACATAACCTTTTGGAGCTACATGGTGGATTTATTGTTACTAAATCATGTTATTAGTACTTAAATTGTGATATCCCTTTTTTGCAGAATGGATTTTGTTTTCTCTTTTTTTTTTTAGGTACTAAAGCAGGAAATGATGGCAAATAAAGCAGTTGAAGATGCAGAGCACATGATGGAAAAAAGACCATGCAAATAGTATATGTTAGCATACAGACATAGTTTGAATTGTACTTTATTTTACTGTGATTACCTATTATTTAGCATAAAACAATAGATGGAATATTAATGTAAGCTAAATTAAAGTGATTACATATTATTTTACCTTTTCTATCTCGAATAATGTAACCATTGTAAAATTTTTTTGTATCTAATCCTCCATTTTGTTGAATAAATTGACACATTGCACAAAATCAGAGAATTAAGCTATCACTAAAAAGATTATTTATCTCATACTCCATTCTCCATCCTATCAATATGTCTAGACTGATTACTAAACTATCTCTAAAAGAATTACAAAACTATAGTATTTACTAAAACAGATATCTTACAAAACTGAAAATCACTTCTCCAGTTTGGTAAACAGTAACACCAAAGCATGTTGGCATCCAAATTGAACTCCCCTAAAGCTGAGATACAGAACCATTGAACCTTACATAGTGTTGTAAATAATGTAAACAAAATATTAAAATTGGCCTACATACAAGGGAGCATAAGTATTACGACACTAACTTATACATTAGAATGTAGATAGAATAAAAAATGTGGTTATGCATCAAGGTTCAAATTTAAATATTCATGTCTCGATAGAAAAATGAATCTATGTGGATTCAAATAAAACAGTTGCACATCTTGTGAACTACTCAAAACTTTTATAAGTTTGATAAAGTAACAGACAATTAATTCTACTTTAGAATGAAGTCAGAAACACAATTTTGAATAGGCATTAATGTTAAAAGTGTAATCTAACTTAATCATATGAGTAGTTCAATCAGTGTAAAAAAAAAAAAAAAAACAGTTGCACGTGTTTAGCTGTCAAATATTTTGAGTAAACTTGAATCTCTAAACATGACAAGAGTAAGACTCGATTAAGTAAACTGAAAATTCAATTAGTTTTCAATTACTAGATGAAATTAAAAGACAACACAAATTCAAGTGAGTTCAGCAATCATAGGATAATGCAGATCAAAAGGCGAACCTGCATGTTATATATAGTCCATTACAAACAATGAAATAATATAGCACGAGTAGGGAACTTATGTATATTGAAGTAGAGTGAGAGCTTATTAGGGACTTAAAACTTATCTTTGATAATGAAAGTAGAACTGAAATTCCCAATGTGCATAACTACAGCTGATTTGGGACTTACCATGTGTTGACAGTAACTTATCAATTAAAGCTCTCTTCAAAACCATCATAGATTGGGCAGCAGCTTACCTGCAGGTTAGTCAACAACTCATAAATTAAAATACGACTGGACGGCAAAGGATGCTTATAATTACCATCTGGATTAGAAAGTACATGATTAGGGACTTACCATGTGTTGACACCAACTTTGTACTTAAGAAGTGTCCTCAAATTCTTTTAGACCATCATAGATTGTTCACACCTTACCTACAGTTGTCTCAACAATCATAAGTTTAGATAGTACTACTAGGCAAATGATAAGTATAAAGTTAGTGTTATTTACAAACAACGAAAGAATGGTAATTAAAGTACAGTGAGAGTTGGCTAGGAACTTAAAACTTATCTTTGATAATGAAAGTTACTGAAAGTACCAATGTGCATAATGGCAGCTGATTAGGCACTTAACACGTGTTCACACTAACTTCTCAATTAGAGCTCTATTCAAATTCTTTATAACCATCATAGGTTGGGTAGCATATTATCTGCAGTTATGTCAACAACTCAAAAATTGTCAGTCTTAGAGAACTGGGAATTAACTGGATAAACTGCTTATAAACACCATCTATTTACCAAACAATGAAAGAACAGTATTATTAAATAAACTAACTATGGATATCACAGTAGGTTGAACACTATTTAGGGACTTAAAACTTATCTTTGAGTCGTGCGCTGCAACTGTACGTACCAATGTGTCAAACAAAGATGATTAGGTAGTTAAAACATGTGACACCAACTTATCAATTATAGCTCTTTTCAAATTCTGGCTACCTCGAAAACAACATAGTAGCTAAATCAGAGACCTTATTATATTCCAAAATAATTTGAGAAAGTCAGGTAGTTATGAGAAGGAATTAGTAATAATATGCAATTAGCACGTATATTGATGTCCCTATGCATTAAGTAGCACAACTAAAACTTTTAGTATTCCAACACCCATTATAATGACCATTTTTCAATGTTGTCTCCCAATCTTAAATGAGTACTTTACAACTATATAATCAACACAGAGATATTCTGAAGCTCTTTTAAGCACCACCTAAACAATTCCTGATTTAACCAATTCATCTCCCTAAGACCACATGAGGAAACTTACATCTTCAACCACCATTGGTTCGAAGCGGAAGTATTATTAAATAATCACAATAATAATATTGAGGCAAGGAGACCCTTTATCCCCAGTCCAGGCTGGATTTGTGAAGGGTAGGAGTATAATTGACAATGTATTACTTGCCCAGGAAATATGTCATGGCATGAAAGCCTCAAATGAAGATATGATCCTAAAATTGGACATGACAAAAGCATATGACAGAATGGACTGGGGATGCATCACCAATGTGCTAAAGAGACTTGGTTTCTGTCAAAAATGGATAGAACTGGTCTCTGGCACAATCAATAATATTTGGTACTCTGTTATTGTTAATGGGGAATCAAAGGGTTTCTTTCACTCATCCAGGGGATTGAGGCAAGGAGACCCTTTATCCCCAAGTTTGTTCATTTTAGCTGCAGAGCTGTTCTCTAGATTGCTGAGCCAAAAGAGGTCCCTCTTCTCACAACCAATGGGGGGCCCAGGAATAAACCACTTAGCCTTTGCAGAGGATATGGTGATCTTTACATCAGGGAAGAATGGAGGGATTCAGGAAATAATGGAGGTTTTGGAGACATATGAGAAGCAGTCTGGGCAACTTATAAACAAACAAAAAAGTGCTTTCTATGTTCATCCAAGAGCCCCAGATGAAAACATTGAAAGAATAAGGGACATTTCAGGTTGCCAGCATAAGAACTTCCCATTTACATACTTGGGGTGCCCCATTTACCAAGGCAGAAAAAGGGTAGAGATGTTTAATGGACTAATGGAGAGAATAGCAGAGAGATGTAAGGGCTGGCATGCAAGGGTTCTATCACAGGGAGGGAAAGTTGTACTCATAAAAACTGTTCTCCAGGCCATGCCAACACATATATGCTATGCAATAAACCCCCCCAAAGCCATAATAAAGCACATAGAGAAGCTCTTCTCTGATTTTTTCTGGGGCAAGAGGGAGGATAAAAACAAATACCACTGGGGATCATGGAAAACCTTAGCCAGGCCAACAAAAGAAGGAGGAGTGGGGTTTTTAAGAATGCAGGAGCTGGTGGATGCAGCTAGTGCTAAATTATGGTGGAACTTTAGGAGAGGGGGCACAATTTGGTGAGATTTCATGATGGCCAAGTATTGCAGAGACTCACATCCTGTTGTCAGAGGTTGGCAATATAAGGATTCACACATATGGAGAAGAATGACCCATGTAAGAGATAGGGTGGAACCTCAGGTGGCTTGGCAAGTGGGAAGAGGAGAGCTGAATGTATGGTGGGATGATTGGTCAGGAAAGGGGGCCTTGGCAAGTGTTATGAATCTGAGAGGGAAAAGGAAGACAAAGGAGAAGATAAAAGATGCTGTGGTGGATAAGAGAGTGAATCTGCAAAGGCTAAGTAGTCAAGCTTTGGGGCAAGTGCAGGATTGGAATGTAGCAATGCAGCTGACAGAAAGGGAGGACAAGGCAATCTGGAAACCAACTGGGAAGGAATTTACCTTTAGAACAGCAAAAGTGTTAATGAGAGAGTCTGGTACACATCATGTGGGCTTGTGGTGTAAAAAGATATGGGCAAAAGGAGTGCCTTGGAAAATGTCATTCTTGACCTGGAGAGTGTTTATGAGAAAACTGCCAACTGATGATGTTTTAAGAAGGATGGGATACCAATTTGCTTCCAGGTGCTCTTGCTGTTTACACCCTGGATGTAATGAGCTGCAACACATATTTGGAACTGGGGGTACTGCTAGGCATGTCTGGGATTACTTTGCAAAATCCATGGGAATGAGAGTTAGTGTGAGATCTGAAAGACATATTTGTTATGAGTGGTGGAAATTCAAATGGAAGAATAGGATGATGGAGTTTATGGCACAAAGGCTACCAATGCTAATTTTGTGGGAGTTATGGGTGAACTATACCCATTGTAAGTATGGGGGAGGAAGGCCTTCTGTGGCCAGAATCATATACAAGGTTACCAAAGATATGGCTGAATGTATACAGAGGAAATGGCCATACTGGGATCCTCTCCCTCCAAACTGGATGATCATATTGAGGAAGGCTGAGTCTTTTGGTTGTGTAAGGATAGTGCAGAGGTCATGTTGGGTGAGGCCTGGACCAGGGACAATCAAGATTAATTGGGCTGTGGATGATGAAGAGAGATCATGTTCCTTCTTTGTAAGGAATTCCAGTGGGAGATTCTGTCTTGCTGGGGTCTACACCTTAAGAGAAAGGCAAGATTTGAAGAGCCTGATTCAAGAGATGATGAGATACTGCTGGAGTTGGTGTAAGCTTAAGAGAATGGAGAAGGTGTCTTTTGAGACAAATAATTGGAGGGAAACTGACCTGGATTGTTTAAGCTTGCAAGGTCACCAAGTTAGAATGGAGACTTGTTCAGACAAAGTTAACTGTGTGGCCATCTGTTTAGCTAACAGATGCTTTGGCCTGGATATAATTTTTAGCAAGGTGGAAGGTCTCCCAAGGGGCTTAGAAATGATTCTAGCTTTGGAAGGGGTCCCCCACTTTGTGTTCCTCCCTGGTGTGGACAGGATTAGATGATGCAGAGCTGGACCTGGTTGGGATCAAGAGTATGGGACCCTGGTTGGTGAGTTAGCCAAGCTGATGATTCATGCCAGGCATGGCATGTTATGAGGCTTTGCTAAGGGTTTGAGTGATAGTTAGGAAAAGCTAGAACCAAAAGCTGCAAGAATGAACATCCTAAGGAATCTGTTGTAGATGAAGGATGTTCTATCTCTTGTTGGCTTAGCTATGTGGTCAGGAAAGTCCAAGTAATCAGCCCAAAGTTGGGCAGGTTGCCTGGCTTTTGAAAAATCTGAGGGAGAGAGGGTGCAATAAGGAAGGGGAGGATTGTTGCTTCTGAAAATAAAATATGAAGGGTGGAGGGTGATATAAGGAAGGACGATCTCACTTTGATATCTGAACATTCTGTCTAACTGAGTGAACACCCTAATGAAGTTGTGTTACAACTGAGGGGTGTTCTGCTCAGCTAGCCAATGATGGATTGATTGCTTAGATGGGGGAATTGGCCTATGAAGCCAATAAGCTGAGGCTGATTCTGCCTGCATTAGGCCTAACATTGGTAGGAATAAGTGAAGGCACTTAGGGGATTTGGGGGAACTGGTTTATGAGTCTGTAAGGATGAGGCCAGTTCTGCCTAGACTCCCCAGCTTATCAAGCATGAATCTGAAAGCTGATATGTTCTTTAGGGTGGGGGAAATGGTAGATGAGGCTGTAAGCTGAGGCCATCTCTGCTTAACCTAAAGAACTTGTAGATATATGAGGGACTTGGTTCCTGCTTCTGATCTGCATTGCTCAATGATGAGTTGGATAACTTTGAGAGCAAAGCAGGCCCCAAGTAAAAAGAGCCAGTGATGTTGGGGGAATTGGTCAGTGAAGTTGGGGATTCACCAAGCTAAGGCCAGTTCTGCTCTACCAAGCTGAGAGGAAGCTCTTTAGAAGGATTGTTTAGGGAACATGAATCTGTGAGGCTAGCTAGCTGAGATTTATGCTCCCTTTGGCCCAATGATGGACTGCTAGCTGGGCAGTTTCTGAGGGCATCAGCTTGTTGAGGGTACTGACAGTTATACTGTGCAGATTTTGTTTGGTGGATCCACATTTGAGTGGAGATGAAGCCACTTATATGGTTTTGCAGGTACAAGGAAGCTTGGAGATGAAGACTTTGGTTGATCAAGTTTAAAGAACTCCCGGCTCTAGCATGTGCATGCTTGCATCCTTTGGCAAATAAGCTTACACTAGAAGGGATCCTTAGGGTAGCTTCTAGCCTTAGGGGCCCATTCGGGTTTGTGCCAAGAATGGTGGGGTCTTTGTAGGCTCCAAGTATAGCACACACTCGGAGTTGGGAGTGTCTTTAGCTCCTTTGGATCCATAGGGAGAAAATGAGTAAATGGAAAAAAAGAAGAGAGTTAAAAATAACAATAAGAGGAGGAGGGAGGAATAAGGGAGATAAGGAAATATTTTGAAAAAAGGAAAATTGATGAAGAAGTTGTTAAGAAAAAGAGATGCAAAAGAAGAAGGGGTTGAGAGAAGGGTTTGAGTTGGAGGATAACCACCGCTTAGGTCGGGGCCATAAAGGCTCCCCGGGGTTAAAACACGGTATGCCGTGCCGTGGGAGTCGGCCTTTGGCCTAAGGATGGTCGGGGAGGGAGCCACCGCTCCTGTCGGGACCTCAAAAGCTCCCCCGGGCAAAACATAGTACGCTATGCCGAGGGGAGTTGGTCTTGGGCACGAGGGTGGGCGGAGGTGAGTACTATCGCTCAAGCCGGGACCCGTAAAGTCCCCCCGGGTTAAAACACGGTACGCCGTGCCGAAGGGGATGGGACTTTGACTTGAGGGTAGTAGGGGTAGATTAGGATAGATGGGATCCATGAGCTTAGGCATCGTTCCCATCACTTGTGTAGGACAGGGAGCCTATTTTGGCTATGATTGTGGTTGATTTGGAGAGGATTGGGGCTTTAAGGCTAGATTCTACCTTTAAATCCCTTTTAGTCATGAGCTTGTTAGCCTTAGATTGCATATTTGCTCATTTAATGAGCTGGGAGCTTCTAGTTAGGGGTGGTCACTTTCGGGCCACCTCTTGTATATATTGAGTTCGTTTTGTTGCTTTGTTATGGCCGAAAAGGCCAAAGACTTTTTTGGGCCATAGTCCACTTTTGGGGCTATGACGTATACTTGTAGACTCTTGATTTTGAGATATAATATTAGATAAATATAAAAAAAAAATATGGTTTAAAAAAAAATAATAATACTAATCATTATTCTCTGTATCATTACACCTTTAAATGTTATTATTAATATTTAAAGTATTATGAAAGTAGTATTATTAACGTTATTCCTAAAAATTGATATAGTGCTATATGTAAAGATTGTTAATGTAGGTCTCGGTTTGAGGTACCAACAATTGGTCTACCAAATAATACCTGTATAGTGATATAATTGTTTTTTCTTTTCAGAGAATGAAAATAGTACGGTCAACGACACGAGTTTACTGTCGTCCATTGAATCTAGCAAGAATACAGAAAATCGTACACCGCTAATTGGTGTTTTTCAAAGTTCGCTAAGTACGCCTTTAAGTATTGTTACAAATGGTAAGTGTTATCTTTAACACAAATCACTTCCTTAATGAATAGTTGTTAATATTCGTTGCTTCTGGAATTCACAGTTTCTTTTGCGGTTCGAACGACAAATACGGACTACCCCAATGCAAGATTTTAGTAGCAGAATACCATTAAGCAACATATCCAATAGTATGAAGCTCAACCAATATTTTAATGATATTTTGTATAAATTGTGAAGCAATAAAATGGGATACTTAATATTCTAACAACTATTTTGTACGCCTGTTATATAATTAAAGCAAATTGCGCTCGAGCTAACGGGGACCGTGATAAAGCACCGAGAACCAAGCGCCATAATCGTTCGTTTGACTTAAATAGAACCCCAGATTCACAACAAGGTATAAATTTAGAATTCAACGATGTATTTATTGGATATATTAAACTACAATGATTAAGTAAATATTTTATAGTCATATGTTATAAGTGTTAGCTGATAATAAGCTTTGTTATTGTAATTTACAGTTTCTTCTCCGGTACGAACGACAATACAGACTACCTCAACGCAAGATTTGAGTAGCAGAATGCAATTTAGCAACGTATCAAATAGTATGAAGCTCAACAAATATATTGTAATAAGATTATTATAAATTTATATATATAGTCAAATGGAATACTTAATAGTCTAACAAGTCTTTTGTACAATATCTTTTTAATTAAAGCAAATTGCGGTACAGTTAATGGGGACCGCGACAAACCACCTACATTCAACCGTCTTAATCGTTGCTTCGACTTAAATCGAACGCCAGATTCGCAACTAGGTATAAATATATAGTGAAGAAGAGATTTTTATTAGATAGTCAATTACAATGTTTAAGTAAATATTTAATAATCATGTATTATAATGGGCTATTATTTTTTTAGGATTCAAAAGTAATTGTTTTATTACAAATGACAAGAATCTGGAAATAGTCGCGGTAGAGCCGGAGAGTGAACCCATCGAGCATTGCCGAAATTTGATGTCAGATTTTCAGGCGTTGTTGAACCGTTACATGACAATATGCCCTCAAACAATGGTGAATTCATATTAAATGTTGTAGGACAAAAACATATTCTCTTTGGACGACACTAAACTACATTATTATGTTAAATATAAACTAATAGAGATATATTTTTTTTTGTAGATTATTGTTTTGATATTGGTGATCCAGATTATGTTTGCGAGCATTGTAATTAATTTTTTTGGTACAATGAACGGTCAAGCAATTCAAGGTCATGTGACAGGCCGAAATACTCCGCATGTTGTGTCAATGGTAAGATAAAGTTGTCATTCATGACAAAGCCTCCTCAAAAGTTGTATGATCTGTTCTTTACATCAAGTGATAAAAACAAATGTTTTTTAAAGAATATAAGGTCGTATAACAACATGTTTTGCTTCACGTCGATGGGTGGAAAAATTGATAGAACTATTAACAACGGAACATCGCCGCCTATATTCCGTATAAATGGTTAAAATTTTCATCGCATTGGAAGTTTATGTTGGGAAAATTAGCTTAAAATAGCATATTAAGTGGCTATTTTGTGGTACAATTATCAGTGGGGTCCACTTCTGATTTGGGTCGGGTCAAAGTGGATTCGGGTTCTTCGTAGTAAGACGATGAGATTGATATATTATACGCTCAAAACGGATAATGAGTGAATGAGATATTGATTCTCAAAGTAGACCCATTTGAGTTGGGAAATGAAGGAAAATAGAGGACTTTGTCCCACATTGGTTTGGAAACAAGATTTGCCCCCCATATATACATGAGCTCTTTTGAAGCTTGTAGAATTGTATAGCTCTCTCGCGTGGTGGGGGGTGGGGGGGGGTGCAAATCAAAATCCAACTAGAGGAGATCGGAAAAGGCATGATTCAAGCCCGAGTTCGCGTGCGCCGGCACCTGCGGGCGGCACGAATGTCGTTCGGAAATTGGCCGCCCTTGCGGGCTAAGTTATCGGTGGTCCGTGTGCTCCCGTGTGAACCTACCCCAACGGTTTGAAACCCGAAAGTTCAGCCTGTTGTACAGATTAAACTCATCTGTTACGGAATTAACTCATCTGTTACGGAATTAATCCTGTTTTAATTGCAATTTTAAATTCTGAGTTTAATCCTACTTAGTGGGTGGCTGTTACAGGTGTTACACAATTGGTTTAATACCAATTAAAAGCCATGTTGAATGCTATCCCTTCCAACAGCCCTATATAAAGAGAGGTAGGGCAGAAGCATTTTTACACAACACAAAAAATGAAAGGAATTCCAGTAGCTTTCAGCTTCTCAAAACTCTGCTTCTACTCTCTTCTTTACCAACTTGTGTTCACTGCTTTGCTTTGTTTGTCGGGTTCCTTGTTTAGGTGCTTAAACAAGGAATCGTAGCACGTTTTATCCTGGGAAACCTAGGCTACAACGCTCCTAGCACTTGTGGGAGGTAGCAAATAAGGTTTTAAGGAAAAGAACTTCGTGTTCGAACTCGTGCTAAACCTATATCCAAACACTCCACCTTTTCTTTCCCAGATTTTCTTTTTTCCCATATAATATTAATCTTTTCGTAGGATTATTATTTTTGTGATTTTTCAACCTTATTACCCAACAATCTTAAAACCTTATATCCGTTTCCCGTTGGTTGTTTATCTCTAATTTCCTAGAAGAAATGGAGAATCCAGCTTTGCCAGCTCTCGGGGAGGAGAATGTTGTTGAGAACAACAATGGTGGGAATGGAAATATTGTTGCTAATTCCCAAGCTACACCAGTGAACATTGGTTCACAAGATGGTGGGAGCACTGAGGGATATATTCCCATGACTCGGGTACCTACGGTACCGAGTGGTTCAGCCGAAAGACCGGAGAAATTCACCGGTATTGGATCGAATTTCAAAAGGTGGCAGCAAAAGATGCTATTCTACCTGGCAACTCTCGGCTTGGCGAGATTCTTGACCGAGAAGGTTCCTGAATTAAGGGAACAGGATGCCCAATCCGTGATGGCAGTTGGCTATTGGAAAGATTCGGACTTCCTATGCTGAAACTACATCCTGAACGGATTATGTGATGCGTTATACGACGTATATCGCAAGATTGGCACAGCGAAAGCGCTGTGGGAAGCCTTGGATCATAAATACCGAAGTGAGGATGCCGGCGCAAAGAAATTTGTGGTTGGCCGATTCCTTGACTTCAAAATGGTTGATTCCAAAACTGTGCTAAGTCAGGTTGAAGATTTACAACTAATCTTTGATGAAATCCGTGACGAAGGCATGACGTTGAGTGAAGCCTCCCTAGTAGGATCTGTTATCCACTTGCTGCCTCCAGGGTGGAAGGACTTCAAGAATTACCTTAAGCATAAGCGAAAGGAAATGAACCTGGAGGACCTGATCCAGCGACTCCGAATTGAGGAGGGGAACAGGACGAATGATGGCAGAAATTCTGTCACTGTTGGCGCTAAAGCCAATGTTGTGGAGCATGCTTAAGGCTCCAAGAAGAACAAGAAGGACAAGCAAAAGCTAGGTCCGAAAGGAGGCATTACCAAGAAGAAATTTCATGGAAAATGCTTCAATTGTGGCAAGACTGGCCACAAGTCCTCTGAATGCAAAGTTCCAAAGAAGAAGAACAAGAGTTCTGAAGCCAACATGGTTGAGGAAATCAATCAGAAGGAGGTCGAGATTAGCCTTTCGGCTATGGTGACCGAGGTGAACCTCGTGGACTCTAACCCACGAGAGTGGTTCATCGATACTGGTGCAACAAGGCACTTGTGTTGCAACCGAGAAATGTTCAACACCTTTGAGACCGTTGAGGGCAAGAAGGTTTGGATGGGAAACTTTGCCCAGTCTGCTGTGGAAGGCGTGGGCAAGGTGGTTCTGAAGATGACTTCCGGGAAGGAACTGACGTTAAACAACGTGCTGTATGTTCTAGAGCTGAGGAAGAATCTGGTGTCTGCCTCACTGTTGAACAAGCATGGCTTTTGCATGGTGTTCGAGTCAGACAAGGTTGTTTTGTCTAAGTTAGGAATGTTTGTAGGCAAAGGTTATGTAACTGATGGGCTTTTTAAGCTCAACGTAATGCCTATTATCATGAATAAGAGCAAAGTTAATTCTGTTTACTTGCTTGAATCTTCCAATTTGTGGCATGGTAGACTAGGTCACGTTAATTATAATTCTATACGTAGATTAATTAACATGGACCATATTCCTAATTTTCAAATTAACACAAATAACAAATGTGAAATTTGTGTTGAGGCAAAATTAACGAAAGTACCTTTCAAATCGGTTGAAAGGGAAACTGAACCACTAGAATTAATCCATAGTGATTTGTGCGATTTTAGATCGATACAAACGAGAGGTGGTAATAAATATTTTATCACGTTTATCGATGATAGCACACGTTATTGCTATGTGTATTTGCTTAAAAGCAAAGACGAAGCCTTGGAAAAATTCATTCTTTATAAGAATGAAGTTGAAAACCAACTTAATTGTAAGATTAAGAAAGTTAGAAGCGATCAAGGTGGTGAGTACGAAGCACCTATTGGTGACTTCTGTGCGAGTGTAGGTATAATACACGAGCGTACTGCACCTTACTCACCTCAATCGAACGGTGTTGCCGAACGAAAGAATCGTACATTGAAAGATATGATGAATGCGATGCTTATAAGTTCGGGCCTACCTCAAGACGCGTGGGGTGAGGCTATTTTGACAAGTAATTTACCTTTTAAATAAGGTAGCCCACAAGAAGCTTGATAAGACTCCTTATGAGCTGTGGAACGGTAGGAAACCTTCCTACCAGTACCTGAAAGTGTGGGGGTGTCTTGCCAAAGTTTTGGTGCCAACACCTAAGAAAGTAAAGATAGGTCCTAAGACAGTGGACTGTATCTTTATTGGCTATGCACATAATAGTAGTGCTTATCGGTTCTTAGTACACGAGTCCCATAATCCGGACGTACACGAGAACACGATAATAGAATCAAGGAATGCATCTTTCTTTGAAAATGTATTTCCTTGTAGGTCCAACGAGGGACCGAGTACGTCAAAACGAACATTTGACGAAGCTATGGATAATGATAGTGTGGAATTCGAGAGAGAACCCAAGCTCGAGCCGAGACGCAGTAAGCGGGAGAGAGTTGGAAAATCATTTGGTCCTGATTTTCTAACTTACTTGTTGGAGTACGATTCGAGTACTCTAACTTGTTTATTAGAAAATGAACCCGATTTTCTATCTTGTTTGATAGAAAACGAGCCTCGAACGTACGGAGAAGCCGTGACTTCTACAGAAGGACCAATGTGGAAAGAGGCTATTAAAAGTGAAGTGGATTCTATTTTACAGAATCACACTTGGGAACTTGTTGATCTTCCTCCGGGTAGTAAACCCTTAGGATCCAAGTGGGTCTTTAAAAGGAAGATGAAACCCGATGGTGCCATCGAGAAGTATAAGGCTAGACTTGTAATCAAGGGTTACAGGCAACGCGAGGGCCTTGATTACTTCGACATGTATTCTCCCGTGACGAGAATAAACTCCATTAGAATGATACTTGCTATAGCCGCGCTGCGGAATTTAGAAGTTCATCAAATGGACGTTAAAACCGCTTTCCTAAATGGCGAACTAGATGAGGAAATCTATATGGAACAACCCGAAGGGTTCGTGGTTCCGGGCCAAGAAAGGAAAGTGTGTAAGTTGGTTAAATCGCTATATGGTTTAAAACAAGCGCCTAAGCAATGGCACGAGAAGTTTGACCATGCGATGTTAACTAATGGGTTTAAAATAAACGAAAGTGACAAATGTGTCTACGTTAAAGAAACGATAGACGGTTATGTCATTCTTTGTTTATACGTAGATGACATGTTCATCGTTGGTAGTAACGATCGAATGATCAAATCTACCAAAAACATGTTAAATGCGAGATTTGACATGAAGGATATGGGTTTGGCTGATTTAATCCTCGGGATTAGAATCATTAGAAGACCTGATGGTCTGGTGTTAAGCCAATCACATTATATTGATAAAATCCTTGAAAAATTTAACAAGGATAATCATCAAGGGACTAGGACGCCATTAGATCGAAGCGTTCATCTAACCAAGAACCACAGGGAGTGTATTTCTCAAGTAGAATATGCTCGGGTTATTGGTAGTTTGATGTATCTAATGAGCTGTACTAGGCCCGATATTGCCTTTGCGGTTAGTAAACTCAGTAGATATACGAGTAACCCCGGTGCCATGCACTGGACGGCAATAGTGAAGGTTCTGAGATAGTTAAGGTATACTCGAGACCTTGGACTGCACTATGGGAGATATCCTGCTGTACTTGAAGGGTATAGCGACGCTAGCTGGATATCTGATATTAAGGACTCTAAGTCCACGAGTGACTACGTGTTTACACTAGCCGGTGCAGCCGTTGCATGGAAATCCTCTAAACAGACCGTGATAGCTAGATCCACGATGGAATCTGAGCTGATAGCCTTAGACAAATGTTGTGAAGAGGCTGAATGGCTATGCCATTTTTTAGAGGATATTCCTAATTAGGAAAGACCTGTACCTCCAATGTGTGTGCATTGTGATAGTCAAGCCGCAATTGGAAGAGTACAGAATCATATGTATAATGGCAAGTCTAGACATGTGCGTCGTAGACATAATACCATTAGACAACTTCTCACAACTGGTGTTGTCTCGATTGACTACATAAAGTCAATAGACAATATAGCGGATCCGCTAACCAAAGGGTTATGTAGAGTAGCTGTGGAGAAGTTGAGACGAGGAATGGGTCTAAAGCCCTTGGTATAAAGTTCTATAGTGGACACCCAACCTAGTTGGCACCTAGGTTCAATGGGACAACTAAATTATGGAATGGAGCGTGTCATTGTGGGGGTCTCGGATTCCCTACCACTCCTCGTTAGAAACAGTGGCTCCCGCACAAGGTTAGCATGTTAAATGCTTTAGTGATTCGAATGTTGGTTGACATATGTGAGTATGCGGGATACTCGGGAAAGAATCACCTATGTGAGAGAGAAGTGAGGGTCGCTTCAAAGGAGAATTGACGGGCACAATTCTTCACAAACTCTTGCAGAACCAGGAATGGTGACCCACGACCAAAATGGGCACAATCATGAGAACAAAGCATAGTTGGGAGGTTCCTGTGTGAGATATGTCATCGTCTACACAAACGGCAGTCGGCTCAAAGACATCGCGTTCTACCGTACAGTTAGTAGAGTAAATGTATCTTCACGAGGGAAGGTTCAAAGGGTGTGACCCTACCTATCCTATGAAGGGATCAACCATTGAACACAGTTGTTTCCGTTTTTAAAACTACCCCGAAAATCAATTTTCATTCATGTGGGGGATTGTTGGGAAAATTAGCTTAAAATGGCATAAAATGGCATATTAAGTGGCTATTTTGTGGTACAATTATCAGTGGGGTCAACTTCCGATTTGGGTCAGGTCAAAGTGGATTCGGGTTCTTCGTAGTAAGACGAAGAGATTGATATATTGTACGCTCAAAACGGATAATGGGTGAATGAGATATTGATTCTCAAAGTAGACCCATTTGAGTTGGGAAATGAAGGAAAATAGAGGACTTTGTCCCACATTGGTTTGGAAACAAGATTTGCCCCCCTTATATACATGAGCTCTTTTGAAACTTGTAGAATT
Organism: Ipomoea nil; assembly: GCF_001879475.1. Lineage (NCBI taxonomy): Eukaryota > Viridiplantae > Streptophyta > Magnoliopsida > Solanales > Convolvulaceae > Ipomoea > Ipomoea nil. Next base: position 346,251 of record NW_017617530.1, on the reverse strand, counting down.
GTATAGCATAGAGGCTCTCTCGCGCGGGGTGGGGGGGGGGGGGTGCAAATCAAAATCCAACTAGAGGAGATCGGAAAAGGCTTGATTCAAGCCCGAGCTCACCTGCGGGCACGAATGTTGGCTGGCCTTACGGGCTAAGTTATGCCAAACTTCGGTATCATTTTCCAACTGGTAGTGCATCTGTGACCAGGAGAGTAGTGCACTCTCGGGTTGCACCACAGTGCGCACGAGAGATGTACTCTCGTGTTGCCTGGTCCATGTGCTCTCGTGTGAACCTGCACCCCAACGGTCTGAAACCCGAAAGTTCAGCCTGTTATACAGATTAAACTCATCTGTTACGGAATTAATACTATTTTAATTCCAATTTTAAATTCTGAGTTTAATCCTACTTAGTGGGTGGCTGTTACAGGTGTTACACAATTGGTTTAATACCAATTAAAAGCCATGTTGAATGCTATCCCTTCCAACAGCACTATATAAAGAGAGGTAGGGCAGAAGCATTTTTACACAACACAAAAAACGAAAGGAATTCCAGTAGCTTTCAGCTTCTCAAAACTCTGCTTCTACTCTCTTCTTTACCAACTTGTGTTCACTGCTTTGCTTTGTTTGTCGGGTTCCTTGTTTAGGTGCTTAAACAAGGAATCGTAGCACGTTTTATCCTAGGAAACCTAGGCTACAACGCTCCTAGCACTTGTGGGAGGTAGCAAATAAGGTTTTAAGGAAAAGAACTTCGTGTTCGAACTTGTGCTAAACCTATATCCAAACACTCCACCTTTTCCTTCCCAGATTTTCTTTTTTCCCATATAATATTAATCTTTTCGTAGGATTATTATTTTTGGGATTTTTCAACCTTATTAGCCAATAGTTTATTGCCTTCACTTGGCGTTCAACCTAAATTTGCCCAATTATACATTCACGATACAGAGAATGAGATAGAAAATCGCCGCAACTCTTTGAGGTATAATATTATGTTTTACTAAACTCTTTTAGGGCTTTAATTGGTTAATACGGAAATTCTTATATTATATATTATTATTTTTTTAGGCCGGAAAACAATGGATCTACATTGCATGTTGAGGTAGTTCATGACATTAAGCAAGTCCTAGATGACCCCAATGTTTTGGTTAAGTCATTTCGAATGGTTATGGAATCTAATCCTCAAAGTCAAATTAGAATGAGATTAATAGGAAAGAGGACTAAAGATGCCGGAACGTATGCGCTACCAACTACTTCGGAGGTTGCTGCTCTCATTGTTGGAGATTTAGACCCTTCCATGGGTGAACATGATATTGTTGTCGAGTCTAAATCTGGAGTACTGAAACGAATAAGTGAATTAAACCCAGCATATTTACCATTGCAATACCCAATCTTATTTCCATATGGAGAGGATGGTTTTAGGGAAGATATACATTTTGCAACACATGGTACTAAACAAAATTTTGCAAGAAAGAGTGTTTCTCAAAGAGAGTACTTCGTGTTCCGTATTCACGAAAGATCAAATGAGATCTGAACTATAATGTATGCTAAAAGGTTATTCCAACAATTCTTGGTTGATGCGTATACTATGGTTGAATCTTCGAGGTTGCTCTATATTAGGTCAAATCAAAAGCTTTGAGGTGTGAGGCGTAAAAAGGTCTCTCTGATGCGTTGACGCGAGGTGAAGTTCAACCTAGCTCTCAAGGTAAAAGAATAATATTACCTTCAAGTTTCACGGGAGGAACAAGATACATGATACAAAACTACCAAGGCGCCATGGCAATTTTCAGATTTATAGGTTATCCAAATCTATTTATTACTTTTACGTGTAATCCTAAATGGCCAGAGATACAACGCTTTTTGGAGAAAAGTAATTTGAAAGCTGAAGATCGACCGGACGTTGTTTGCCGGGTTTTCAAGATGAAGCTAGATTGTTTAATAAAAGAAATAAAAAAATGGGAAACTATTTGGTCACGTAAGGGCAGGTGCGTACCGTAATTCCTGTGAACTGACGTTTTTCATAAAATACGTATGCACCGAATCTTATAACTCAGAGGATCTAATTGTTTATTGACAGTTATATACACAATTGAGTTCCAGAAACGGGGTCTTCCGCATGCTCACATATTACTGTTCCTACAAGGGACGAGCGACTTTGCCAACCCTGCTTTTATGGACAGGATCATTTCAGCCGAGATCCCAGACAAGCTGGCAGACAATGAGTACTACAAAGCTGTCGAAGAATTCATGTTGCACGGCCCGTGTGGTGTTGCCAGGAGTAATTCCCCGTGCATGGTAAATGGCAAGTGTTCGAAGCATTTTCCAAAAAGATACATTGATGCATCACAATTTGACCAGGATGGTTACCCGTTGTATCGAAGAAGGGATGATAAGAGGACAATAAAAAAAAATGGAATAGAGTTGGATAATAGGTATGTTGTACCACATAATCGGTACTTGCTCTTGAAATACAAAGCCCACATTAATGTAGAGTGGTGTAACCAATCTAGGTCAATCAAGTACCTATTCAAGTATGTCAACAAGGACAACGACCGTGTAACTGCTGAGTTTTATAAGACTACGATGGATGAAGCTGGTAATGAGATTGTTGATGAAATAAACATGTACTATGACTGCAGATACATCTCTGCATGCGAGGCAGCATGGAGGTTGTTTAGCTTTGAAGTCCAGTACAGAACTCCCCCGGTTGAGCGACTAAGCTTTCACTTGCCTGACTGCCAATCAGTTGTTTTCCAAGACGATGATACGATTGATCATGTCCTCAATAGAGAGACCGTTGGGCAAAGTATGTTTAATGCATGGTTTGTAGCCAACCAGAATTTCAAAGAAGCGAGCTTACTAACTTACATTGAGATGCCTACCAAATTTGTGTGGAAAAAGGACATCCGTGAATGGCATCCAAGAAAGAAGGGTTTCTCAATTGGTCGAATATTCTATGTACCACCAGCTTCAGGTGAAATATATTATTTGAGGTGTCTATTGAACATAGTCCGTGGTCCAAAAGGTTTCCAAGATATTAGGACAGTTAACGGTGTTGAGTACTTGACCTTTAGAGATGCATGTTATGCTCATGGATTGCTAGACGATGATAAAGAGTACATTGATGCTATAAATGAAGCAAGATACTGGTCAACTGCACATTCATTGAGGAAGCTATTTGTTGTTTTACTAACATCCTCCTCAATTATTAGACCAGAAAATGTTTGGAATCAAGTGTGGCAACATTTGTGTGAAGATGCTCAACACTATCAAAAAAGAATATTAAAACAACAAGGTAATGTAACTTTTTTATGATACAATAAACTTTTCATCAATTTTCTTAGGTTATAATTATAACTATCTGGTTGTTGGTATCGTAACAGATTTGGTCTTAACAGAGGATGAGAAAAAGAACTTTGGATTGTTTGAATTGGAAAACCTTTTGGGGAAACAAAATAAGTCTTTAAAATACTACCCTCCCATGCCAATACCAACTACTGATAATTCAAGGTTGTTTCAAAATCATTTGGTTTTTGAAGAGTTATGTTACAATCGTGAACAGTTGAAGGAAGATGCTGAAGTGCTGTGTGCCAAACTAACGGAAGAACAGAGTCTCATTTATGATACTGTTATCCAAGACATTGCAGACAATAAAGGTGGCTTATTTTTTTGTTATGGATACGGTGGAACTGGAAAGACTTTCTTGTGGAGAGCGTTGTCAGCTGCAGTCCGATGCAAAGGTCAGATTGTTTTAAATGTCGCATCAAGTGGCATAGCTTCTTTGTTGTTACCAGGTGGTTGAACTGCACACTCAAGATTTGCAATACCTATTGCAATAAATGAAGACTCTACCTGTAACATTAAACAATGCAGCGACTTGGCTGAATTGTTGATAAAGACGAGTTTGATAATTTGGGATGAAGCTCCCATGATGCACAAACATTGCTTTGAAGTGTTAGATCGAACTATGCGGGATTTTTTGCGTTTTGTAGACCCTCATAGTGAAATGAAGACATTTGGTGGTAAAACAGTTGTTTTGCGGGGAGATTTCTGCCAAATCCTTCATGTAGTTCCAAAAGGTACACGGCAAGATATTGTGTCTTCAGCCATAAATTCATCATACCTATGGGATAGTTGCAAAGTTTTAAGGTTGACTAAAAACCTCAGACTAAGTTCGGTACCCAACGGTGGAAACCGGCAGGCATTACAAGAATTTGCTGATTGGATTGCTAATGTCGGCGATGGAAAGATGGGTGGGCGGAATGATGGTTTCGCAGAGGTTGAAATACCAAAGCACATGTTACTATCATCCGGAGGGGACGATATTAAAACAATTGTGCACAGTACATTTCCTATGTTTGCAAATGGAAACACTGACCCTGAGCACCTGCTAGGTCGTGCAATATTAGCACCAACGCTAGATGTGGTCAACGCAGTCAATGACTATATGACTGAGTTGCATAATGCCGAAAGCAGGTCATACTATAGTTCAGACGCAGTATGTAAAGCCGATGGCGACAACGGTATATTTGCAGATGTACACACACCGGAATTTCTAAACAGCATTAAGGTGTCAGGTCTACCAAATCATACACTGACTTTGAAAATTGGTTCACCAGTAATGTTAATGAGAAATATTGACCATTCTCTTGGTTTGTGAAATGGAACTCGGTTGATAATCACAAAGCTAGCAGACCATGTTATTGAAGGCGAGATACTGACTGGTCCTAACAAATGTACAAAAGTGTTGATCCCCCGAATGTCAATGTCACCCTCTGATCCAATATTGCCGTTCAAGTTTCAACGAAGGCAATTTCCATTGATGCTTTCATATGCAATGACCATAAACAAAAGTCAAGGACAAATGTTGACTCATGTTGGTTTAATACTAAAGAAATCGATTTTTGTACACGGACAGTTATACGTAGCTGCATCTCGGGTTAACAATCCAGATGGTCTCAAAATATTGATAGTAAAAGACTCAAGTTCAACTACTACATCAACCACTAATGTTGTATATCATGAAGTTTTCAATAATTTGTAATTTTGTAAAGTTCTCTTTTTTTAATACCATCAACTTGCAACTAATTGTAATATACCATTTTCATATTGTTTTTGTTGGATTCCCAAATATATTTCATTTATATGTTATAAATTTTAACGCATTAGTTCACACTATTTATAACATAACATACACACAATTAATACTTTTTAATTTACATATCGTGCAACGCACCAGTCAATTACTAGTATATATATATATATATATATATATATATATATATATATATATATATATATATAATTATTTATTTATATTTAGGTATAATAATGTGAGAACAAAATAAATTATCATTCTCATTAATCCATTATGGTAATTTTATGCTAATCTCTCTATATAGTTTATATTCATAATGTGTAATAGTATAATTGCACAATATTAATATTTTTACCTAATAATTATTATAGTAATTAAGGAATTAATTGCACAGATATTAGTATAATTAATTAATAATTATTATGATAATTAAGTTAATAATTACCTTAATAATAGTATAATTACAATTAAACATGGGTCGTTGGATTTTTTTATAACTATACAATTAATTTTATGATAATCTATATTTTTTTTTTATGGTTAAGGTGTAATACTATGAGAAGTAAATAAACTATTATCATTTCTATTTTTTTCGTGTAATTACTATGGTAATTTTATGGTTATATATATATATATATATATATATATATATATATATATATATGGAACCGCGCGGTGATGTTGTTCTGAATGTTGCTTCCAGTGGAATAACATCTTTGCTCCTGATAGGAGGCAGGACAATGCATTCCAGATTTGCTATACCACTCTCTTTGAACGAAGATTCCACGTGCAATATATCGCAAGGCATATTTTTTTTTATGATAACCTATATTTTTTTTTTTATGGTTAAGGTGTAATACTATGAGAAGTAAATAAACTATTATCATTTCTATTTTTTTCGTGTAATTACTATGGTAATTTTATGGTTATATATATATATATATATATATATATATATATATATATATATATATGGAACCGCGCGGTGATATTGTTCTGAATGTTGCTTCCAGTGGAATAACATCTTTGCTCCTGATAGGAGGCAGGACAATGCATTCCAGATTTGCTATACCACTCTCTTTGAACGAAGATTCCACGTGCAATATATCGCAAGGCATTGACCTTGCTGAGCTTATAATAATGAGCAAATTGATAATATGGGATGAAACACTAATGACACACAAACACTGTTTTGAGACTTTAGACAAAACTATGAGGGATTTATTGAGGTTCGCCATACTGGATAGTGCTGAAAAGACTTTTAATTTGGTGGAAAGACAATAGTTTTGGACGGCAATTTTAGACATATCCTACCTGTTATTCCTAAAGCAACAAGACTAGTAGTTGGATTCCCCAAACATACATTTGTATAAAACTTTTTTATTTTCTTTTTTTTTTTACCGTTCAGGTTGCATTTTCGCTCATTGGAAATTGTTCCAAAGCAATGTTCTTCCCTAGAGCATATATATACACAAAACATTAAACAAAATACAAAAATTACAAATTTGAATATAATTAAAATACAAATTACTTTATAATTTTAAATCCTAATGACTTGGAACTCTGAAACAGCCTTTTACTTTTGGCGTTTCAATAGCCGGTGCAACATAATGATTCAGATTCATTAATGTTGTATCCTTTTTAGAACTCCATTTGCTTCATAATTCTTCTATAAATACTACACTACCAACAACGCAATCCAACTCCATTTGCACAACATGAAAATCTCTCCAGGTTACGAGTGTTATAACCTACAAGAGTCAAATGTGAACAAGATTGCAAAACCTCAAACAGAATACTAAACTACAGACAACAGGTAAAGAACCAGATTGATTGGGATATGATCTAAAAAGTTTATTTATGTATTCTTGTGTGCTACAATATTATTTGCATTGTATAAATTTGTAATAATCCCTGTCTTTTTCCTCTAGATGTGACTGAGCATTTCAAATGAGGTGTCCTTGCAATATGATTTTGCTACTGTTCAACTTATTACCAATAGTTTCTCTCCTAGCAATAAGATTGGTGAATGTTGATATGAACTGGTATACAAGGTAAAATATTTAGTACTTAGTAGTCGATCGTAATTGTTTCTTGATATTTAACTAATTAATACTTAGGGAATGCTTCCCAGCGGACAAGAAATAGCGATAGAAAGGCTATCCGGGAGCTCAGTACATGGAGAAAAAGAATTCAAGAACGAAGTTGAAGTACAAGGATTTCATATTTCATACTCCGTATTTAAGAGCCAGATTCATAAGCCATTTTTTGCTCATATTTAAAAAATATTTTACTTTGACAATAAAGTTGAATTAGTAAAGAAATAAAGTGTTTTTCTTTATGAATCAGAGTAATAGAATTACTGGATTCACAAATAATTTATAAATAGAGCCAACAAAATTGGAGATAAATAATCATATGCATCATACTGATGTTGAATTGAATACAACAAAAAAAATATCAGATTATGCGATTACCACCAAAATAGCTTATTTTTAAATATTATATATGCTTATTTTTTGGAAAAAAAATAGATTATTTTTAAGAAGATTAGCACAGATTTGAGTTATGAATGTACTTAATTTGTGGAAAATTTCTTTGACCCTTTTTTAGGGAAGGGTTTAGAATTCTTAATCTCTCTGCATGTATCGGTCCAACTGTTTACAGTGCTCTTCAATATATATCTTCCTTTATTGATTTTCGGATGTTGCAAGATCTGTAAACGAAAGAGTTTAGGGTTTCAATGTATTTAACAAAATTATGTTTGTTGGTAGAAAGTATAATATTCATACTTATGAAGAATCTGCCTCTATAGCCATGGAAGATGATATATGCTGGTCGAAAAATTTAGGGCTTATATGGAATCAGAATGTACTAATTATTTAGGTTTTGCATGTGCAATTTTCGGAATTAGAAGGGATAGGTCTGTGTAGCCATGGGAGATGATATATGCTCTATCTCCATTTTTGTTGAGGGAGTGGGGAATTGTAGAGAAGTGCGAAGAAGGCAGGAGGGTTTGTAGCTGGAGACGCAGATTGCGGATAGATGGTGATGCTGAGGCAGAGAGGCTGCGGGACAGGGAGAGGACTGTAGGGATAAGAGACCGCAGGATCAAGAAGTCATCTTCATTCCATGATAACATAGAAAGAGAGACAGAGCGACTGAGAGATAGAAACGTCGAGTTGGGGAAGAAATGTTGAGGAGTGATATGTGTTTGGCGTGATGGTGTTATTCTAGATCCTTCATCCATTTCTTTTATTATTATTATTATTATTTTTATTTTTATTAAATTATTGATTATTGATATATTATTAAGATTACTACGGAAGTATGAAGTATCTTTTTGTTATATTAGGACTCTATCATCATTAGTATTCACCTATTACTAGTATTTGACCCGTGCGTTGCACGGTATGTTATTTAAAAATTTTTAATTGTGTGTATTTTATGTTAAAATTTGTGTGATATATTTGGGAATACAACAAAAAACATATGAAAATGGTATGTTACAAATAGTTGCTTCACAGAGGAAACTTACATATATTATTACACCTTTATAATTTATAATAATATATAATATAATTATATAATTATATTAATATATACGGAGTAGTACATTTAGAAACCCAGCATGAAGTATGCCAGAAGTTTCTTCCTTCTCGTTGAGATGAGAAGTGATGGGGAAACCTGACTTTCTTATTTCTCGATAACGATTCCATTTCTCTTGCTCAATTTCTTCCTTCTACAAATTTATTGCTCTCTTGTGTAAGTATTGTCCTCAAATTTTACTCATGGATGGCGATTGTTCATTGTACTTTCCTAATTCTAAGCTTGGTTCAGATTAATATTTTTGGACCTTTTTAACGCAATCTAGGTTTGTTCTTCAGAGCTTTATGTTGATTTTACAAATCTAAGTAAATATACTTATTTTCATCAACAGATCTAGCATGGTGACTCACAAAAGCCATCGATCCTTACTACGGTGACTCGCTCAGTCACTCGAAATTAACATTGTCTAGTATTTGCTTATTCTATTTCAGCTTAACACGTTCATTTTTGTAGAGATTTAATTTACAAAACAATGAGTAACTCTGGTATTTGTAAGCTTTTATATAGTTTCGTGATGCCTAACATTCAATAAACATGTTATAGAACTCAGATTTATATTGTCATATACAGTAACAGTAATCTAAAAGACTAAGTTTAGACTTTAGATGACTCTAGTTTTAATGGTTATTACTTGTTTTATGTTTAGGCTTGAATTAAAAAATATTACTTGTAGACAAAAAGAGTTGCTCACCATTCATAACAACACTGTGTTTCAAGTGAATCTTGGAATATAAAAAGATTTTCTTATAAATTCAATCTTATGTAATTAAAAACTGACACACATGTGAAATACTTAAAAAACTATTAATTCATACCATATTATTTACAATTTAAACTATAAATATTTTAATTATAATAAAAGTATTATAACAATGACCAGTAGAATATGACAGCTTAAATAAAATTGATAAGCAAGTTATTAATAATTATAAACATATAAATTAAAAATATTATATATTATAGATTATAGATATGGTAAGCCTAATATACTTAACTAAGGCATCATTTCCTAAACCTTGGTTACTACTTTTGGTTAAGGACATTTGGTCTTTGTTGACCTTATCTGTACTCTTTATCTTTGAATGTGGATGCATCATCTCCGATGTTAGCTTTCCATTTCTATTGTACGATACATACACACCGGGAAGCCTTGGTTTAGCACAATTCATGTGTTGACCTTATCTCCTACAAAATTAGAGGGTGTGATCTATGCCACCGTTCGCCATTTTCACGCAATTTCTATCTCTCTAACATATTCACGATGAAGAAACCCTGCCGCTGTGTCGCGATAGAAAGCTTACAGCTGCGGCTGGAATGTGGGAATCTGAGTGTAAGGTTGTTCCTCTACAAACATTTTCTAGGCTTTTCATTTATATAAAATCATTCGATGTTCTTGTAGTCATCGATCTGTTTTGATTCGATAAAACATCTTGAAGATGAAGATGATGAGATTTTGGGAGTCCATTTCAGACATGCAATAGTTGGGGGAATTGAATCTGAGTGTAGGGTTTACACGAATCTATTCTCGCATGTCCGATTGAGGGCCGAGGTCTATGAGCGAAGGTTTAGGGTTTTAAAATGTTTGACTCCAAGTTTGGTTTTCAGAATTGAATTCGTGGAAATCGTCGCTTTTAGCTACAATAGCTTCGGATTTCCCATAGTTTTCAGATAAGTTATCAGACACCTTCAATTTTAAGTGTATTTCAAAACATTATCTATAATTTGTTTGATTATTTTGCGATAATAATGTTCGTAGTCATATATCTGATGGTTTATTTCCTTTTTGTTTATGTTATTTCAGATTTATATCTTCTGCTATTCTTAGACCTTGACAGGAGGGTTTCACAGTTTTGGATACAGTTTCGAAGAAAGCTAAGTTTTCCTATTCTAACAGTTGAATATGTAATATTAGATGCATCATGACATGATTAGATGATTGCAGTAGATGATTGATTACATGCTTTGATAGTGTATTTAATGAATTTCTTGAAGAAATACCTTTTGTTGGACGACAATGTTTCCTCTTGGATCCAATCGTGCATGAAGATGTAATCTTCTTCATGGTCTGCAATAGCAATGCTTTACCTACTGTGTTTTTTATGATTTGAGTTTATTATATTCAGGCAACTGTTGTAAATCAAATATTGTTGTCCATGGTTTGGTATTTATAGAGCAGTTACATGAGTTTGTCTTGGAAGACACTAAAGTGTGCTTAATTATTTATGTTATCAATTACATAGAGAACCTGAAAGGTTGCTGTTTGTTATTAATGTTATATGCATTTTTTTCAATTACATAAAGAACCTGAAAGGTTACTGTGTGTTGTTAGGGTTTCCCATGTGTGGTGTTACTGTTCCCATTGATCTTGATATCAATTTTTCTGGGTAATATGTTCAAAATTGGTTTTTTTAGAGTATATTTAACTAAATCATAATCTATATAAATTGTAAGTAGTTTAAATTGGTTAGTCATTGACTGATTTGTAATTTGGTAATTCACTTTTTCTAATTCTATTTTTTTTAGAACATGTATAAGCCAATTTAAGTACACATTAATAAGAAAAAGTGTATGCAATTATGCTTAAATTTTTATAACATGTCACAGTTATTTAAAAACTGATTTAGTTGCCAATTTGAATAAGTATATGAGTTTTCCTTTATTTGAAAACACTAAATATTTATTTTTTTGCAGGGCATCTCGTAAATTGGGGCATCAAATAAAAACTAATAATCTCTACCACTGCAATATGAGGTCATGTTACTTTAGTATTTTAAATGTTTTTGGATATTAGGATGTGTTGTAATTATTTTTAATATTAAAAATAGTTTTTCTGTGAGTAAATGTATTCCTAAGACCTAATTTGTTCTAAACTTACCTTGATATTGCAGCTAAGCTGTTGAGGTTGATGATTTCGAATAAAATATGCCTGTTGATGATTTCAAATAAAATATGCCCCAAACTTAACAGTGGGAATCCCACAAGAGTATGCAGAAAAGATCATTTTAGGTTTTGAATTGTGAGTTTAGTATTGTATTTTTAATTGTGATCTTAAGAGTGTTTTGTAATAATAATACTTGTGGTCTTTTTATTTAATTTTTCATCTCATTTACTAACCACACTTTTTTTTGCACTTTTCAGGATGTTCAAATTTGTCTAAGAGACAGAGAATACACATTGGTGGTAATGTATTCTATGTGTAACAGACATAGAATACATATTGGTGGTAATGTTTTGACAGCCCAAGAAGGTTTTGGCAAAGAAGGTAACTATTTATAATTAGAAATCTTTTCCTAATTAAGTGGTAAGTTGTGCATAGATCAAATTCATATAGTATTCTACAACTAAATAGAACTTCTCAATCTACAATATTATACATGGCCTAAAGTATTCTCTATCCATCTGTGTTTCTGTTTTTCTTCTCTTCATGCATAACCTCTTTGTTTCTGGTTTTTTTTCTCTTCATGCATAACCTATGTGGCTTGAAATTGGTTGATCCACTCTTGTTGCAATGATACTATCACTTGATATTTGTGATTGGTTGCTATATTTGTATACCACCCGCCTGCGAAATAGAAACAGAAACACAAAGACAGTAATGATGGAAAAATAATACATTTGGGATAGTTATATATTATTCTCTACATGTTTGTGTCATATGTTATTCTCTACATGTTTGTGTCTGTGAAATGCTATTTTCCAGATTGCTACTATCCTGAGTTAGCAATGGCATTTCATTACTGTGATAGGGTATTGTATTGCTAGTCCTTTCACCTGCAAATGAAATAAATAGCATAGAAAGCATGCATTTAACACATACTGTAAAGATTTGACAAAAGAAAAAACATCTTAAAATGTTAATAGTTCACATACACATATGATTAACCTAACGTAGACCAAATATTCTTCATGAATCTGACTGGTCCATGTGAATATGACTCCAAGATTGGTCCTGCAAAACGAAATTTAAAAGAATCCAATTATAGACAATGTAAACTAATCCTTCATAGTTCGTATTAAAAGTGCCACAGGGCACAATTGATCAACAATGTTATTGGGAAACACAACCAAGAAACATCAACCAAAGGCATTAAATAAGCACACTGTTAGTTGGAAAAATATGTGTTTTACAAATATTGTTTCTCTTTTCTTTTTTCTTTTTTTCCTATGTAGACTGTTAGGTTCCTGAATAGAAAAATGAATAAAAGCACTTCATTATAAAAAATAAAGCAGTGAAAACTGCACCAAATTTTACTTCTGCACATGATGTTTCTCCTGTATTCTTTTTATTTTTCTAAGCACACTGTTAGGTTCCCTGAATAGAAAAATATCAAAACACACAATTAGCAGGAAAAAAAAGCTCATAAAAATGGTCAAAATAGCAGTTTTACACATGTTCATCAGTCATGTTTTACACATTGTTTCTCTTTTTTTTTTTTTTGTCTATGTAGACCGTTAGGTTCCTGGGGCAATTTAAGAACCATAACTTCATTCCTAAAAGAAAAAAAAAATTAAATCTAAATTGTTAGGAAAATTGAATGAAATAAAAAAATTAATCTAATCTTGGCTGTAAAGAAAGTAAATATGCAAACAATGAATTGTATACCTTTCCTATCTCCTCATGAGTTGGCTCCTTCATCTCCTGAGTATATGCTTCTCCTCCACTGATAGTTCCACTTCCATGTGCTTTGGCTACGGCTGTGGAGTAGATATTGGATGTTTTCCCTGCCGGTAGGCTCTAATTCGACGCTGATCCCTTTTCGGCGAGGCTTCAGGTATAATTCGGCTGATCCCTTTTCGGCGAGGCTTCGACGCTGCTCCGTTTCCGGCGAGACTTCTGGTATAACTGCTGGCCTGCATGACTTAGTATTTGTATTGAAGACTGAAACTTGATAGTCTTTGCATTGAAGAGAAAGTGATGTATATATAGAGGTTTAGATATAATTGCTTCCCTACCGTTAGTTAACGAAAGGGCAGAAATCGATTGGTCTGCAATTAATTACTTTGGAAAGACAAATCCGACTCTTCACCATAAATATTATATGGGAAAATGAAGAGTACACAGGGCTTAAACTTATAAATTGAATCTGATTGTCTTATAAAAAAATCTTGGGCGTAAAATAAATAGAAACAAAATATTTAGTTTAAATATTTTTTGGTAACCGATGAGTTTACACGTTCTTCTAAGCAAAATGATATAAATATTTGATACTCCTCAAAACGACGTAGTATTGTTTGGGCGGGAATTTTTTGCTCCTATTGTTTTGCTTTAATATATATAGAGATTATTATTAGTAATTAGTATTCGTTACCTATTATTATTAGTTTCGTCTTGTAATAAGTTTACTATTCACTACTATATATACTCCTGTACAGACTCATTATTATTGATTCAGATATATCGTATCCTCATCTGGTATCAGTAGGTTTCTCTCTCCTCTCTCTAATGGCGCACCTCGGATCTGATGACGGCTCTGTTGGTAGTTCTGAACGGACCGTTTCCGAGGCCGCGCTTGTTGCACCGCTGCAGTCGGGGGTGTCTTTCTCTTCGGCGCATCACTTCGTATCCATCAAGTTGACATCCCGCAATTTTTTGTTTTGGCGTACTCAGCTTCTTCCGTTCTTGGATGGCCAAGGGTTGTTGGGTTTTGTCGATGGTACTTCGGTATGTCCGCCGATCATCGCGCTTGCCGTGCCGCCTGCCGAGGGAGCTGTTCCTGCCGTGCCTTCGTCGGCTTCGTCTTCCGCTGCTCGGAGTGCATGGCTCCGTCAAGATAAGGCCGTGCTCTCCTTATTAATCTCATCCTTGTCCGACGAGATGATGCACCTCGCAATCGGTAAGTCCACTTCTCGGCATTTGTGGTTGGCAATCGAACAGGTTCTTGGTTCGACTACACGGGCTCGTGCCCTCCGGTTGGTGGGCGAGTTGCAAGGATTACGGCAGGGGGATGCTTCGATCCCGGACTATCTTGGCCGTGCGCAGGTGCTTATCGAGGATTTAGCGCTTGCCAGCCGTCCGGTGACGCTAGAGGATCAGAATATGTATATATTCCGAGGCTTGCGGTCCGAATATCGTCCTTTGGTGGTGTCGCTCACAAGGGGTGCTCCGGTGTCTCTGTCCGAGCTATCCGATTTTCTTGTTTCGCAGGCTTTTATATGTGCCGATGATGCTAGTGATGTTGCTGCTGCTCCGGTCGCCATGGCGGCTCAGCGAGGTGGAGGCCGTTCGGGCGGGCAGCAGCGTGGAGGCGGCAACCGCGGCCGTGGTCGCAGCAAAGGGCGTGGCCGTGGTCGTGGCGGTGCCGGGGCTGTCCAGTGCCAGATCTGCTCCGGCGAGGGCCATTCGGCCGCTTCGTGCTTTCGCCGGTACGATGGAGCTCCGGGGCCGAGAGCGCATGTTGCGTATCCTGTGGATGATGCGGCTTCGGTTAGCACTCAGCAATGGTTTCCCGACACTGGTGCGTCGAACCATGCCACCCCAGATCCGTCTTTGATGTCCTCGACGCTCACTTATAACGGTCCGGATCATCTTCGTGTTGGTGACGATAAGTGTTTACCTATTGTTGGTACTGGTTCGTCTTCGGTAGCCTCTTCTAAAACACTGTTTCGGTTGTCTGATGTTCTTTTTGTTCCTGGGCTTTCTGCGTGTTTATTATCTGTGCAACGGTTTGCCCGTGATAATAATGTATTCTTTGAATTTCACCCTGATTGTTTCTTTGTGAAGGATCGTTCAACCAGGGAAGTTCTGTATAGAGGGCAGGCTTCGGGGGGTCTCTATTCTTGGCCTGTTTCTCGTTCGAGTCCCGCTGCGGTAGTGGCTTTGCGTGTCTCCTCTGACGTTTGGCATGGTCGGTTGGGTCACCCTCATCCTCGTGTCTTGCGGCAGATTTTGAATTCGTGTTCCATTGATTCTAGTTTTAGTAATAGTTCGATGTCGTGTCGTGCTTGTATGCTTGGGAAATCATCTCGGTTTCCCTTGCCTCGTGTCAATACTACTACGTCGCATGTTTTAGAGCTTATTTATACTGATATTTGGGGCCCAGCGCCTTTTCTTTCTGTCAATGGTTTTCGTTATTTTGTTTTGTTTGTTGATGACTACACACGCTATGTATGGTTTTATCCTATGCGATTAAAAACTGATGTGTATGCTATCTTCGAGCAGTTTCGGTCACTAGTTGAGCGTTCATATGGTCGTAAGATTGTCTCTATACAATCTGATTTAGGGGGAGAGTATAAACGGTTGCACCATACTTTCGTCTCTTTGGGTATCAATCATAGGCAATCTTGTGCCTATACCCATGAGCAGAATGGTAGAGTTGAGCGTCAGCATCGTCACGTTGTGGAAATGGGTCTGGCTCTCTTGGCTCAGGCTTCGGTTCCACAGCGATATTGGGATTATGCCTTTGAGACTGCGGTCTATCTCATCAATAAAATGCCTACTCGAGTTCTAGACAATGTCAGTCCTCATTATCGTTTGCATCATTCTAATCCTTCTTATTCCTTCTTGCGTGTGTTTGGCTGTCTCTGTTATCCTCTGTTGTGCCCGTACAATCGTAACAAGTTGCAGTATCGGTCATCCCCGTGTGTGTTTCTTGGTTATCCGTCTTCATTTCGTGGCTATCGTTGTTTAGATCCTGCTACTAACAAGGTATTCATTTGTCGTCATGTACGGTTTGATGAGACCGTATATCCGTTTGCTTCTTCTATGCCTTCTCAAGTCTCTAGCTCTCGCCCGGTTGAGCCGTGGGGTGTTGGTGCCGTTCGGGTTGGTGTTGGCTCCGATGTTTGTCCCACTGGACCTGATCCTCATCCGGAGTTGGACGCGGATTCCGGGGCTGCCGCAGCTGGTTCAGATTCTCGCACCGTGACTGCTACGGCTCCGGAAGGGGCGGTCTCGGGTGCTCCTACTGCGCCCAAGCGAGGCCGCCGTACGGCGAAGCCTGTTCAGCCTCGGTCTCATGTCATGGCAACCTGTTCTCAAGGACCGACGCAGCATGTGGCTCTTATGATTGTTCCTGAACCGACTTGTTATTCTCAGGCAGTTCGGTATCCGGAGTGGCGTGAGGCCATGGATCTTGAGTTTAATGCGTTGCTCCAGAATCACACTTGGCGTCTGGTTAGTCGTACACCTGGCATGAATGTTGTGGGGTGCAAATGGGTGTTCAGAACGAAGCGTAAGGCCGATGGCACGATTGAGCGGCACAAGGCTCGATTGGTCGCAAAGGGTTTCAATCAAGTCGCTGGGCAAGACTTTTTTGAGACTTTTAGTCCTGTTGTCAAACCCACCACCGTGCGTCTTCTTCTCTCTTTAGCCGTTTCTCGCGGTTGGGTCATTCGGCAGTTGGATGTTCACAACGCCTTCCTCAATGGTAATCTTGCAGAGACAGTTTACATGAGACAGCCGCCCGGTTATGAAGTCCAGTCACGGCCGGATGATGTGTGTTTGTTACAGAGGTCACTCTATGGTCTTAAGCAGGCTCCTCGAGCGTGGTTCAATAGGTTGCATGCTTTCTTGGTGTCGGTTGGTTTTTCACCCTCCAAGACTGATGTTTCTTTATTCATCTATACTCGTGCCTCTATTTGTTTATATTTGTTTGTCTATGTTGATGATATCCTTGTTATGGGATCTGATGCTTCGTGTGTTACTCGGCTTCTTACTGACTTAGCCTCGGAGTTTAAGATTCGTGACATGGGTGCTCCGTCTTTTTTTCTTGGCATTGAGACGGTCTCCAAGGATGGTGGTTTGTTTCTTTCTCAGCAGCGATACATGCGAGATATTTTGAGCCGTGCAGGTATGGTGGACTGTAAACCGTTGGTTACTCCGATTCCTGTGTCCCGTCCTTCTTCTGATTCTGTGGTTCCCTATGCGGATCCCACGCAGTATCGCAGTCTTGCTGGGGCTCTACAGTATCTTACTGTTACTCGTCTGGATCTCTCTTTTGCCGTGAATCGGGTCTGTCAGCATATGCACTCTCCAACCACTGAGCATTGGGCTATGCTCAAGCGTGTTCTGCGGTATGTAAAAGGAACTCTGCACTTTGGTCTTTTTATTCATCCTTCCTCCTCTGTTGCGGTTCATGCCTTTTCGGATTCGGACTGGGCTGGTGATCCAGCTGACAGGAAGTTTACTAGTGGTTTTGCGGTTTTTCTTGGTGGCAATCTGATTTCCTGGTCTTGTCGGAAGCAACGCACGGTTGCTCGTTCGTCTACAGAGGCTGAATACAAGGCTCTGGCTAATGTCTCTGCGGAGGTCACCTAGTTGGTTTCTCTGTTGCACGAGCTTGGAGTGTCATTGGCTGCTCCTCCCACTCTCTGGTGTGATAATTTGGGTGCGACTTATCTCTGTTCCAACCCGGTGTTCCATGCTCGTACAAGCATGTGGAAATTGATTACCACTTTGTTCGTGACAAAGTGGCGAAGAAGGAGTTGCAGGTTAGCTTCATTTCCACAAAGGATCAGCTCGCTGATGTGTTCACTAAAGCTCTCCCTGGTCCGCGTTTCTCTACTCTATGTGGCAAGCTCAATGTTGTTGCTAGTCCACCTTGTGCTTGAGGGGGAGTATTAGGACTCTATCATCATTAGTATTCGTTACCTATTATTATTAGTAATTAGTATTCGTTACCTATTATTATTAGTATTCGTCAAGTAATAGGTTTACTATTCACTACTATATATACTCCTGTACAGACTCATTATTATTGATTCAGATATATCGTATCCTCATCCGTTATACTGTATGGAGTATTTCTTTTCCAATTATTTTTCTTCAAATTTATATATTTACAACACTAAATTCTACAACTCTAAAATTGAAATATAATATATCAAATTCATGGATTTAAATAAATAATTATTTACTAAGTAGCTTGTGATCTGTTGGTATTGGGTTGCTCCTCTAAGTGGAAGGTGATAGGTTTAAACCTCATTTGAAGCAAATAGTGTGTATATGTAGGGTATCCATTTCCTTTTAAAAAAAATAAATATATAATTATTCAAAAATTATTAGAAATATATGTACTTATTGATATATGCATTTTTTCTTACTTTCAACCTCATATGTAATGTTTCATTTTTAGTATTGATACAATTTTTTAATCATGATCTAGCTTTTTATTTCTTTCACATTTTGTACATTTAAATTTTCAGAAAATGTTAATTCATAATTAGTACAAAGTCAAATACAAATGTTATACTAAAAAAATCCGTTTCCAGATTAGCAAATACAAAGTTTTAATATGCGGAGAGCGTAGAGGTTTTTTAAATACTATGCTAAATTTTGTATACAAATAAATTTTTAATAATTTGTAATTTTATTTCTTTTCAATGCTATCAAATATTTTTAGGCCAAGATTGATGTTCGATTAAAGTTTACCTTAACCCTATCAAAATAGGATGTTGAAGTATTAAGACCAAGATTAGGCCAAGATTGAGATAACAACATTGAAAATCGTAATAATCGAACAAGAACATGAAGAACAATTATGGATGAGAGTAAACCTAGCTTGCTAGGATTTATGTAGATTAAGACTAACATTATCCCAATTACGAATGGTGTTGTATCAAATCAAAGCCAACCGTGTGTTTATGGTGTATTTCAATGATCGGTATCTACACCCTTAAGCGTAGTGACAAATGGTTAGTATGCCATATAATTTTTTAATAATTTATTTCATCCAACATGTAGATTCTTTTAATTTTGTTCATATAAACCACAATTATCTATCAATAATATTTGATATTACAATATAGATTATGGCCCTGTTTGGTAAAATGGCTGTTAGCTAATAGCTGTTAGCTGTTAGTTGATTGTGTTAATTAGATGGTATAAATAGTTGATAACATTAGCTGATTGTAGAAAAGTGTTTGGTAAATTAGCTGTTAGCTGATAGTTGTTTGGTATAATTTCTTTTTTCAAAAAGCTAATTGAAAAAGTTGCTTGGAGTAGCTTTTTGAATTTTAGCCTTTTGGAGTTGCAAAAAGCTAATTAACCAAACATTTATATTGATATTTTAACTAAATCAAACAATTAATAGTGGTCAAATAAGCCAAAATTGGCCTATAGGCCATTTTTTTACCAAACAGGGCCTATATACTTTTCATCAGCTTTCAAAAAAATATACTTTTCATCATATCTTTGTAAATGTTATAACAATTACTAATATTAATTTATAATAAAACATAGCCCGTGCATCGCGCGGGTGACATACTAGTTATTCCTAAAGCAACAAGACCAGTAGTTATCGGAGCAATTATTAATTCTTCATACCTCTGGACAAATTGCAAGGTATTAAAGCTCACAAAGAACTTGAGACTATGGACCTTAGCTTCAAAGGAAGATAGACAAACAATTGATTGGTTTTCAAAATGGATTGCAGACATCGGAGATGGGATTGTAGGGGTTGTAAACGGCGGTTCATTTGACATCGATATTCTGGCATAGTTTTTGTTGAAGTGTGGACACGATCACATAGCAACTATAGTGGAAAACACCTTCCCACGCTGGAGATATGACATGCTTGATGAGTCACAGCTAGAAGGCCGAGCGATCATCTCGCTGACTTTAGATGTCGTTGATCAAATTAATCAGTACATGTGCGACATGAATACTGCAGAAGGACAAACATATTTAAGTTGTGACTCTTTGTGTAAGGCAGAATCAGACAATGAAAGTCTATCAGAAGTACATACTCCTGAATTCTTAAATAGTTCGAGATTGCCGGGTTTTCCTAATCATTCATTGACATTAAAGGTCGGTGCACCTGTTATGTTATTGCGGAACATAGTCCACTCTCTTGGTATAATATTTGTAATAGGACGCGGCTCATCATCACAAGAATGGCAGATCACATTGTCGAAGCAAGAATAGTTAATGGGACACATGGAGGAACCAAAGTTCTTATCCCTCGATTGTCTCCCACTCCTTCTGATACGAGATTGCCCTTCAAGTTCCAGCGTAAACAATTACCGTTGATACTTGCATATGCAATGACTATCAACAAAAGCAAAGGCCAAACACTAACTCACGTTGGGTTATTGCTAAAAAAACTGGTCTTTAATCACAAACAATTGTACATGACTTTCTCCCGAGTCACCCATCCTGATGGCCTGAAGGTGTTAGCTCTAGACGAGGATGAAAAAGATTGTGTTGCGACTACCAATTTCGTTTACAAAGAGGTTTTCAATAATGTGTAAATACAATCGTTGATATTATGTTTTTTTTTTTTTTTAAATGACAAAATTGCTATGTATCTAGACAAAAATATATCTTCTAAGCAAATGAATTAGGATAACAATTGATTACTATAACTAGATTGCTAAAGAACGAGCACATTTGTCTAATTTATAAAAATCTTAAACAACCGCATGCGTACATCTACACATTAGCTATTAATTTGAGCAATTATTTGCTCGAATTCAAGCAATGATATCATCAACAAACATAAATGATCCAGACCATATTTTCAACTGCACTATATAATGTTTGATGTTATAATTTAAAAAATTGTATAATGACCCGAATATTTTTAATATATTATAACAAATCAATTCTGTGCATCGCACGAGTGAAAATACTAGTTTGGAAAATAACAATTAAGTCATCGAACTCAAATAACCCCCAAATAAGCCATTGAACCCGACCAAAAAAAAAGACAAATAAACATTTTTAACCAGTTAACTCCTGATTTTTGCTTACCGAATTGCCAAACGTTTATTTTAATTACATTTTTTTTTATTATAATCCACCTATATAGTAATATATTTTAAAGTAAATATAGTCAAAATAATTTTTTCTTGTCTAGATCTAATTTATTTATTTATTATTATTTTTAAAACAGAAGATCTAGTAAAAAATAATAATAAATAAATAAATAAAATCTCGACAAGACAAAACTATTTTGATTATAATTATTTTGAAATATATTACTACGTAGGATTATAATAAAAAATTGTAAATAAAATAAACATTTAGCAATTCAGTCAGCAAAAATCTGAAGTTAACCTTTTAAAAATATTAAATGCTCATTTTTTTCCGGGTTCAATGGCTTATTTGTTTTTTTTTTTTTTATATTTCTGGATTTAATGGCTTATTTGAGAGTTATTTGAGTTGGATGGCTTAATTATTGTTTCCCAAATAATTTAGTGGTTTATTTTTATATTATCCCTATTATTAGTATATAAAATTTATATATTTAGAAACTACATTAAAATTTAAATAAACAAAAAAAATTAAATTTAAAGATAATTAAAAACTAATAAAGAAAATAAGTAAAAAATAAATAGTTAATTTGATCAATAAAAAGTAAATATGACAATACAAGTAAAATAGGAAAGATGTAGAATTAGAATAGAAAATTGTTATGTTTTTCCATATCTTTTTCTAATAAAATCGTTACATGGTCTTTCTAATGTAATCTTAAAAATGGATGTTCTTTTTATATTTTTATTTCAAAGGATACTCGTGAATTGGTAGGCACTGTGAGTTAATAAAAAAAAAAAAAGTGTTACAAACTAATTAAATAACAAAAATTAATATAATAATAACAAATCACATAGTAAATATTAAGAAATGATTTTTCATGGTAACATAAAATTACTCAATATTTTATGATCAGAGTACAGCTTGTGTGGATCCAAATATATATCTGCCAACGTTTTCAATGCCGTTCAATCCATTTGTTTTAATTAACGTTGTCATTTTTCAGGACCTACCTACAATTATTGAAATAATGGCAGAGAAAAAAAAAATCAAATTGGCTAATACTTGACATGTCATTTTATTTTGGCGCTTATTTTTTAATCATTTATCCATCTTCAACACTTGTGTTAGGTCATTTCATTGTGAAACATATTTTAAATATTTACTTAATATTTTTAATGAAAATGTAAAAAAAAAAAAAAATTAAAAAAAATTAAGTTAACCAATATTACATTTTCTCTAAAACTATTACTTGTTTAACTTCTTGAAAAGTATTAGTAAAATAGTTTTCGGTGAAAAATGTAATTATTATTTTTTTTTGAAAACAAAAATGTAATAATTAATTCATAGAAAAGTATTTTATGTTTTGCCAAAAAAATTCACACATTTGAGATATGTTTCACAGGAGACAATTTTACGTAAAACTAACCATCTATCTATAATCTATGAGTAATGCTAGGCTTCCTATAAAATTCATTTTTCTACTATTAAATACTCTCATATTATATTGGATTATTTTTTCTATTTAATTATTTACAAATTTACAAATTTATTGTGGTATTCACAAATTCACGATAATTAATTTTTTAAAGACCAATGCAATATATCATGTAGGGGGTACGGTGAAATCACGCACCTTAACAAGGAAATCCACGCATATTAAGTTTCAACAAATACTCACATTAAGCACATAACTCACGCACTTTAAATACAAACCCAACGCACCTTAAGCACAAAAATCACGCGCACCTTAAAAAGGAAAACTACGCATAAATTTGACCTAGATGCAAAACTTATCAAATTGTCACCGCATTTTTTTTTAATATATTGGTAATCCTTGACGTTGATTTAAGCCAGATCAATGACTCAGATTTAACCGCACAACTGCACCTGGGCTATATATATATATATATATATATATATATATATATATATAATTAGTATAGAAAATGGCAAGTAGTTTGTAGTTCAATGGTACCTCTATAACTTCTAAATGGGAGGTCAAAAGTGAGAGTTAGTAATCTAAAGACTCCAACAAAAAAGAGAAACATTTTACAAATACGTATAGTTTATCAATTTAACAAATATAGAGTAAACTTTTAACAAAGAGGTTTTTTTGTATGTGTTTGATTTTGTTCTTTCACTTTGGTAATACTATTCCAATCAAATACTTACTATTATATCAAAAGTTATAACACGTGTCCCGAAAGGAATGGTTAAGCGAGTTGAGCATAATTCTTATACCAAAAGGTCATGAGTTCAATTCTTGCCAACATTACTCGGTCAAGCATGTTTCATGAGGTCATTCCTAATTTCAATACAGTTTACCTCTCATGTATAGTTTGTATGCTAAAATTACACCGAAGCAAGATTTAGGCAGTGATAATTTTCCTCGTTATTTTTTTTTTTACTTGTACAATAGTCCGCTTCTAATTAAGATGGAAATGATGACTTTAATTTGTAGAAAATCTATAGCACAAGCAACATCATTGCTGACACTTTAATTTGTCCACCCTAACCAAATAAACCATGACTTCATTGAGTTAGATGGATTAGATTTTTCAGATATTTTCCAAAAGAGTCCAAGAAAAAATCTATTTCACAATTCCCAGTATGGTAAGCATGGCATTTTTGGGAGAAAAAGAGTTCATAATTATTAGGGCCACCAATTTGCTTTTTGATCATATATATATATATATATTGCAATGACAGGCAGGATGGAAATGGATATTCATTGCAAGTCACATAGCTCCAAATGCATTATTAATTATAAGCAAATGCAATGTCAAGTGTTTCCAAATACATAATTGTAATTACAAAAATGTAATCACATTTTCTCTTTAATTTTTTACTCTTGATGATATTAGATTGACGGATGTAGTTCATATCCAAATATGCGTTTTGGATGAAGAACGCAGTTAATCGGCTCAAACTAAAAAATCAATAGACAATCCTTAGTGGAGTCAGAATTTAAAACTTTGTGATTATAAAGAAAATTATCCTATCAACTCGGATTGGGTTGTCTCTATTTGAAATTTTATTTTAAACGTTAATCTTGTTGACAATGAAAAAGAAAAACACTAACAAAGATAATAATGACTTTCCAAATATATATATATATATATATATATATATATATATATATATATATATGTTGGGAAATTGGTCAGAATATGTCGTAGATCTAGGCTACTGTTTATATAGGCTGAGTATAGAAGAAATCCTGAATCAATCGGTGACGTGCGCAAGACACTACCTTAAAAGCAAATATTGCCCGGAGACGGTAACAGTCTTACCGGTTGCTTTCGACCAGTTAACACCGAAGCTCAGGATTGCAAAAGAGAAGAAGAGAAGAATATATTGAGCGTTTAGAGCTCAGGGAGGAGCAGGGTATTTATAGCTATAGAATTACCTGCTCCTCCTCTCTTAGCCATTAAATTTCCACTAAAATAGGGGAGTTGTGGAGAGGACCACATTTGTAGGAGTTAAACCTCACTCCAGAATTTATTGTGGATGGAAATAATTCACACTTATTTGGGTGTTATTCCCAACATCCCCCACACACTCAACAAGTGTGAATGCAGTCGATGTTTGAGCGGAAGTGAGCGCTGACTTTAATGCCAGTGGTTTAAACCTTGAACTGACACGTAGTGACTTGAGTAACTTTCTCCTTAGTAGTGAATTGAATCTTGAACTAGCAAAGGAGAGGTAGTTTTGAACTCATGTGCACACATCAGCACCCATTATGCAGGTTCTTCGGAAGTCAAACTCTTTGACTTGTGGTCTACCTCTGTGTAGACCCTAGCTTAGAACATCTCATGTTCAGTTGCTTTATGAGTACGTAAGCTTGGCCTACTTTGTTGATTTTAAGCTCATTTCCTTCGACGTATCGAGGACGGTCTTTCTATTTAGTCCTTTAGCGAGAGGATCTGCTATTCTTCTCAGGCTCCATATACTCTAATGTGAGTGCTCCAGTCGTAATCAATTGTCTTACAGACTCATGTATGACCATAATGTGCCTTCTTTGTGAGTTACAGTGTATGGGCATAGACGGTGTAGCACACCCCACCATGGCACGTCTGCCAGTAGGTCTCTCAGCCACTCGGCTTTTTGCCCAACTAGATCAAGAAGTATAAATTCATTCTCCATTGTTGATCTAGCTTATACAAGTATGTTATATCTATCTTAATATAGACTTCCACCATGTCTAAGTCTATTTCACCATAGACTTTTAACTCTGACAAGTCTAATCACATTATAGTTTTTTATGTCTTGTCAAGTCCATCTCAATATAGACTTTTAACTCTATCAAGTCTATCTCAGTATAGACCACCATTAAAGGCTTATAGAGTAGTTAAGTACATAAATCAGTTGTAAGTCTTTTCTTTCTATCATAGGCATTGTTCTTTGCAATGTAAACTACAGTTTGTGAATCACAATGTATATGTAGTGAAGGTGTTAGCTAGACACCCCCAAAACTCCACGTTTATCAACATATTTCTTAGCCACTCAGCTTCTTGGGATAACCCCATTATCTTTCATAAGAGGCGGTTAACCCTTTTCTACTCAAGTTAGGGATCTCTTTAGGTTTACCTCAACATAGACCATCCCAATTGAGTATAAGTCACCAAGAGCATTTTGTACTCATGTCATTATGCGGTGAATTCATTAGGTTTGTCTCAACAAAACCACCTTTTCTCAAAGAGTTATGAATTCATTAAGAGCTGTAGCTCAACCTCACAAGTACACACACTGTCGAAATGACTAACTAGTGTACTATTTTGTAACTCTTTTCATGGCTTCGCTTGACCACAGAAGTGGGATCCACCACGAATTCATTACCACTTGGACTTTAAGTCCTTCCAATGAGTCAGCGACTAATCCTCATAATTAGCCCTCAAGTAAGTTGATTCTCTTGACCAAACTTACATGCACTTTGACGAGTACTTTGTTTACTCGTAAATAATCCCTTGATATTTTCATGTTTAACATGAAACATTCTCTTTCATCATTATTCTCAATACCACAGAGAAACTTCTGATGAGAATATAAGGAGTTTATTACCCCCACAATGCAACACTTACAAATATTTGTTGTCAAATGTATTTGATCTCTTACCCAGACTGATCTTTGGTGCCCAACATTAGCTCCTTTGTAGACTGAGTTTTGCCGATTTGCTTTGTGGAGCATTATAGAAGCTTCGCACTCTGCCTGATACATGCTCAACAGTTGAATATATTTCAACAAACTTGGTTATCTCAATTGATCACAATTACCCTTTAATTAGGAATTATAGGTATTTCAATATGACTCAAGCAAGAGTTTAAATAATATATATATACAAACACTCATTGTTAGTAAGCCATAGAAATAATGTTGTCTACATGCTACATCAAGTTGAACAACATAATCACAAATTTCACATCATATTCTTATAAGAAATTAATGTTATGCACAAGGAATATGTTCGAGCTCATATTTATTCGGAAATATCTCTCAACAATGAGACTTTAGAGTTGCCACTTGCACAATTTTCCATTCCCTTTCAGAAAATTAAAACTCATAAAAAGCCTTCATAAGATGCAGATCAATATTACTATTGCAGTACTTCAACAATTTCTATTGCAAGGCTTTGATTAACAACATATGAGAGTCAACCTCATTTCAGGTGAAGATCAAATGACGTTCTAACTAGCCTGCATGATCAACACCATACTTCTTAAATCTCCCAGGTCGAGTGGTGAAACCGAAGTTTTCTTAAAAACCATCTTCCTAGACAGAGTATTCAAGAACAATGACTTTTCCATGCTACCACCATAAATGTGAGTAAAGCCTTTGAAATTAAACTCAGTACACAATTTAAATATTTAAGATTATGTGACTGTAATATAGTATGTATCTCATCAAATAGTGCAATGTTTGTAACATATCCACAATAATAACACATAATGTTGTAAATTGACATGTGCATAAGTACACAATTTATAGACTTCATATCATATTGATGATTTAATCACTTATCAGTAGTGTTAAATAATCACTTCTAACACAACAAATTCATAAAGCTCATACATGTGAATAATAACAATTCACTTATCTTCGTGTACACCGCTGTTAATTTTTTATATAATATTCAAAGCACTCACTATACAAAATATGGAATGGTGATTTCTAAAATGCTTGTCACAATATATATTTCACGTTTAACATGCTCTCAAAAGATAATAATCAATTGAATGCAAAGATATAGGCAAACCATCTTCTAAATTATGTCATTATGATAATTTTAAGGGACATGGTCAATGCCAATAATATATGACTACTAATGCTCAAGACAATCATTTGCATATGATAGTCTATTATCATATAAGTATGCATGTGCCATATTAAAATATGAGGAGGCAAATCTCATTGGCAAGACTGAGCTATGCAAAGAGTATACATGAATAATGACTCTTCAACTCCATGCTACAAACAAATTGCAACCAAAGACTGATATATATACTTATTAAATCTTTATACAAATAATTTTAGTACATGATTCAAATCTTTAAAACCATGTGACAAAGATATATAATTATATATGCATCTCATATTCAATTTGAAGGAACAAATAGCCCCCACTAATAAATTAATCATGCATCACTTAAATTTATGTTTCCCAGTTATCTAACGCATAATCACTTTTTGATCTCATTTTGTGAAGAACATCATATATAACATTTTCGAACAACTCTAAATCCAAGAAACACATGCCTACACATAGACATAACAATATGCATGAGATATTGATCATCAAGATTAACCATTTATATATCTTGGATGTTAAGAGTGAGAGAGCATGTTTAAGTAATATAATGATCTTGCTATTTCAATTCTTCAAGACCAATATGCTATAAAAGATAATTATGAGATATATCATCATTGTAACTATAACTGCTTACACTTTAAATTCAAGAGCACAAGATTTAATAATGACTAAGTCATAATATATACAGAATATTAATAATTTTGTGTGCTGAAAAGCATGTAGCTAATTATCTCTTAGTTATGTCAATCCTCATGTTGTGCACACTGAAGAGAACGACCCAAAAGATGAAATATAACGTGGTGATGACACATGAAAATATTTCTAACACCCATTAAAAGAATACATGTGTGTGTGTTAATTCTTATGCACATGTCAATATGATATAAAGTCTATAAATTGTGTACTTATGCACATGTCAATTTACAACATTATGTGTTATTATTGTGGATATGTTACAAACATTGCACTATTTGATGAGATACATACTATATTACAGTCACATAATCTTAAATATTTAAATTGTGTACTGAGTTTAATTTCAAAGGCTTTACTCACATTTATGGTGGTAGCATGGAAAAGTCATTGTTCTTGAATACTCTGTCTAGGAAGATGGTTTTTAAGAAAACTTCGGTTTCACCACTCGACCTGGGAGATTTAAGAAGTATGGTGTTGATCATGCAGGCTAGTTAGAGCGCCACTTGATCTTCACCTGAAATGAGGTTGACTCTCATATGTTGTTAATCAAAGCCTTGCAATAGAAATTGTTGAAGTACTGCAATAGTAATATTGATCTGCATCTTATGAAGGCTTTATATGAGTTTTAATTTTCTGAAAGGGAATGGAAAATTGTGCAAGTGGCAACTCTAAAGTCTCATTGTTGAGAGATATTTCCGAATAAATATGAGCTCGAACATATTCCTTGTGCATAACATTAATTTCTTATAAGAATATGATGTGAAATTTGTGATTATGTTGTTCAACTTGATGTAGCATGTAGACAACATTATTTCTATGGCATACTAACAATGAGTGTTTGTATATATATATTATTTAAACTCTTGCTTGAGTCATATTGAAATACCTATAATTCCTAATTAAAGGGTAATTGTGATCAATTGAGATAACCAAGTTTGTTGAAATATATTCAACTGTTGAGCATGTATCAGGCAGAGTGCGAAGCTTCTATAATGCTCCACAAAGCAAATCGGCAAAACTCAGTCTACAAAGGAGCTAATGTTGGGCACCAAAGATCAGTCTGGGTAAGAGATCAAATACATTTGACAACAAATATTTGTAAGTGTTGCATTGTGGGGGTAATAAACTCCTTATATTCTCATCAGAAGTTTCTCTGTGGTATTGAGAATAATGATGAAAGAGAATGTTTCATGTTAAACATGAAAATATCAAGGGATTATTTACGAGTAAACAAAGTACTCGTCAAAGTGCATGTAAGTTTGGTCAAGAGAATCAACTTACTTGAGGGCTAATTATGAGGATTAGTCGCTGACTCATTGGAAGGACTTAAAGTCCAAGTGGTAATGAATTCGTGGTGGATCCCACTTCTGTGGTCAAGCGAAGCCATGAAAAGAGTTACAAAATAGTACACTAGTTAGTCATTTCGACAGTGTGTGTACTTGTGAGGTTGAGCTACAGCTCTTAATGAATTCATAACTCTTTGAGAAAAGGTGGTTTTGTTGAGACAAACCTAATGAATTCACCGCATAATGACATGAGTACAAAATGCTCTTGGTGACTTATACTCAATTGGGATGGTCTATGTTGAGGTAAACCTAAAGAGATCCCTAACTTGAGTAGAAAAGGGTTAACCGCCTCTTATGAAAGATAATGGGGTTATCCCAAGAAGCTGAGTGGCTAAGAAATATGTTGATAAACGTGGAGTTTTGGGGGTGTCTAGCTAACACCTTCACTACATATACATTGTGATTCACAAACTGTAGTTTACATTGCAAAGAACAATGCCTATGATAGAAAGAAAAGACTTACAACTGATTTATGTACTTAACTACTCTATAAGCCTTTAATGGTGGTCTATACTGAGATAGACTTGATAGAGTTAAAAGTCTATATTGAGATGGACTTGACAAGACATAAAAAACTATAATGTGATTAGACTTGTCAGAGTTAAAAGTCTATGGTGAAATAGACTTAGACATGGTGGAAGTCTATATTAAGATAGATATAACATACTTGTATAAGCTAGATCAACAATGGAGAATGAATTTATACTTCTTGATCTAGTTGGGCAAAAAGCCGAGTGGCTGAGAGACCTACTGGCAGACGTGCCATGGTGGGGGTGTGCTACACCGTCTATGCCCATACACTGTAACTCACAAAGAAGGCACATTACGGTCATACATGAGTCTGTAAGACAGTTGATTACGACTGGAGCACTCACATTAGAGTATATGGAGCCTGAGAAGAATAGCAGATCCTCTCGCTAAAGGACTAAATAGAAAGACCGTCCTCGATACGTCGAAGGAAATGAGCTTAAAATCAACAAAGTAGGCCAAGCTTACGTACTCATAAAGCAACTGAACATGAGATGTTCTAAGCTAGGGTCTACACAGAGGTAGACCACAAGTCAAAGAGTTTGACTTCCGAAGAACCTGCATAATGGGTGCTGATGTGTGCACATGAGTTCAAAACTACCTCTCCTTTGCTAGTTCAAGATTTAATTCACTACTAAGGAGAAAGTTACTCAAGTCACTACGTGTCAGTTCAAGGTTTAAACCACTGGCATTAAAGTCAGCGCTCACTTCCGCTCAAACATCGACTGCATTCACACTTGTTGAGTGTGTGGGGGATGTTGGGAATAACACCCAAATAAGTGTGAATTATTTCCATCCACAATAAATTCTGGAGTGAGGTTTAACTCCTACAAATGTGGTCCTCTCCACAACTCCCCTATTTTAGTGGAAATTTAATGGCTAAGAGAGGAGGAGCAGGTAATTCTATAGCTATAAATACCCTGCTCCTCCCTGAGCTCTAAACGCTCAATATATTCTTCTCTTCTTCTCTTTTGCAATCCTGAGCTTCGGTGTTAACCGGTCGAAAGCAACCGGTAAGACTGTTACCGTCTCCGGGCAATATTTGCTTTTAAGGTAGTGTCTTGCGCACGTCACCGATTGATTCAGGATTTCTTCTATACTCAGCCTATATAAACAGTAGCCTAGATCTACGACATATTCTGACCAATTTCCCAACAATATATATATATATATATATATGTATGTATATATCATAGTCGTCATAAATAATACACAAAAGGTGAGTGTTGTTAATGTTTAAAGCATATAATTAATCCCTACAGAAAACGTGTCTTTAGATCAATCATTAAATCATCACCTTTTTGTCACTTTAATTATTTTAAAACTGCACTATATATTTTTCCAATTTTTTTTAAACTTACTTTTCCAAATTTTAATTTATAAATCCATTTAATATAATTTTTTTAATTCATTATTGGTGTTTGTGTTAAAGAAATAATTTTCTTGTTCGAGGTATAAGATATATCTCTCTATTGAAGGAAATCCTATTTATAACTAGTTAAACTTGAATCTGTTACTTCAATTCAAATTCAAACTATTTTTTAACTATTTAAAAATGTTGCCAAAAATAGAAATTATTATTAGAATGATAGTACATATTTAGTTACTTATAGTGTGCTAATCATCAAAATGGACATCTATCTCATCTTTAAATGATAAAATGAAACCTCACTGGTTAGGCAGGCACTATTTGGTAGAAGAGACTGAAATATATATATGCGCAGCATACAGTGATGTTGAAATTGACGTTGTAACACAAACGATCTGTAACGCAGTTCGGGCAAACAACCCTAATCTGCGAGGCACTTCTCAATTTGAGAACTTGCCTAAATCCACTAAAAGTTCAATATTTAAGGTACACTGTTTGGAACCTGAGATTACACAATAGAATGATCTTTCCTACCAAACTATTGAAACCTAAACACATGTACTACTTTCTAGGGGAATTTAGTACCCTATTCTCAAAGACTCTCGTACCTCACAAGATTAATGTTGAATGCTTGAATTCTACAAGAAAGGATAACCCCTATTTATAGTAGCTATTCCTAACAGATTCGTGAATAATAAAGCTATTCCTAATCAGACTAGAACTAAAAACTTTAATAACAATTCCCTTTAGAACTAGTACTCTTCAATAACTACTCCTCTTAGGCTTGGTATTCTTTTATAGATCTGGAATTCCTTTTGCACATAACTTTGACAAAACACTTTGAGTCAACAATCTCCCCCTTTGTCAAATTTTTGGCAAAAACCTTGATCTCATAATGGCTTGATTTCCTATTCTTCTCCCCCTTAGTTGATTCTTCTCTCCCTAAACTTGATTCCTGGAGTTCTTGGAAAAAAAAAAAAACTTGAAACTTGTATTTGAATGTGTGAGTGAAGAGAATTCTTCACTGTCTCTGTACATTTTACCAATGTGTGGTAAAGTAGATCCACACAGTCACAAAGGTAGAGGATTTGATCATAGATAAGTTCAAGTGGTTTTGGATCTTATATGGGCCCTAAGACATACCCAATCTCTTAAAGAGGCAGAAAAATACAATCCATTTTTTTTATATATATATATATATATATATATATATATATATATATAACCATTGGGAACATCATTTATATATATTTCAGAAGTACTTATCAGAGTTGAAGATGCTGATTTCCCCGTCTTCTTTTCGACGTTAGCCGATGCTCTAGCTCTAACTGGAAACAGAGGAGCGTCCGATCGCGGGAGATCTTCCGACGATCCTCCGGCAATCCTCTGCACCAGGCTCTCTTCTTTTGCTGGGTTGGAAACCGCGGAGGAGCAATCGAAAAGATGGCGTTGTTTCATTAGCAGGACGATCAAAAGCAGACCCGTTAGGTTCATCAACAAAGCAACCAGAATCCCCGCAGGTAGCAGCATCCCATGTTTCCATTTCCGAGCCTTAATGGCGATCTTGTCTAAAGGAGGAGGAGAAGAGTTGGGTTGATGATGATCAGACCAGCTCTTGTATAGCTTCATTTCTGAATCGAATTCAATTCTGATCAATTGATCAGAGTCTGCGGGCACGTTCAAATTTAGAGTTGGCAAAGAACACAGCTGCAATTATGAGTCTTGATTTGCCAGCGGTAACGTATTATTATTTTTTCCAGATTTGATGATGAACTCTAAGCTTTTGTTATATGCTTCTGTATGCGGTCCGCAGCGCCTGTGATGATCTTCATAGCTTCGTAACCTGGAGATCAGATAAGAAGAAGGCCGGCGCTTTAGTTCCTTAAGAAATTGCACAGATTGGTACCTACTTGAACACGATTCTTCCTCAAATCCAGAAAGGAGAAGACCGCCCAGCAGTTTATCCAATTCCAATTCTGGCACCTCATCACGCCGGAGAAGAGTTTCTTTTTCCCTCTCGCATTTGGGTGCGCCCCAACTGTTCGACAGAATTTCGGAGTCATTGTAAGTGCAATCCAAACTTCATATTTTGTTCACATATGTCATAGTTCAACTTTATACCCCAATCTTGTATATCTGTTACAGTTTAAGGTCTCATCAATGTTTTTTGGGATCAAACTTGGAGGTGTGGCAGTATACTCCTTTTATTTTGTGGAAATCTTGTTTCTTTCCTCTAGTCTTTATTCTTTGATTGAGATCTCCCATGATATTTTCCAAAGGATGATTTTTCTGATTTTTTAAGACAGTAGAATGACTTTTATCCTTTTCTTCATTTGGCTCTGTTTCTGTTCTGCAATTCTGCATATCATTAGTCAGAGGTGTTGGAACAGTTGTTTCAACAACTCTTGGACTTTTGTCATCATCAGTGGTTATTGCTGGAGTTACATCATCAATGATCACACTGTTTGATGAATAGCCTGGGGATGCTCCTTGGTCATGAAAATTTATGTGTCCCATACGTTGGTGCCATAATTGTGTTTGACTGATGTTTGTCTGTAAATCAGATAGATCACTATCCCATGTGTAGCATTTGTTTGTAGACCTTTTTCCCATCATGACACAATCATGATTCTGATTAAACACATTGCAACTGTCTCTAGAGAACTCTACTTTGAGTTCATCTTCACAAAGCTGACTTATGCAGATTAGATTTGCTTTTAGGCTTTGTACTAAAAGGACTTTTGACAACTTAGGTAGCCCATGGACATTCAAGGTACCATTTGCAATAATTTGTCCTTTTCCACCGTCTCCAAAAGTGACATGCCCTTCATTTTTGTACTGGATGTTCTCAAGATTTTCTGAATTTCCAGTCATATGCCTTGAACATCCGCTGTCAAAGTACCATATATCTTGCTCTTTGTTTGTTTTGGAGGTATATGCAACATTTTGGTCTTTTCTTACCCAGATTTTCTTACTATTATTTCTGTTCTGTGTTGGCCACACTCTGTTGTTTTGTCTGTAGTAAAGATCATTCTGTCTCTTGTAGCAGTGAGCTTTGATGTGTCCAGTTTGTGGCAATAGTAGCACATTATTCTTCTTTGGTGTCGGAAGTGCTGTTGTGACACTTCCTGTGTCTCAGTTTGATGATTCTCACTAGTGTCTGTGCTTGGAGTCCTGGGTCTTTCGGTAAGCTCCTTGATTTCTTGTAGTAGTTTAGCTTCTTTGTTTTTGAAGTCTAATAGTTCGTTTTGAGCTTCTTTGTATTGTTTCTCTATTCGTTCTTTTTCATTCTTCAAATAGTGATTATCTTCCATGAGTTCCAAATTTTTCTTGATGATTTGCTCCCACTTGGCATTTAGTTGAGTGTATGCCTCTAGTAACTCTTGCATGTCATCGCTATTGTTGCTTTCATGGCTAGCGGTGAAGGCTACGAAATTTGTGTTGCTGTCATCTTCTTCACTATCTGAGTCATCGCTTAGGGTTGTTATATATGTTTTATTTTTTCTTTTCAAGTATGTGGCACATTCTGATTAGATGTGTCCAAAACCTTTGCATTTATAACACTGTATTCCTTCTGTATTTGAACTGTCTCTTCTTTTTGAAATAGATTGATTTTGTCCAGTTGGGAAGTCCCCTTGATTGATTGAAGCACTTTTGTTTCTAAATTTGTTGAATTGTTTGAGAACTCTGTTGAAATTCTTTGTTAGGAGAGCGATTGATTGTTCTATGGTTTCAGTATCAATTTCTGGACTTCCGTTCTGCTTTGATTGGAACGCAATTCCTTTGTCATTATCTTTCCCTTTTGCAGTATCTCAAGCTCATATGTTTGAAGATTTCCCATTAGATCACTCAGTTTGTAGGTGTTTAGATCTTTATGTTCTTGAATAGCGGTGACTTTCATTTGGAATCTTCCGGGTAGTGAGCGTAGTACCTTTTTGACGATCCTATGTTCGGGTATAGGTTCGCCTAAGTTGAATGCATCTCCGGATATACTTAAAACTCTGGCACTGAATTGGGTGATGCTTTCTTCCTCTTCCATTTTCAGGTTTTCAAATTCAGTTTGTATCATCTGAAGCTTAGATTCTCTTACAGTTGTGTTTCCCTCATGATGATCGCACAATATACTCCACGCAATTTTGGCTATGCGAGTTGACGCAATTAGTTTAAAAGTGTCTTCGCTTACTGCTCCATATATTGCATTCATAGCCTTTGAGTTAAAGTCATATTCAGTTTTCTCTTCTTCGCTCCAATCAATTCTAGGTTTTGTATTTCCTTTGTCATCGACTGGAGTTTTCCATTCGTTTTCTATTGCATTCCAGACGCCTTCTCCTTGTGCTAGAATGTATATCTGCATTCGAGCTTTCCAGTAGGAGAAGTTTGTGCCAATAAGGGCAGGTGGCCTAGTGTTTGACAGTCCTTCTCTGGGAAACTCCATTAGGATCCTGCTAATAACTTAAGCAGTTTGGCTCTGATACCAATTGAAATATATATATGCGCAGCACACAGTGATGTTGAAACTGACGTTGTAACACAAACGATCTGTAACGCAGTTCGGGCAAACAACCCTAATCTGCGAGGCACTTCTCAATTTGAGAACTTGCCTAAATCCACTAAAAGCTCAATATTTAAGGTACACTGTTTGGAACCTGAGATTACACAATAGAATGATCTTTCCTACCAAACTATTGAAACCTAAACACATGTACTACTTTCTAGGGGAATTTAGTATCATATTCTAAAAGACTCTCGTACCTCACAAGATTAATGTTGAATGGTTGAATTTTACAAGAAAGGATAACCCCTATTTATAGTAGCTATTCCTAATCAGACTAGAACTAAAAACTTTAATAACAATTCCCTTTAGAACTAGTACTCTTCAATAACAACTCCTCTTAGGCTTGGTATTCTTTTATAGATCTGGAATTCCTTTTGCACATAACTTTGACAAAACACTTTGAGTCAACAGAGACAAATGGTCGGATCTCGGCAGCGGTAGTATGGGAATTATGCTCAAAGTGGATAGATCCCTTGTACGCACCGTTATTTAGTTATGTCTGTTGAGCCATTTAATCACCCTAATTTACATTCTCTCAAATGCTCTGTCGGGTCGAGTGTGGAGTCCGCCTTTGGGTTATGGATTCAATAGGAGAAGAAGAAGGATAAAATGAAACCTCACTCACATGCAACGGTTTCCTCTTATATTAGCACTACCCAACTCAGTCTTATCTTACAGCTGACCCCATCATATCCCAATTCACTCTTATGAACACTCTATATATAGCCCTCCCTACCATGCTTATACGCAACTTCAATCCAATTCATTCGATCTTCATAATTTACCATTCCAGAAAATTAAGAAATACAAAAAGATCATGGCAAAGTCATTTAGCAGAGCAAATGGGAAGAGAAAGAGTGGCATGAACCTCAAGGCAGTGGTAGAAAAGCTTCAAAAGAGTTTTCTACTGGGCAAGAGGTCAGTGCAGGCGAATCATCTCTATGATGAGTTTGAGGAGTCCAAGGATGTTCCTAGTGACGTTAAAGCAGGGCATTTCGCGGTAATGGCGGTGGACGATGATGAGAGGCGGCTTAAGAGATTCATCGTTCCGCTGAGTTGTTTGAGGAATCCTTGTTTCTTAAGGCTGCTGGAAAAAGGTGCAGAGGAGTATGGGTTTGAACATGAAGGTGCACTCATGCTTCCTTGCAGGCCAAGTGAGTTGGAGAACATTATTGCCAAGCAATGTCGTAATGGAGAAGCAGATTATTGGAGTTCTCCTGCAAGTCAAGAGCTCTATGTTTGAATGAATTAAATATGGAGATGTTTGTAGAGATTATATTGTTCTGTTTCATTCTTTAATAGTTAATTAATAAAATTCAATTTTTATCAATGCTTCAATTATTATCAGTGTTTAATAAGTCTACCACTCCTACCTGAAGTGACACTCAAAGTGAAATCTGTAGGTGTTGAATGATCATGAGTCCATATACAAAAATAGTATATATATAAAATCAACCAACCTTGGTACGAAATAAAAGGAACCGAAATTATTTATAAAAAAAAAATAAATAAATAAAGGCAAAAGAGGAATTTCAAACATGAGGTTATAAACTCAAAGAAAGCAGGGACAAATATATATATATATATATATATATATATATATATATATATATAATGAAATTTAATTTTTAGAAAATTAATTTCAACCAACCTGGGTATGAAACCAAAGGAACCAGAATTATTTATAAAAATAAATAAATAAAGACAAAAAAGAAATTTCAAACATAAGGTTATAAACTAAACGAAAGCAAGGACAAATCCAAATCATGTGTTAATCAAAGGAATTTCAAACATGAGGTTATAAACTAAACGAAAGCAAGGACAAATTCAAATCGTCTGTGTGACACACACTTTCTTTGACCAGAGCATTTTGCAATTTGTACACTCCACGCATGAGAGAGAACTTCTATACTATACAATTAAACATGCTTTTAAGAGACTCTTGTATATATAGTGGTGCAAACTCACTTCTCAATTTTTCTTTCACCCATTATCCATTTTGAACGTAGAATATATCAATTCCCTCGTTTCACTACGAAGAACCCAAATCCACTTTGACCCGATACAAATCAAAAGTGGATCCTACATATATTTGTACCACAAAATAACCACTTTATATGCCATTATGCTAAATCCACTCATCTTGTGACTCTAATCCTCAATAGAACTTTAGAACGTTATGATTATCAGGCAAATTACTCATCATCTTGGCTGGAGTTATTTTCATATATAGTCAACCTAGTTTTACATAAAGAGACCTAGCAACTTATTATGACTTGTTTTATTTAGACCAAATCCAACCCAAAACACTATTACACCAAATGTCACATCAGAAAGAAATATTCTCATACCAAATTTTATTCTATCTCCAACCTATTACATCAAATGTTAGTCTACACTAAAATACCTTTGTTTTTCAAAATTTATAAGTTTATTAGTTTGAATATAATTAGTTTAATATAAAATATAATTTTTGATATAAATAATAATGTTGTACAATTTAATTTTGTTAAAATTATGATTTATTTTAATTTTAATTAACATATATTCAATATTAATCTTGTTTAAATCTTCTTGATAAAATCTTGCGAATGATATAATTTTTGTTTAAAAATATAAAACATATGTATAAATATTTAAGAAAATATATTAAAACTTCCAAATAAAATAAAGAATAGAAAAGGAATTAAAAAAAAAAAAAAAAAAAAAAAAAAAAACAAGGACAACATAAGAATAAAAATAACTTTTTTTTTCTGCGTAGATAAACAGTGTTGTGACATATTTGGTACAGCACTCTTCATCATCGGTGAACTTTTGCCATTTTGGCATCTCCCTTGGAGGAGAAATACACTGTTTTTTTTTTTTTTTTTTTTTTTTTTTTTTTTTTTGGGTGTTTTACCGTCTCCCTTTGGAGATGGTCATAGTTTAAAGGGTCTTTTCTTAACTTTGAGCCAAAAATTCCTTTTGGGTCTATTTCTTATTTAATTTGATTAGTTTAAAAGCACTTTAAAATTTAAATACTTTCTTGTATTTTCATTATTACACAATCAAGAGTTAAGTTAAATTGAATAACAACAAAGCACTTCGAATATTTGAAATTAATATTTAATTTATAATTTGATGCACAAAAATTATGATGAGTTGTTTCAAATATTTGTAAAAAAAGACTACTGTAGTAAAAGACTATGTCTTAATTAATATTTGTAAATATTTTTTTCTTAAAAATGTTTAAATATTAATTATTTGCTAACTAGTTTCAACAACCTCAAAGTATTTTATGATTTTCTCATAAATTTTGAGAAAAAAGTTTTCTATACATAAACGAACTCTTCATAGTACGTTTCTGTGCACCATATACCCTACTCTACATGTGGCTATATGTGTGTTAGTTTGGCTTATTCAAGGAGATCAGAAGATCTATATATACTAGATATATGGGATCACTAATATTCAGGTTTAATTTGAAGTCTTCTTTGATTGAACAATCTTATTGTCCTTCGATTTCAATGACCCACCTCAAGGCCAGCATGGTGAGAAAGATGAATTTCCTATCATATCTGAAAAAACACGTGAGTCTTGACGCAAGATTTAACTTAAGAAATTAATTTTATCTCAATTATAAAGCTGGACTAGATACAATCCTACTCCAGGTATAATAAAGAACATAAAATAGAGAGCAGTAAAAGAAAGCATGCACCAGGAAATGTTCACGTAGTTCGAAGCCTCACTCCTACGTCTGCGCGGTCACTCACATCAACCCAAATCCACTATAATAAAAAGGAGTACGAGAAGAGAGTTTATTACACACTAAAGTATAACCTATAACTACTCCAGAGCCTACTCCAGTGGATCCGATGTGCAGGCGATCTTCATTGCTTCATGATCTTGTTACGGACCTTTCTTCACACTCAGCAATACAGTATATATTTGGAATAATTGAACAACAAATTTCATAGCAAAAGCATATAAAAGAGTGTGTGTAAAAATGCTAACCAAAGTAGCATTTTATATAGATAATAAAGGTTCCATCGATCCACAAATCAAGCACTCTTTCCTTTCTTGACTTCGGCTGCTCCAATTGATTTAGATCCCCTCCATGATAGGGTCTTGACTGAATAACAGATTTGAAGAAGTTTCATATATACCTCCTGGATTACTTTCTTGCGTTGATCCAGTCAACTACTCCAGACTAGGGATGTCAATTGTACCCGCACCCGACGGGGAACCCGATTCCCCGCCCCTATGGGGACGGGGATGGGGATAGAAATAGGGGATCGGGGATGGGGAAGGGGGTAATTTTGAATTCCCCACCGGGGACGGGGATGGGGATGGGGAGTACTCTCCCTGCCCCGCCCCGTCCCCGATGTATGTATGTATGTATGGGGAGTACACACATATGTATTACTTTGTATACAATATATATAATTTTAGAAGCATTGTTGTCATTGTTTGTCATGCTTATGAAATGCATATTTAAATAACATGTTTAATTGTAAAATATTGAATACTATTTTAAATTGGGGATGAATATATATACGTTATTTATTTAAATGTTTATGAATGATTAATTTTTAATTTTTTTTTATAACTTATTAATGGGTGGGGATTCCCCGTCCCCGAATAATCCCCGTGGGGATGGGGATGGGGGGAGTTTTCCATTCCCCGGCGGGGATGGGGACGTGGACGGGGAATGGGAAAAAAGTCGGGGGCGGGGATGGGGGGTATGTCCCCCGCCCCCACCCCGCCCCGTTGACATCCCTACTCCAGACGTTATGACTAATCCAGCAACTAATCCAGAATTACTTTGACAACTAATCTAAGCCAATATTAAGAGGTTTAAATGTGCAACATTTTTACACTTACAATATCCTACCCATATTATGATTTTATTCACTACGCCACAAACTTTATTTTCTTATCTTCCATAACAGTAACTTCAAAATAACTTTATATTGAATTTGAACACGCGACCTGCTCCGATACCAATTATTAAATTAAGCACGCTCATCATTATGTTAAAAGACAAAAGATATAACTAGTAACAAAGACACAATTTTATTTCCTCTTACTTGCGTAGTAATTAGCACTATGTTTTGATGGTAGGATGTTGAACCCGGCGCTCCAAATAACCACCCAACATAGTGATATATAGACTCTTACCTTGTAAAGTAAAACTTTTGTTATAGTACTTTTATTGATAAAAGAAAAAAAAAACAATAAAAGCAATATAAGCTATGACAAAACTATGACTCACTTTTTCGTCTAAATGGATCAAGAACATGCAAGGTAAGGAGAATAAAAAAAATAGAATAGAAACAAGCTAGAAGTACATCTATTAGGGATAATGATGAAGA
The DNA here is from genome assembly GCF_001879475.1 of Ipomoea nil. NCBI lineage: Eukaryota > Viridiplantae > Streptophyta > Magnoliopsida > Solanales > Convolvulaceae > Ipomoea > Ipomoea nil. The sequence goes on along the minus strand of NW_017617530.1, from coordinate 304,716 downwards.
TTGATTGTCATGTCGAGTAAGAGTAAAAAAAAAAAAAAAAAAAAAATTGAGAGTACACTTAATAAAATTCAATGTAAATTAAGTAAATATATAGTCCAACTCAAAACACATCCATTTTGTATAAGAACCAAACACAAGACCCGTGGAACTAGCTCAGATGGTTCAACCGATTATCTTAAAGTGTTACTCCATCTGAATTAGAGGAGATGAAGATTTATTGTGTGCTTGGGAAGGGACGACTCGCGATTTACCTTATTTTGTACTTTTTAGGCAAAGACTAAGACTTGGGATACTGATGTATCAAGAAAAAAACCAGAGGCAGACAAAATTAAAGGTAAATCTAGTTAGAAAACCCACAGAAAAAAACATAAAATTCCACAATTGGATTACCTTTGTAAACTCCAAACAGTTTTGTGACGGTGAATTGAAGGAGCAATGCACCATGCTTGCTGCCGAATTAAGGTGGCCTGCATCAGCTTCAAGCTTTTGCTACTAAACATTGTTAGAACTAACTGCTTCAAAATTGGATCGTGTTAGATATAAATGTAGTCTAATAACTAACTGAATATAAAATTTACCCAAAAAATCTTTACCTCATAATAGATGATGGAATAATCACGGAGCCGGAGCGGAGCAACGCAGTACGAACCGGGTTGGACCCGTGCCCACCCGCGGAGCATGACGAACCACCCCGGGGTCGGCCCAGTGGGGGGTCGGCGTGGGCCGACCTCCCCGAGCTCGGCCGAGCCCCATGGGCTCGACCACGTGGGCTCGGCCCACTGGCCGAGCTCCGTGCTCGGCCCATGGCCGGGTCGTCGCGTGGAGCGAGTCCCGCGGCGCGGGCCGCGGCTCCTCCCGCGGGCCCAGGGCCCGAGGCAGCCGGGGAGTATATAAACACCCCCCGGTGTCCTAACTAGGCATCTCATACTTTCTGACAACATTTGTACTGTTATTACACGTCCCGAACCTCTGTAACAGCATTTTGTGTCCAATTAATACAATATTTATCATTTTATTATTCGTTCATCATATTCAACATGTTGAGATTAACAAGAACAAGAAAAATAATAATGGCTAAAAAGGTAAAGAAGACAAGATTTACGTGGTTCGGCAATGTGCCTACATCCACGGGGGTGAAAGTATTCTCTTATTATTCATAGTGATGGTGATAGTGGTGACACTCCCTTTAGTGATACAACCAATATATTTATAGGCATCAAATCCCTATACAATAGGTCTACCCGTTTCACTCCTACTCCTAGTATGAGACAAACACTTATTCCTAATCCATATATGAGACAAACTCAACAATCTCCACCTTGGCGAATATGTTCTTTAGGAGAAAAGATAACTCAACAATTCTCCACCTTGACGAATATGCTCTTTAGGAGAAAAGACTTATCTCACCATCTCCACCTTCACATATATGCCCTTTAGGAGAAAAGACTATCTCCACCTTCGCAAATATGTCCTTTAGGAGAAAAAGATAACTCAACAAATCTCCACCTTAGCAAATATGTCCCTTAGGAGAAAAGACTTATCTCAACACCTCCACCTTCACAATTATGCCCCTTAGGAGAAAAAGACTTATTTCACATATACCCATGGGTAGGAATAACCATGCTCATCCCAACTAGCCAGCCACATGCATACGCAGCATCAAACGTTACCCAGTGCATGTACACGAACCGCTTCGTCCCAAGCCATTCGCCCTCAGCCGTCGACTTGTTATACCAGCCGCGACTCATGCTAACTGCCCGTTCAGCTGACCTCCTGCATCTGGCCCATACCAGGTCCATATCTCCTCCTGGTATCCACGCTGCCCCAACACAACAGCTCCCCTGCAAAGTCACACTAAACCCGTGTGCGTTGCCCAATGCTCCACTAACCAGTAGTTGCCACTGGTTAGCAACACGCACCACGCAGCATCAAACGTTTCCCCGTGCATGTTCACAAACTGCTTCGTCCCAAGCAATCCGTCACACCAAGTCTGACTCACGCCAAGCCCGACCCATACCAGATCCATACTGGCCCATACAGATACCAAGCCTATATCGGCCCTAACCAGTGCCATACCAGCACATATCGAGCCCATATAAGCCCATACCGATACCAGCCGTGACTCATGACAAGCCCGACCCATACCAGGTCCATGTCTCATGACAAGCCCAACCCGTACCAGTCGTGACTCATCTCAAATTCGGCCTATACCAAGCCAATATTGACCTATATTGATACCATATCGGCCCTAATCAGTGCCATACCGGCACATACCGAGCCCATATAAGCCCATACCGATACCAGGTCCACGACCCCTCCTGGTATCCGCGCTGCCCAACACCACAGCGCCCCTCACCACCTTCTCATCTAGCATCTAGAAACATCCAACAAGTCCAAACAATGTTTGATCTTGTTACTAGTAAATGCTAGAACATCACCTTCACTATAATAAGAATCATCAGCATGTACCACGTCCGTAGCTTCCTGCTTCTTCAACTCCTCCCAATCAGCCTCTTCCAGATTAGTTGGCTTTTCCGCCCTCAAGGTTTTCAGAAGGCCCTGATATGCCAACAAATCCTCTACCCCAGACTGCCATAACCCAAAATTCCCTATACCATCAAACTTTGATACCTCGAATTTTGTACTTGAACTAGCCATCTCAACTATGCTCTGATACCAATTTGTTGAGATTAACAAGAACAAGAAAAATAATAATGACAAAAAGGTAAAGAAGACAAGATTTACGTGGTTCAGCAATGTGCCTACATCCACGGGAGTGAATTGAAAGTATTCTCTTATTATTTGTGATGGTGATAGTGGTGACACTCAACCCTTTAGGGATACAACCAATATATTTATAGGCATCAAATCCCTATAAAATAGGTCTACCCGTTTCACTCCTACTCCTAGTATGAGACAAACACTTATTCCTAATCCATATATGAGACAAACTCAACACAACATATATTCGGGTTGTATAATCCGGACCCCCGGGTTCATATAATCCATCAGTAGTAAAAGCAGAAACAATGTTGATCTCCAGCCATAGTTTATCTCCTCTGATCTCAGTTGTGTTGACTTAGCTTGTCTGATGAGCGTAGATCTACAAACATGTCGGGTAACGTTAACTATTTTGTCTCATACTTTTGACTATTGGTATTATGTTTAGTATGAATACCATCTATATGTGCAATATACTATATATCTTGTATCTCATCAATACAAGCTTTATATTAGGACCATTAGGGACCGAATTTGTTTGACTAACCAAACTATCTGCCCCCTTATTGTCTCAGCAACCTTCTCACCACTCAAATAATCCCATATATTATTGATCCCCCCAAAACAATCAAAGAATGGTCCGGGCCTCGGTGTACCTAACCGTGTATGATCATAATTATCTGATCAAATGGTCTTTCTGCATGCAGAACCGCAAACGTACGGACAATCGAATTAAACAATTTCTGGTTATGACAGTCATGCACCTTAAAAGTGCTGTACACAACTCTGACTAGTGTACGTTAGTTGACTCCTAGCCTTCAATTATGGAGTTCCACGCTAGCTGGTGTAAAACTGGCTATACATAATTCCTTCTGTCCTCTTTTCACTTCACCTGCTAAACTACCACACTTAAAATGTAATTTTTTTTTTTACCTAACAGAGTCAATTATGTTAGCCACTTCATTATTTGACCTTTTACATACCTCCGCTCAATAATTCTAGACCCCCAATCTGTCAATCTTAAGTGCAAGTTTAACTGCACAGTTTACTTTGGGAGACTCGAACTTTATCACAATTAAGCGCTTACCACTATGTCTTTATTTCTTTATATGCCGCCATATTTGTGTTAGACTTGATCCTTCACCGTCCCCCGCCCAACTATTCCTTAACCATCAATTACTGGACTTTACCCTTTTATGACCTCTGCCAACAAAAGGTCGAACTATTATACATGAATCACATTTTATTCTTGACTATTAAAGTTTTTTAATTAGGTGTATAACTATGTAATTTGTATCACATTTGAGTCTGTCACCCAAAAGGAAGGATTGGGATGGGTATATATTGGTCCAATGTCAAAACAAAGGATTGAGGGTTATGAAACTTCACTTCCGGTTCAAAGACTTCCAACACCAATTCGGTGTACTAACACGCCACTCTCGTGATTCAATGTTAGACCGAATCGGAACACAGGGGTTGTCCCACTCTCATGAAGCTACCAATCCCCCTCAATAAGCTCAAGTAGTCATGACCATCCACGTTCTCAACTCTCGTAAGTGAACCCGAAGGTCGTGAGATGTGGTCTAAGAAAAATTGGCGGTTGAGAGACGAGTCTAGGGGTATACTAACCCGTGGACTCCTTGCTAGCTCGAACGGTTACTAAAATTTCATACTAGACAAGTATTAACAACGTTGTGAACAAACCTATCAACAAAAGAATACGAATTAAAACACTGGGTTTCGTACCCTTTTATGCATGCAATATGTATCAAATAGGCATCAAACACAATATACACCACTATCCAACCCCTATACTAAACTACTCCTCGTAATAAATTGGAAAAACACAAGAATTGACATTCATAAATAACATCATCCAACAACATATTAAGGAAATAAATAGAGAGATAATCTTTAACAAAGTAAAGGTTCACAAGATAAAAGAAATAAACACAAGAGGAAAGTAATCTAAGCTAAAAATCACAAAATATAACTTAATAAAGCAATAAAATAACAAAGAAAGAAAGAAATAACCAAATATGAAAATTTTGTCTACTAGGGTTGCTCTCTCTATCAAAATAGGAAAAATATCTATTTATATGGGAATTCCAGCGTTCAACGCAATGGTCCTACACGGGCATGCCTCTGCCCGTGCGGGTGCATAGAGTACCCGTGCGAAAGGCAAACCGTGCTGGTAGTTTACACACGAGCGTGTCGTACAAGCTTAAGCGTTCTCCCTACTATCATTCATCCACAACGATGACGAGATCTGGGTCGAACACCCACAACTCGCATGATTAACGCAACACTCGCGACCTCTCCCTCGCCAATCACCCTAATGTGACCACGGCAAGTCGGCAGACCGTGCCCGTAAGGACGGGAGGGGACCTTAGAGATCAGATCAATGGGAACCGACGAGGGACGACGGAGGACCTCCGGGGTCGGCTCAACAACAATCGCCCTCACGGCGGGTCGGCGCCACCCGTCTAGCCCCCGGTTCCGACTCCCCAATAGGAGGCGGCCGCACTCGAGCAGGCGATGACCGTGCTGATCCGCGTCGCAGAGGGGCTCCGACGAGGTGCTCCGGCACCCCCACCCCCGTCCCCTCCGAGGGGACGCGGTGGTCCGAGCACTCACGTGCCCCGAGCACCCGGTGCGCAGGCGGACTGAGAAGTCAACTTGCCGCAACTGTCGGAGAGGCGAGGCGAAGCGGAGACTAGCAGAGGCCGGCATGAGCAACGGGAGGAGAGGAGGACTCGGCCGACCCGGACCACATCCGCGCTCGGGCGGTTGGGCCCACGGGTGCCGGCGCGAGACCGCCTAGGGTCGAGGCCGGCCGCAAATGCTTGACCGGCGGAGTTGTCGTGTTCGCGAAAGTCCCGGAGCCATGAACCTCGTTCCACGGGGCTACGGGAGCCGACCCCACCACTGGAGCGCTCAGGGGAGACCAGAGGCCAACCTCCAAGCTCCCAGCGTGACGAGGTGGATTAACTACGCAGGTAGATGCACGAGTTGCAACGCAAGATCGAGGCGCGCGACGAGTCACCGGATCCTCGAGACGCTCTAGCCACACCTTTCACGAAGAGCATCATGGCCGAGCCCTTGCCTCGAGGTCCGACCTCGCCTATCGCCGAACGGAAGGAGCTTAACGGCCCAAGTCTGGTGGCTTGGGGTTGAAGAGCTACCCTAAGGGGAGCCCGAGGACCGACCTCGTTCGCCACTCGACAAGGTCTTGGCCGACTTCCCAAGGAAGCCTTTGCCGACTTCTCGGGGAGGTCTCGGCCAACCTCTCAAGGAGGTGACAACCGACCTCTCGGGGAGGTCTTGACCGACCTCTCGAAGAGGTCTTGGTCGATCTCTAGAGGAGGTCTCGACCGACATCTCGGGGAGGTCTCAACTGACCTCTCGGGGAGGTCTCGGCCGACCTCACGACGCCACCCGACGGAAGTGCTTAACGGCCCAAGTCTGGTGGCTTGGGGTCGAAGAGCTACCCTAAGGGGAGCCCGAGGTCCGACTTCGTTCGCCACTTAACAAGGTCTTGGCCGACTTCCCAAGGAGATCTTGGCCGACTTCTCGGGGAGGTCTAGGCTAACCTCTCGAGGATTTGACGACCGACCTCTCGGGGAGGTCTCGACTGAGCTCTCGAAGAGATCTCGGTCGACCTCTCGAGGAGGTCTCGACCGACATCATGGGGAGGTCTCGACCGACCTCTCAGGGAGGTCTCGGCCGACCTCTCGGGGAGGTCTCGGCCGACCTCTTGGGAAGGTCCCGACCGACCTCTCGAAGAGGTCTCGACCGACCTCTCGAGGAGGTCTCGGCTGAGCTCTCGAGGAGGTCTCGGCCGACCTCTCGAAGAGGTCTCGGTCGCCATCTTGATTAACACCTCGGAGACCTTGTAGCTCGACACGGCTGCCTTCAAAGCCCACCTCGAAGTCCTTGTAGCTTGATACGGCTACCTTCAAAGCCTCCTCATGCGCCCGGCGCTTCCATGCACGACTAACAATCCACTCGGCATACTTTCCCTCCAACGCCGCATGCTTGCTACCCATGGCCTTGTGCGCCACCTCCAGCTCTTTGCGACCCCTCATCTTGGCCCCGGGCTGAGCCCGAAGGATCCCCAGCACGCTCTCCATGGACGCCGCTCATGCGACAACCTGCACAACAGGAAGCATAGACGAAGAATAAAGCGTTAAGACATGAGGGGAATCCGTAATTATCAATCGGCTTTGGTACTCTCTTGGGCTGACAACTTCTGGCAGCCCGGAGAGTGAGTGACTGATGATGGAATAATTACGGATGGATCTGGGGCGAACCGGACCCGATGCAACAGACCCGGGCAAGCGACCCACGGGGAGCATGCACCCCCCGTGGGGTCGGTCACCCGATCTCGGCCATCATGGGCTCGGCCTCCTTGGGGTCAGCCTCCATGGGGTCGGCCTCCATGGGGTTGGCCTCACGGGGTCGGCCTCCATGAGGTCGGCCTCACGGGGTCGGCCTCCACGGGGTCGGCCTCCATGGGGTTGGCCGGGCTCCGAGTGGCGTGGTCCACGCACGGAGCGGGTCGCGCTGCGAGAGTTGCAGCACCTCCGTGTCTTCCGGGGTTGTTATGGCGACTTGGGCTATAAAATCCCTCCTTGATGTCCTAATCAAGGCATATTCTACTTTTCCTACTACAATTGTCTTGTTATTACACGTCCCGAACCTCTATAATAGCGTTACACATCCAATTAATATAATATTGTTACCCCTATTGTCATTTTATCATTCGTTCTTTATATTCAATCATATATTCGGATTGTATAATCCGGACCCCCGAGTTCATATAATCCATCAGACATGAATAATAATTCATATAGACATATATGGCGCCATGCATCTGAGACTCTGAGTTGTTTGAATAGTTGGACGTACAGACGAGTAACATAACCTTTCATGTCAACATTATGATGGAATCATTCATATCATATCGACATCCCAACAAGATAAAAGTTTGGGATGGATAACTCTCGACAGTTACACCACTACTTTTCAAGACAATAATAAGTGGATGAGAATATAATTATGTTGTATTCAATAATAATGTCTGAGAGTACAGGGAGCGAATATATCGAGATGCTAGATAGAATCCTAGTCTAACACGAATAGTATAGCCCTAGTCTAATATGGATAATAGAGTCCTAATAGTCCTAATACTCCCCCTCAAGCAGAAGGTTGGTCAGCCAAAACATTGAACTTGCAACGGAGTAAATTAAAACGTACAGACGAAAGAAACATAGTAAAAATATCTGATATCTGATCTTTGGTAGAAATAAAATTGACTTGTAATTCCTTCTTCGCGACTTTATCACGAACAAAGTGGTAGTCGATCTCAATGTGCTTGGTGCGAGCATGAAACACCGGATTAGCACACAGATAAGTAGCTCCCAGATTGTCACACCAGAGTTTGGGCACAGAAGGTGGCGCAAACCCGATTTCCTTCATCAGAGAGACGAGCCAAGTAACCTCTGCAGAGACATCAACCAGTCCTTTGTATTCAGCCTCAGTTGATGAACGAGTCACAGTACGTTGTTTTCGACAAACCCATGAGACAAGATTGGTTCCCAAAAATACAGCAAAACCACTAGTAGATTTGCGATCATCAGGATTGCCAGCCCAATCCGAATCAGAATATGCATGAATATCTAGAGAAGGAGAAGACGTAATCTTAAGACCAATATGTAGTGTCCCATTTACATAACGTAACACCCTCTTGAGAGCCGCCCAATCCGCAGTAGAGGGAGAGTGCATGTGTTGACACAAACGATTGACTGCATAGGAAAGATCAGGCCAAGTTACCGTAAGATATTGCAGAGCACCTGCAAAGCTGCGGTATTGAGTGGGATCAGCGTATGGTACCACGGCATCAGTCTCGGCCTTCGTGGTTGAAACCGGAGTAGCCACAGGCTTGCAATCAACCATACTTGCTCCGGGCCATCATAACTTGTCGCAGAAGTCATCAAAGAAGAATCAGGCGTAGCATGATTTGTAGCACCAGTGTCAGGGAACCACTGATGAGGACCGTTGGAATCACCATTATCACCAGAGACGGCCACATTAGCCTGAAAACCCGGAGCCCCTGAATAACGCCGAAAACAGTTGGCTCCCGTGTGACCAAAACGGTTACAAATTTGACACGGATCATCATAGCGCCAAAAACAATTGGCTCCCGTGTGACCAACACGGTTGCAAATTTGACACGGATCATCATAACGCCAAACACAATTGGCTCCCGTGCGGCCGAAACCTTTACAAATTTGACACGGATTATCAACGTCACGTCGTTGACCGGACCGCTTCTGATACGGTGTATCTTGGTTTGATGCCATCGGCTACTGCTACAAAGTGAGGAACATGGATGTTGGAAAAGAAAAATCCTGGCTAACTGATACCAGATGAGAATATAATTGTGTTGTATTCAATAATAATGTCTGAGAGTACAGGGAGCGAATATATAGAGATGCTAGATAGAATCTTAGTCTAACACGAATAATATAGTCCTAGTCTAATATGGATAATAGAGTCCTAATAGTCCTAATAAAGTGTGTTTCCTCATTAATATTCTTAATCATTTATGACTCTTAAAAAACTAAGGCATTTGATCTTTCATGCCTTGTTTAACAAGTAGAGGTAAGCCTTAATTTTCATTTCTTTTAGTTAAATCAACTTTAATTTTTTCTAAATTAAATCGAATACAATGAATTATAATATAAATTTGTATACTACATTAATTAAATAATTCATAAAAAGTAGATTAAAAGTTCGTATAATTTGTTAATTAAATGATTCATAAAAAGTAGACTAAAAAATATTTAATTTATATTGTGAAGGAATGAAAGAGATAAAATAAATGAGAGAAAATTAAACAAGGAAAATTATTGGTAATGAGATTTAAATCTATGACATAAGCCTTTTAACATTAAGTTTGAAGTTTAACTAACTAAGCTACTCAAACTATTGGTAATTTTAATATAGATATATATAGGTTTTATATAATATTTAATGCTATATAATAATAACGACGACGGCGACGACGACGACGACGACGACGACGAGGAGGAGGAGGAGGAGGAGCATTTTGGACTTTATACTATTTATTCCCTTTCAATTCCCATGTATACCAAACATTAAAATTGAAATTCCCAATAATTCTATTCCTTTAAACCAAACACTAGAATTTAAATTTCCACTTTATTCCCAGTAATTCAACTCCAATAGAATTGTAATTTCTTTCCCACGTAATTTCCTCCTCCAACCAAACGTCCCGTTAGAGTTTGTTGGCGCAGAAGCTTAGAGGGTCGTGTCCAATATCTTGCCATCGAAACATGTTATTGACAACAACGTAAGTATAAAGAAAAAATTAAACTATGTCTTCACTACTAACTACTTAGCATACATAATGGCAAATGGCAGCATCCAAGCATTAAAAATTACAGCTTCTAACATAGTAATAAGCACTCATCTTTGTAAAAACCAACAGACAAAAGCTTTAGCATGCATGTTAGCTATGGCCGGTGCATTTTCGAAGACATTGCGTGTATGAACAAGAATTCTGACCGGTCTATGGTGTAACTGTTCCTAAATATTATTTTGAGGAAATCAACATTTTGGTTCCTTAATTGTTACCCAATTGTTAATGTAGTCCATAGTTTTCAATTTCAACCAATTTAATCCTCGAATTGTTTAAAATTTCGTCAATTAAATCCTTTCAAGGACCAAATTGACAAAATTTTAAAAATGTGAAAATCACAATTTTGATCCATGAAAGGGTTTAATTGACAAAAATTTAAACAATTTGATGATTAAATTGGTTGAAATTGAAAACTAGAGACTATATTGATATTTGGAAAATGATTGAGGGACCAGAATTGTGATTAACTCTATTATTTTTGTTATGCGACAGAAATGCAGAATACAAAGATTCGGGAAAATTCTGTGATAAATTGAGTGGTATGAAAACTGTACAAAATTTGGTACATAATACAGGCGACAAGATTGATATTTCAAACTGATCTGACCTGCGCTAATAAAAGGATTATTTGTCTTAATCGAAGCTTAAAAGGTTGTTTGGAGTTACATGTAATTAACATTACTTCCTTCAGTTAATTAGTAAGGCCTGACAAACATTATTGGGAGTGCGATATCCATTGATTATGTTTACTAAACTCTTGTGACAATAAACATCTTTTGTTGTCAAAACCTTTATATTTGCTAACCCGTACGTTTACGATAGTAAACCTCTTCCATTTGTTATCAAATAAAGTTTAATTTTATTTCAAAAATAATATTATATAAATATATAATATGCTAAATATCTATGTATCAGGTACCAGATATGGATAACCTATTCGATTAGAGTGTCGGAAGGTAGATATCTAAAAATATCCAACCCGTTGTTTCTCCCAAAAGGTTCAGTGCCAAATGTCAGTGTGCACAAAAAATCTGCCCACTTTGAATATAATTCCTATATTATTCTTGTCGAAATTCGAACCTTGATTTCTTTTTCTAAATACTGCATACTAAACCAGTGAGTTAAGCCCGTACGGGCAATTATGATTGCATTACTTTTCTGATCAGTCTGCTAAAATTTTGGCAAATTCTCCTATAAAACTTAAGTAGTCTGCTTGTGAGAGTATTGGAATTATATTGGTCATTGGAAACATCACCTTTAATTTACCGTAATTTATTCCAATCCCATCAGGTAGGACATCACCAATATTTGGTTAGTAAATATGTTATTTTGAAATTTCACAGAACGTCTCAACCTTTTGTTTTTGACATTGCCGACAACTTCCCCGGCCCCTTCATCACCCTCCACGAGATTATATTGGTTTTATCTTATCATTTCCGCAATTAAATTGAATTATTGTCTTAGGATAAAGTGTTTATCACTATGCCAAAAGTTATAACTGATAGCGAAATATAATTTTATTTCAATAGTTGTATGGATCACGGTCTAAAAACACATAAAATACAATATTCTAACTCATAAAGTACATTATCTTACCCCAAAATATTCATTATTCTAACACGTGCACGAATTAAGAAATTAATTTTTAATATCAAAACAACGTCATTTTGGACCGTGGTCCACTGGGCCATGGTCCACACAATAATTTGCCGTGCTAGACCACCTGGACTTGACCCTTGAAGTCCCTCTGCCCAACAATCTCCCTAAACATTTGGTGTTGGACTTGACCATTCACCAGCCTCCGCCCAACAATTCCTTGCCCCCAACACATGTCGGCCTTACCTGCACAGTTTACTCTTGACCTGGCCTGGCTCTGATACCACTTATTAGGATAAAGCACTTACCAGCACGTCAAAAGTTATAGCTAATGACAAATGCACAACTTTATTTTTTTGATATTACATGCTCTTCTTTGGTAGGGAAGCTCATTTGCTTTTTCTTATTGATTTCCAACTATAACTAATTATAAATTCTGCCTTGGAACCTTATAAATTCAACCATACCACCCGACCTTTCCAATAAGCTCATTGACCCAAAACTAAGCGCTTTGAGACGACCTAAGAGAATGAGTGGCGCAACTACCTCCTAGTCCAGTCCTGGGCTTATGATACCGTATGAAGCCACTGTCGAATGTCTAGTTTAGCGGGGGGAAATTTTTCTTTGAAGTCCTCTTCTATAGGGTTTTCCTACATGGAAGATAAAGCGATTGAGCCTCTGGCATGTTACATTTCCCTCTTTTGCCTTTGGAGAAATGTTTTATTTAAGCTTTTGGCCCCTTAGGTACTATTTTCCCCGTAGGCTTTCCAATGGGCAATGGCGTGTTTCTGACACGCCCCATTGTCCTTGGCTGGTCTACCCTGGGAGTTGAGGCGCCCTTCAGGTGCCGAATTTAGCCCTTCAGGTCTCTGTCTAACAACTCCCTAGTCACTCGGTGATTGACATAATTAACTCTTCACAAGCCTCCGCTCAACAATTCACTTATCACCTGATGATAGATTTAGTCCTTCATCGATTTCCCTCTAATAATTTTTAACCTAGTGGTAAGCATTTGATTTTAATCGATTGCAAGTGTGAATAAGCCAATTGGATTGGATTGGCATACTACATCATGAACTGGAAACAACGACCTACACTTCTTTATTTTTTTTTGGTAGGGAAAAGGGCCAAAGGCCCCGGGGAATTAAGAGATTCTTCTAGACGCTACGTTGTTAGAATCCCGTTGCAGAATTGGGATCAGCTCATCAGGAGTGTGGCTGAGAATAGTCGTGCCCCAAGAAGAGGTCTGGCCTATATGTTGGCTAGGAGGTCCGCGCATTGATTGCCCTCCCGTTGGACATGTTTGAGCTTGTAGACAGTGAAGGTACGCAGCAGCACCTTACAATCCTTACACTTCTTTATGTAATTATATATTTCCAAAAAGAATTGAAAGAAATCAAAGGACGGACCAACAGAGACCCCCACCACCTGCGGTACTGTTGTGTGAGTCTATGAATTGCCACGTTTCCGTGCACGCGTTAGTACCATGCCATCTCAATTCAATAATGCTAAGACGACTACGACTCATCTCATCTCATCTGGGTTGATCGGTTGTACGTTCAGCATGGCATGCATTTGCCATTTGGGTTGTTTCAACACGAGCCGACGAGGAACCATTCATATCAACATGAATCATTCTATCGACATACATGCCATGTTAGATTTAAATATAATTTAAGGATACTGTCATACTGAATAGAATCTACGACAAACTTAACTTTGTAGTAGCAGAAGCAGGAGTTGTTGATTTTCAGTCATAGTTGATGGATATTGTTGTGTTGCCTTTTGAACAGTAGATCTGCAGAGTGTTTGCCGTTTTGCTTCATACTTCACTTATGAGTGTCACTTTAGATGCTATATATTGTATATCATGTATCCCGTCAATACAAGATTTATATAGACATAATGGTGGAATAGAGACTAACACTAAGGGGGCGTTTGGTTCATGTTATAATATTACATAACCAAGGGAATCTGACATTCCCGAGCTTACATTCCTATGTTTGGTTCATATTCTCTGAGAGAATATAACATTCCCAAGGAATGCAACATTCCCTCCACATAGGATTTTGAAGGGAATGTGATTCCCTTCATTTTATTAGGTAATGTAAGATAACCTCGTATATTCATTAATTTTGTCATTTTAATTCTAAATATTTAAAGATATATATTTATTATTATTATTATTATTATTATTATTATTATTATTATTATTATTATTATTTTTGTAATTATATTATATAATTTTTATTACATTAGCATATAAAATAATTTTGTTTCTCAAGTTCAAGATTTTAGTTAATATTTTAAAATCATGTAATTATATATGATATCGTTATCTTATTTATTTAATTTTATTTTTAAATTTATTAAAATATATAAAAATATGTTAAGGATATATATATATATATATATATATATATAGAATCCGGATCAGGTGAGGACCAAATCTTAGGTGAAGACGTGAGGACTAATCTTGTGCGTTTGTTTTTTTATTTGGATGGTCCAGATTTGAGTTCTTGAGATGACATGGATTGATCTTTTTTGTTAAAGTGGGATAATAGTGTCTTTTTCTATTTTTTAAGTGTGAACGCATGTATAATCCTTGGCCAAATTGGTTTCCTATTTTCTTGGATCATCACCGTTGCAATTTGGAGCCGCGATTTCTTCATCATTGATTGAGTGTTCGCCCATGCAAACTAATCAGTATTTTTTATTTTTTTTCTCTTGTTCTTTTGAGTATAATATTGTCTATATTTAGATTGTCGTGTATATTATAAATGCCTGGGTAGTACGATTGTGCATTCGTGTGTGCTGATTGTGCAACCTAGTGTTGTAAGTTGTGCACTATAGGCTAGGGAGTTGTGCATTATAGCACATAGTTCAATGCATCGTAGAACATTGGATGTTCACTGTATGATTTTTTGGCGGGATTTGAATGCACAACAATGAAGTTATTGATGCACATGATTGGTGTGTGCGTTTTATAGTTTGCCATGGTGTACACCTCCTCTTACAGAAAACCGCACACGCCATTCCACACCCGCGCACACACCATCGTAAAATTCCCCACAATTTAAAAAAAAAAAACACACACACACACAACAAGCCCAATAATATATCTACTACGCACTGATTATATACTCGAAATTCAAACGCCGATACCCAAATTAGATTCGTATATTTTTGTTTTCTTTTGGATACGGGTTTCGCGCACTCCCGAAACTAGTAACACACAAACCAAAATGTACATGCCTGTATCACGAAACGCACATACCAAAATGCATAATTTTATAAAAAAAAAAAAAAAAAAACCAGCACGCCATGGTGTACGAGCCCTGTTACAGTAAAACACACACACCATTCCACACCCACGCACACACCGCCGTAGAATTCCAAAGAAAATCACTAAGAGAGAGAGAAATATTGATTAAGGAGAGCTGAAATAACACTACAATTAAATCTTTATAAACATGAAAATAAATGAAATGGAAAGTAATAAATATAGTGCTTAAGGACAAAAAGACCCATGCTTCATCTATAACATGGGATCCAAGTGGTAATAATCAATCTGAATCGTCAAAAAATTAAAATCAACGATCAGGGAGTGTGCTCACGGGCTCAGCTGACTAGGGGGTGTGCACCGGATTCTATATATATATATATATATATATATATATATATATATATATATATATATATATATATATATGTATATAAAAGATAACCCTAAACCAAACATGATTATATTACGTACCTCAATTTTAACCAAACACATGAATCTAACATTCCCAACAATCTAACATTCTCTAAGGTAATCTAACGTTCCGTGAACCAAACGGTCAAATGTCTGGTCCAACCAAACTATTTAATGGACCTAGTCTACTTGCACCACATAATTAAGACACATAATATATAATATATTATACGGAAAACCCTACCTTGTTGAACCCCCCACCACCACCCCCCCCAAAAAAAAAAAATCAGCATTATCAAATTGTAAAGACTTCAAGAAGATGTTGGAAATTTACAATTCAGTATGATCTTTATTATATTTTAAAAAGGAATTGAAGAAATGTAAATGGAATTTATTTTGAGCGTAAAATTTAGCATTGTCCTTTTAAATTATTATTATTATTTTTAAATTTTTGGTGTTTGTTGAAAATTAGAAAACTATTTTTTCAATTTTGTCCTTTTAAAACTTGTATTACAATCCTACCACCAGTTTCACCAATCACCACATTCATATAATTCGCTACTATTCTCTCTACATTCATAAAGTATAATTCATTTTCAAAATATTATAACAACAACAATAACTACGCAATCCAGCTGGAATAACACCATGCCTTCTCACTTGAAAAGACCAAACAATAGCAAGCAATGTCATTTCCTCATTATTGCAACATATATATTAGGGCAATTTATATCGTGGACCAGGGTCCACAGTACCAATACACATAATTTAACTTCATAAGGTACATAATTAATGTTTATAATGCACAAAATTAATGTTTATAATACACTACTATAAATTATGAAATTTTCGACCACCTGAAAGTGATTTTAAATCAAGTTGAAGGCAAAAAGTGATCGGAAATAACAACAAAGGTTTTTCCAGATATCAAAAGTGGTCGGAACAAGGCTTTCGACTTGATTATTTAAGATCACTCTCAGCCTCAGGTGGTCGAAAATTCCAAAATTTCCAGTAGTGATACACTTACACATAAACACGATATAATGAACATGAATTCTATGCATTATGTTAAGTGTTTATGTGTCCTCAGCTATATAATACACTATATTGTGTTTATGTGTATGTTTATTATGAATATGAATTTGGTGTATTGGACCCTGGGCCACGATATAACGATTGATATATTAGTGAAATTTCCATATACATATGCTTCAAACAAATTAAATATTATACGGAGTATATATGTTTTATTAATAAACAGTATATATGTTTAAACTTGACGAAACAATTTTCTAAAACATTCTTAATTAGATAACTAAGGACAAATGAATATAATTTGTGCATTATTGCACCATGCTACCTTGCCAAGTATCCTCTCTATTTAAGTATTATAATCATGTGCGTAATCCCATCAGAGAATTGAGCCTTTGCATCAATCATTTAATTTTGTCGTCATCATCTTTTTGGCACTTTGTGAATTTTAATCGAAATATGTTTTCATTTAAATTATTGCTTTTATTGTTTGACTCCGTCTGCTTGACTCATATTTAATAAGACAATGATAAATGTAATAACTTTTTGTTGGGCGGGAGATTGGAAAGTCTAGTTCAGCATCCTATCATTAAAATATAGTGTTAATTTAAGTTAGTATAAGAAAATAAAGTCGTATTTTCGCTACTAGCTATGACCCTTTTTTATTAAAAAATCAATATAAGTGTTTGGTTAATTAGCTTTTTGTTACTTTACAATGCTAAAATTTAAAAAGCTGCTCAAAGCAACTTTTTCAATTAGCTTTTTGACAAAAAAAAAAAAAAGAAAGAAATAAATTATACCAAACAACTATCAACTAACAGCTAATTTACCAAATACCCATTTTCTACAATCATCTAATATTATCAACTAGTTATACTCTCTAATTAACCCAATAACTAATAGCTAACAGCCATTTACTAAATGCAAATTATGCTGTGCAACCGAATGCACCATGCGCATGGTGCATACGATGCAAAACGACGTCGTTTTGGTTAAAAAACGCGCGTCCCACTTAAAAAAGAATCAGGTTCGATTCCCGGCAATAACATTTTTATATATCCATAAATTCATAACTATATATCCATAAATTCATAACTATACATCCACAAATTCATAACTATATATCCACAGTGAATGAATGAAGTAAAAATCCACAATAAATGAACTAAATATCCCCAATGAATGAACTAAATATCCACAATAATTGAACTAAATATCCACAATGAATGAACTAAATATCCATAAATTCATAACTATATATCCAGAAATTCATAACTATATATCCACAGTGAATGAATGAAGTAAATATCTATAATGAATGAACTAAATATCCACAATGAATGAACTAAATATCCATAAATTCATAACTATATATTCAGAAATTCATAACTATATATCCAGAAATTCATCACTATATATCCACAATAATACTATTGCCGAGAATCGAACCTGAATTTTTTTTTTTTTAAAGTGGGACGGGCGTTTTTAGTCAAAACGACGTCGTTTTGCATCGTATGCACCATGCGCATGGTGCATTCGGTTGCACAGCATAACTATTGTTTACTAAACAGGGCCTATATCTTTTGGCGTAATAGTAATAGTAATAAACATTTAATCTTGACAGTTGGTATCACTGAAGCAGGTTACGTAGTCCCATTCAAAGCATGGTATGCTGGGAAGAGGATTGTTAGGCAGCATTATTTTTTGGATTGTAGGCCAAATCAAAATTTTTATATTTATTGTTTGATTCTGTCCAACTCAATTCATATTTTAATCCGTCATTGATAAATATAATAAGTCTAAAATAAAGAAATTGATCTCTCAGAAAAAATATTTTATTGTTTTTAAATTTTTTTAAACTATGGGTCAGGTCGAACCAAGATTTTTATTGTTTGGCCAACCCGACCAAACTCATATATACTTCAACCGGACTCACTCAATAACTAAACAGATGGCGAGGCAACTTGTATATTTGACTCCAGTCAAAGGGAGGGAGGGAGGGAGAGAGAGAGAATTGAGCTTGAGATTGGAATTTAGAAATATCTTCCGAATAAAAATCTTAGAAGATATTTTTTTGTCAAAATGCATTTTTTTTTTCTTTTTTTACCAGAGCGAGTATTTCCCGTAGACTTCATTTTTGGTTTATAGCCAAACACAAAAATTTTAAAAAAGTTCCGTATTTGCAATGACACTCTGAGTCTTTTACCAAGATATATATACAATATGCATCCTCTATTTGGTTGACTTTTCTGGATCTAGTACTTTACTGCTTTAATTTATGACTCTGGAGAAGCTGTCTTCAGGTGTTCAACATGAATTCTTATATTCCATACTTAGTGCAATTTGCTTACACTATTTTACCCTTTTTTTGGTTGTTAAACATTTTCTAAAATAAAAAATCATAATTAATTTGAAGAATCTAATTTCTTAATACACTATCTTATTTTATCATTATCAAAATTTATCAATTACACTTAAGTGTTAAATTCCTAGTTAATTAGATACATAAAAAAAAAAAAAAATTCATGCATATATATTAGAATACATTTAGAAAGATTAGAATAGGAAAAATGTTATATACATTAGTTAAAATAAATTATAATCATCATTACTCCTATCATATTAGAGCTAAATCAGTCATTAGCGACATTCATATAATACGATAAAGTATGTCGCAATGAAAACTTGTGACCATAATATTCATTGTAGTGATAAAACAAATTAAACTCTCTTCTTTAACTTCTGTTGGGTGGCAGCTTGCTGGGTCAAATCGAGTATCCCACCATTGAAACAAGTATAAGAAAATAAATTTGTCTCTATTACTCACTATAGCATTTGCGCGTAGTAGAATCCCATTGAAATTAAAGCATGTTGTGCAGTTCAAGCCAGGGACGGAGTCAGAAATTTAGTTGAGGGGGGCAAAACCGTACAGACGGATTTAGAAAATTTTTTCAGTAAAGGCGAAACATTAAAAAAAAAGAGATAATTTAAAAATAAAGAAATAAATTACTTAAGAAATATAGTTGTAAATATTGTTGGTTAGGAACGAAAAATAAAACACATCGAAACTTTATAAAAATATTCATAACAAAATATGAAACATAATTAATGAATTGTAAAACTATGTTGATGCCAAATATGTGCTCTACCACCTAATCTAACTCACTCCTGTTAACATTTTATAGTTTGTTTTTTATACTAATACTAAAACTTGTACTATATATACATATATACATACAAAGACTATATATGGGATGGGGGTGGGGTGAGGGGGGCAGGTGCCGTCCCTGGTTCAAGCTGGAAATTGTTGGGAATGGAATTGTTGGGTAGCGGCTTGGATGGGCAAGTCCAATATCTTGCCATCAAAACGTGGTGCTAGCTAACTGCTACACGAGAAAATAAAATTGCACATTGTCTATCACTTTTGCTTTTAAACCGTGTTAGAGAAAGCTTAACAGTCAAATTTTTTATGGGTTTTTTTCAGAGACGTACAACAGGCTAAGGAAGGAGAAAAGGGGATAGAGAGAAGGAAAAAAGAAAAAAAAAAAAAAAAAAACAAATTATTTTTACCTGTCTCTGCACAGACCAACTATCTCATTTTTCTCTCATCTCTCATCTCTTTCCTTCACATTTGTTATGACCCCATAAAAAAAACTCCAAAAAAATGTATTGTTAGAACGAAACTGCTCCAAAATTAAAGTAGTCCTGCGTGGCATGTACTTGCTTAGCTTGTCTCAGCAACCTTCTTTGCACTCGCCTCATTGAATTATTATTATTTTTTTTATAAAAAAACTGCCTCATCGAATTATTGATAAATTGTATTCCTATACTAGGAGATCGAACCGCAAACAGACAATGAACGTAACGAAACAATTATTTCGATCTGGTAACAGATAACACGCTCTTCCTCAACCATTCTACAAAACGTGTATTCAAACGTGAGACTACTATTGCATCTGGACTACTTGTAGTCTTCAGTGGTTAGTTGGCCACGCACAATAATTATGAAGTTCTACATTTCTACTCTAGCTGCGCGCAATTATTATTATGTGGACCATACTATTAAATAATATACATCTAATACACAAATAATGTACTTTTAATATTATTAAACTGTACATTGTATTTAAAAAAAGTACATAACTTGAGTATTGAAAGTACATTATTTTATGTAATGTATATTCAGTACACAAATAATATAATTTTAGTATATTAAAAATGTACTTTTTATTATGGTCCACACAACACTGTGTGGACCATGGTTTACACAATAATTTGCCCTCTAGCTGACTAGCTAGCTGGTGTAAAACTGGCTTCATATAATAATTCCTTCTGTCTTCTTTTCACTCAGCTGGACCATACTTACTACATCAACTTCATTTCTTTTTCGTTTTACCTAACATGCATACCGAGTCAGAATTGGAAACTTTACCATAATCTAATCCTATCCCATCAGCTTGGACAGTACAGTGGGTTTTCTTCAGTTCTTACTTCATCTTTTGAGGCAATGGATAGGACGACTATCCATTCTTACAAATAAATATTCAATTCGCGATGCCCCGAAAAGGGTGGTCAAGTGAGTGAAGTATAATTCTGATATTAAAAGTTACGAGTTCAATTCTTATCAACACGATTAAACTTATCGGATGAGTTTTTTTTTTTTTTTTTTTACCTCTGCTGTTTTGTAGCGTGCGAGTTATTTATATAGGATCGGAGTTAGATTTATGATGTGCGTACATTCCAGTAGTGGCTCCGAATTTCTCTCGTCACCTAAAAGTTTTTCCAATAATATGGTTTAATTTATGAATTATTACACATTTACCCAATTAATGCACACACTTGTATAATATCTCTCATCATCACTCAAAAAAATTCAATTCACACTATTTTTTTTTGAAAGGAATTGGCATTGTCACACTATTATATCCTGTGGCATTGTCATAAAGTGCCACCAGTAAGCTTCTTTTATAATAAGATTAATAACTAATTTTCAACAACCCATCCATTATATTCTCAAGAGCCAAGAGGGCAATGAATGAAACATTATAATTGTTGGATAACATAGTAGTCATCCTAAAAGGGCTGTAAAAAAAAAAAAAAAAAAAAAAAAAAGTGTGAACTGTGAGTGTACTATGTTTACACTTGCAATCATCGGAGGTACGGTTGTGTTAGCCGCCCACACGTACGTATAACGTATGTAGTTGTAAGCTGGCAATAAGTCCTTCTGTCTTCTTCACTTCTTCTTTTCCCTTCAGCTGCTCAACACATCCAGCCTGTATTTCTCATATAGGTTGTACGAGAAATTAAAAGTAAATATGTTGTTGCATTCCCATTTTCCTCTCCTCCTCTTAATTTGAAACTTCACAGTATGTACGTCTCAGTTTACTTTTCATTTTTTTGGCATTTTGAGCCAAAATTTATTGGAAAAGATGAAATGTAAAATCATGATTGAAATATATGGGATTTCAAGATTATTCAAAGCTATTTCAATAAAATAATAATAATAAAAAAAGATTATTCAAAGCTTTGATAGCCTTCCTATCTTCTTCTTCCCGGGGGCGGGGGCCCTTCATGAAATTGGTTTTATGGTCTTATCCTTTTGGCGATTGAATGGGTCAAGACGCTAGACAAACCACACTCAAATTGGTAAGACTGTTGATTTGGTAATCATAAGATTACAAGAGCATGCAGTCAATTGACCTTCTTGATTTGAGTCGGTCAACTATTAGTAACCAAGACTGATTATTTATGTCATTTGTCAGCTAGACTTAGAAGACACTATTTACACATTACACACCATCAAATAGTGGTTACAAATTTTCTGGCGAACATAATGAACTGGCAACAACGACGTACACTACTAGCTTTAATAAGTAATTTCCTAAAAGAAATATATATGAAAAAAAAATAAAGGAAATTGCAAAGAAATGAGAGGAGGGAGGAACAAAACCCCCCACCACCTGCGGTAGTGTTGTGTGAGTGGAGGAATCACCACATTGCCGTGCACGCGTTAGTACCATGCACGGCCATGCTGCCATCCCAATCTCAATAATGCTAAAATTAAACGACTCATGTTAGTTCAAGAATCATATATCATTATTCTTATCAATAATTATCATCATCAACTTGCCATCTCATCTGTTCTAATCTCATCTACTGGATGGTTGTTTGAGTTAAGGATTCATTATATTCACCCATTCCAACATCTGATCTGGGTTGTTTCAACTCAGGAATCATTCATGAATTATTAATCTTATCAACAATGCATGCATCTATCTGTGTTGTTTCACAAGATTAAGGATTCATTAATCTTATCAACATGAATCATTCATGTCCACAGGGCATATATATGCAGCCTGGCTATTTTGCATTATATATATGAGTTTGTCTATTACAATTGTATTTTCTGTGCAGGTTTATTTTGTTATTAGGAACTTTATTGTTCCCTACGAATATCATTTTCTATTGGTCACTCTCTATGTGATAGTATAGACTGACTGTGTTATCTTTTAATTTTTTTTTCTTTGCTTACATGTGAAATGGTAAATGGTTAATCCATCATGACTTAAAAAATTCACTATTAAAAAAGTTGGATACAATAATAACATTTTTTTTTTTTTGCTAGACTATATCTTAGACCCTATGAACACATAAAGTTATGTGAAAGTAAATTAAGTTAATATAATTTTGAGATTCAATACTAGACTATACATTTCTAAATAACCTAAACACAAACCTTTAATATTCGTGCCATAAATCAAACTCAAACCCTACTATTAAAAGTAAGTATTAACATTATTAGATCGAGAGTGACTTTTGCAGGACACCGAGCCAAGCTTTATAAATATATAGATAAATGGTTTTAAAATAAGTTTGTTGTGAAGTAAAATGACATGCCAAGTATTGGAAAATGTGCTATTTTGATTTGCCATTATTTCAGTTAATATAGGTAGGTCCTAAAAATGACAACGATAAATTGATAGAACAGCATTGATAAGGTTGGCAGATACTGAATCTACTACTTGTACTACGTGTATAAAATGTTGACAAAAATAAATAAATAAATAAACTTGTAAGTAGTTACGGGGTTTTTTTACACATCGAATTCATTAAGGATCAAATAGATTATCCAACTACACATCAAACTACAATTAAGTCACTGAAACTCAAAAAAATAACAATTGAGTCCCTCAACGATACAAATTTTTGCAATTTAATCTAAAATAACTTGTTTACCTTGTAATATGATGACGTGTCGGTTTCTTTATTTTAAAATAATTTTAAAATTTTTAATTTATTAATTTTTAATTAAATAAATATTTTAAAATTTAAAGAAAAAAAGAAAAGAAAAGCCGGAGACCCCTTCGTCTCTGGCTAGCCATGGAGACCCCTTCGTCTCTGGCTAGCCATGGAGAACCCTTCGTCTCCATGGCTGGCCGGAGACGAAGGGGACACTTCGGCTCCGTCCAGCCATGGGGGCGAAGAGGCCCTTCGTCTCCGGCTCCGTCCAGCCATGGAGAACCCTTCGTCTCCATGGTTGGACGGAGCCAGAGACGAAGGGGACCCCTTTGTCTCCGGCCAGCCATGGATCGTCTCCATGGCTGGCCGGAGACGAAGGGGTCTCCCTTTTTAAAAAAAAAAATTTAAAATTATTTATTTATTCAAAATTAATAAAATAAAATTTTAAAAATTATTTTAAAATAAAGAAACCGACACGTCATCATATTAAAAGGTAAACAAATCATTTTAGATTAAATTGCAAGAATTTGTGTTGTTCAGGGATTCAATTATTGTTTTTTTTAGTTCAGTGGTCTAATTATAGTTTGGTATGTAGTTGGATGAACTATTTGACCCTTATTAATATTATAAGTGAAAAGTTGAATATGTACTTACTCAAACTTTGAGTTATTTAATTACTATTTATTTGAAATATATATATATATATATATATATATATATATATATATATATATATATATACTAATAAGAGGCCAAGAGAGTTAGGCCTATAATGGGTAGAAAAAATGGCGGTCAAATTTTTTAATCAAATGAATGGCTCAGATTGATCAGATTTTAATTTTTTCTTTAAGATTTCCTAATTTATCCTTAATGAATATGATTGTCCGTTAACTTTTTCGTTAAATATTATCTTTTCCATTAACTTCTGTTAGTTCACCGTTAACTTACTCATTGATTTCAATAAGAAAGGTCTTAGGTTCGAATCTCATCCCAATCAAAGTTGGCATAATTAGTATTCTATTTTACTCTTATTAAATTAAATAATAATTTAGTAGCTACAACAAAAAATAATACATATGCATTTCTTTAATTTAGAATGATGTGTCTACATGGCCGTATTTTAAGTTTTGGTGGCCCTGTTCTAGTAAATAAATGTGGCCCTATTAAATCACAATTTTTAAAATCAATACATGCAAGTTTCGAACCTTTAACCTCCAAGTTAAAATACAATAAATACATATTCTTACCATCTCTTCATAGAACCTTTTAAATTCAATTGAAAACTTTTAACTTTTATTTCTAAACTAACTAGGTAAAAATTCAATATTGGACCTCTAAAATTGGGGGCCCCTCTAAAATTGGGGGCCCTGTGCGGTAGCCCAGCTTGCACAGCCTAAAATCCGGCCCTGTGTGTCTACAATGCCTTTATTCAAAAAAAATTATTCATTATCAATAAATTAAATAAGAGAAATAATTGCATTAGTTATATTGTCTTTATTTTTCTCAAATATCAAAATTCTTTACATTCAAATTCATCAATTGATTATATTTGCTACATTGTCCCTACAATGTCTTTATTAAAAAAAAAATTATTCATTATCAATAAATTAATTAAGAGAAATAATTTTATTAGTTATATTGTCTTTATATTACTCCAATGTAAAAATTATTTACATTCAAATTCATCAATTGATTATATTCACTACATTTTCTATTATCTTTTTTTGTGCATTATTTTTTAATTAAATATCAAAGTTAAAATACAAAATAATGCTATATATTTATTTACCAAGTATTTTATTAATACCATGAAAAAATTTAAAAATTATAATTAATAAAGCCAATCATATTAACTACATGAGGGATTTGTTGACAAAGAGAGTATTCAAATCACACAACAAATTGAAGTGAGAATTACATCGCAATGTTCTTGTTTGACAATCAGCAGTTAGCGGTTAGCGTTAGCGGATTATATTAGCGAATTTGACCAACGAATTATATCAACGGTTGGTAAAAAGATATTTGAAAAAATTAACTTTTTAGATTAACATGTAAAATGACCTAAGGTATACATATAATAATAATAATAATAATAATAATAATAATAATAATAATAATAATAATAATAATAATAATAATAATAATTGTTTTTAAAAAATAAAAAAATAATACAATTAAGTCAATCATATTAACTACTTGGGCGATTTATTGACAAAAAGAGTATTCAAATTACACAACAAATTGAAGTGTCCTTGTTTAACAATCAGCAGTTAGCTCTTCAATATTAGTATATATTTAATATTTTATGCCCTAATTTTTATTTGCTCTCCCTTATGTCCCGTATTTGATTTCAACCATACCTATACAATTATTTTATTGACAATTATAATCAATATTGACTATATTATCTTGCATTTGTAAACTTAGAATTGCCTATTTAAATACACAAATTTAACATTCAATTATCTATGCATGAACAATTTTAATATAATCTTGCCTTGATATACCTTAAAGTACTTATTTAAAAAAAAAAAACATTGGGCATTATCCCAATCGCGCAATGCGCGTAAAAAACTAGTGTGTATATATATATATATATATATATATATATATATATATATATATATATTTGGGTTCCCATGCAGTTGGCTACCTCAAGTGTGGTTGTGTGGTTAAATCTGAGCCATTGATCTTGCATAAATCAACATCAATGATTAACAATGATTAAAAAACGCGCGGCTGCAATTTGGTCTTTCTGTATCTAGGTAAAATTTAATGTGCGTCATTTTTCTTCTTAAGGTGCGTGTTTTCCTTCTTAAGGTGCGTGGGTTTTGTGCTTAAGGGAGTGGTTTTTTATTGTGTGGCTTAAAGTGCGTCAGGTGTTGAAAACTTAAGTGCGTCGATCTAAAGCTTTAGGTGCGTGGTTTGTGTGCTTAAGGTGCGTCAGTTGTTGAAACTTAAGGTGCGTCAGGCTAAAGCTTTAGGTATGTGGTTTGTGTTCTTAAGGAGCTTTATTTGTGTGCTTAAGGTGCGTGGTTCGTGTTCTTAAGGTGCTTTGTTTGTGTGCTTAAGGTGCGTGGTTTGTATGCTTAAGGTGCATCAGTTGTTGAAACATAAGGTGCGCTATTTTAAAACTTTAGGTGTGTGGTTTGTGCTCTTAAGGTGCTTTGTTTGTGTGCTTAAGGTGCGTGGTTTTCCTATAATAAAAATTTCCCTCGCTAACTTTGCAAGTTTCCTCCTCCCCCGTCTGTGAGTTTTGTCTTCGCCGGTGGTGAGTGTTTCTGTTTCATGGAAGCTGATAGTGTCTTGAAATCGGTGGCAACTCTTACTCTAGCCGATTTAGAGGAAGAGGATGATGTCCAGCAAATCAGTAATGTTGAGTTGAGACCCCTGGAAGGAGAGAAAGAGTTTTACGCAGTCGGCCAACTCCTCTCCGATAAACCTAGTTAGATTGTCTACTTTAGAGACACCACGGCTTCGATCTGGCGACCGGCTATGAGCATGAATGTGAAGGAGTTACAGTCTCGCCGCTACTTGCTCTATTTTTATCATGATAAGGATATTGCTCGTATCATTGACGATGGACCATGGGCTTTCGATCAAAGCTTCCTTATTCTTAAGCAAATAGCAGTGGATGTTGATCCTGAGTTGGTGGACCTAAATCATGCAGCCTTCTGGATTCAAATCCATGGGATTCCGCCTAGCCTCCGATCAGAATTTGTTTTACAGGCTATAGGGAATTTTATTGGTTAGGTTGTGAAGTTGGATAACAGAAATTTTGATTGTGCCTTACCTGTTTTTTCAGAATACGGGTCGAGATCAAAGTGTCAAAACCTCTGAAGAAGGGTATGAAGATTAAGAAGGATAATGGAGAATGGATTCGTGTGGAATTTCGCTACAAGCGTCTGCCGACTTTCTGCTTTGTGTGTGGTGTGCTTGGTCACAGTGAACGATTCTGTTCTAAAGTGGTTTACAGATGGGATCCTCAATCGGTGAAACCTTTCGGTCCTGAACTACGTGCCGAAAATCGGAGAAACTCTCCTTCGGCTGGACTAAGATGGCTAGCACAGGAGACGACGATTGAACGTAGCTCGTGGGTGGCGCCGGGAGCAAGGAGCAATCATGATCGAAAAGGTAAGACGTGTCAAAATCCGCCATCTAATTTTCCTTCCATTCATGTGATTTTGAAGATCCTGGATATTGTGCATGGGAATGCCATTAATAATGTCATGTGCATGGAAGTGAATGAGGACAGTCTGGCCATCTTTGAATAAAAGCAACGTCGCACGTTGCCTACTAAAGAGAGAGCTGTTAACCAAAGTGATCTTGTGATTGTTGAGCAATCGGTTCCAAAAAATTTGTTGAAGGCGGGAGCTGGTGGTGCCCAGTCTCGCCCATCCCAATGAGTACTTTATGCTGAAATTGTCGTGGACTTGGCAACCCACGCACAGTTCGAGAGATATTGGCTTTAGAAGCCAAAACAAAGCCTATGTTCATTTTTTTAATGGAAACAAAGGATCACCGGGAACATGCAGAACGCCTGAAGTGTAAAATTAATTTTGAAGGTCTTTTTTAATGTGGACGGGGGTGGAGTTGAAGGAGGTTTGGCCTTATTCTAGAGAGATAGAGAGGTTACAAAGTTAATAAGTTCAATTACTTGGCAATAATCCATGGAGACTAACCTATTTTTACGGTTTCCCTGAGAGAAGTCGAAGGCAGCAGTCCTGGGATATTTTCCGTTCTCTTCGGCTAAATCAGACCTCCCGTGGTTAGTGGCTGGAGACTTTAACGATATTTCCTCTCCAAGTGAAAAACGAGGGTTGCACTCTCATCTTGCTTCTTTGATAAAGGGCTTCAATCGTGCACTGGAAGATTGTAGCCTATTCGACTTAGGCATGAAGGGAAGGAAATTCACATGGGAGAGAAGCAAAGGCATAAGGAACTGGGTTGAAGAGCGTCTTGATAGAGCGGTGGCTGGTGTAGACTAGTGCACTCATTATGGTCAAGCTACTGTCCAGAATTTTAACGTAATCATATCTAATTACACAGCTATTTTTGTTGAGTTAGAGGGTCCCCGGGTGGCGAGACAGAGGCGCAGGTTCATGTTCGAAAATGCATGGTTGAAGGAAGTTAGTTGCAAGGATGTGGTGTTGCAATCTTGGAATGTGTCGGTTGGGAAGCCTTCCCTTGCCGGCTTACCTATTGTGGGGAGTCTTTGAAGAAATGGGGAGGTAACTATTGGAAGCAGCTAGCGAAAGAGATTGAATCTATTCAGACTCGTCCAAATATGTTGAGAGACAGAAGAAGTGATGCATCGCTAGCTGAATTTCGCGACTTGGATAGCAGATTATGCCAACTCTATGATCAGCAAAATACTTTTTGGCGTCAACGGGTTAAGCAACACTAGCTCTTGAATGGTGATAGAAACACAAAATACTTTCACTCTTATGCCACAGCCAGAAAGCGCAAGAATAATATTATTAAGCTACAAAATACTACCAGTTTGTGGATTTAAGGTGATCGCCTATTAGGTATAGCAACCGATTACTTTACGGATATCTTTGCAACTCGGGGAGTGGCTTCAGATTCTTATCTTGATGGACTTGTGTCGAGGGTTTCTGCTGATGATACTATGAAGCTTCTCGAACCATTTACGATTGAGGAGGTTAGAGAGGCGGTCTTCTCGATGGCCCGGATAAGTCTCTTGGTCGAGATGGTTTTAGTCCAGCCTTCTACCAGCATTTTTGGAGTGAGATCAGTCAGGATGTTGCCCATTTTGTGTTGGATTGCGTCAACATTGGTGAGTTCCCGTTAGGCTTGAACAATGCTTTTATTACACTGGTTCCTTAGAAGACTGTTCCAATAACCATAGGTAATCTTCGATCGATTGCATAGTGTAATGTCTCCTATAATATTATATCTAAAATGTTGGCAAATCGATTAAAGGTCATATTGGACAGGATCATATCGGTAACCCAAAGCGCATTCACCCCGGGTTGCCTTATTATAGACAATGTACTAATTGCTTCAGAGGTGATCAATTTTTTGAACCGTAAGCGAGAGGGTCACACGGGTTGGAGTGAGCTTAAGTTAGATATGACAAAAGCATACGAAAAGATGGAATGGGGTTTTCTTAAGCAAATTATGTCTCAGCTTAGTTTTGATAACCGGTATTTTGAGATTATCATGACTTGTGTAACTACAGTTCGTTATAAGATGTCGGTCAATGGTGGTCTCATGGACTTTATTCAACCAACATGCGGGTTGAGACAAGGTGACCCATTATCCCCCTATTTATTCATCTTATATGCTGAGCGGCTCTCGCATTTGATCGTTGATGCTGTTAGAAACAGGCATGTGTCTCCCTGTGTGGTTGCGAGGGGGGCACCGGGTGTCTCACATTTATTTTTCGCCGATGATAGCCTTCTATTCTTTAAGGCATCGACTCAGGAAGCAGTAGCTATCAAAAAATGCCTAGTAGAATACAAGCGTATGTTTGGACAAACGGTGAACTTTGGAAAATCCTGCATAGTTTTCAGCCGGAACACTAAGGCGATGGCAAGACAAGCGATAGCTGGGGTTTCTACAGTAGCTCAAGAAGATTCCATCGGTTCATACCTCGACTCCCTATGGGCATTGGTCAAAATAAGAGGGAGGGTCTTTTCGTACATTGAAACAAAGTTGCGGCAAAGCCTTGGTGGTTGGCGTAAAAAGATCCTTTCTCAAGCTGGGAAGGAGATATTGATAAAGAGTGTTGCGCAGGCCTTACCGATGTATACTATGAGTTTATATTACTTGCCAACTACATTCTGTTAGCACCTAGAGAGATTTATGAATAAATACTGGTGGGAATCGGGCCCTAGCAGTGGTGGTGGAATAAGATGGATGGCTTGGAACAGGCTGTGCAATCCTAAGACAAGCGGTGGAATGGGTTTCAAGGACTTGAATCACTTCAATATGGCTCTCCTCGCTAAACAAGGTTGGCGTCTACTAACTAATCCTTCCTCTATGGTGGCTCTTCTTTATAAACCATGATATTTTCTAAAAGGTGATTTTCTTACTGCAACTATCGGCGCAAACCAGAGTATTGTTGGAGATCGATGCTTGCTAGCCAATCAATACTACGACATGGATGCTACAAGAGGATTAGTGATGGCCGATCAACGAACATTTGGGATCAACCCTGGCTGCTCGATGCGCTGAACCTGTAACACCACCGATTTCCATACTAATTTAAAGCTTAATCATGCAGATAATCTAACCATAAAAGCATACACAACGGAAGACTAAATATGAAATAGATGGAAAACGTAGAGTGTTATGCCATGCCCACACAACGGTGAACGCACAGGCGTAAATCACATCAACATAATCTGTCTATCCAAGAACAAAGTCAACGATAACAAGTCTAAAGTCTATCAAAGGCACACCGGCCAAAACAACTACACGGTTCAAGGGATCTACTCTATCCATCTCTAGACCGCACTCGTCCCTACTCGGCACCTGAAAGAAACACATAAATATATGGGACGATGCCCGGTCAGCGAATGATGCTGGTAACCCACCAATACATGTGAAATATCATATGTAGATAGTTTATATATATACAAAATCATTTTCGAAACGGGATATAGTATATATAAGTTCAAATCCAAGAGTAGAAGTTAAACACAAGACTCTATGCACTCACAACAAAGACAAGGGAACACATCCCAAGACAACAAGAAGCAATAACGACTCATAAGAATGGCTCAAGGCGTATTCTACCATCACTTAGTAGAATAACAACCGACACGCATAACACAAGAGAATAAGGACACAACCATTGGTAACACCTGCCTTTGTGACAACACATGTCACAAATAGAGAATCACACAACAATGGCAACACATGCCTTTGTGACAACACATGTCACAATTCAGATGCCTTACTTATGCCCGGTTCCAACCTTATGTCTACCCCCAACCGTATATCTAGTTCCAACCTTTACCTCCAGGACCCATGTACAGCAAGTCCAACCTTATTCCCCCGGGGACAGTGGTCCCACCTCCGACAACCCTCCAAAAAAACTACCGATTTCATAGTACACGAGGTACCGATAACACATGGCAACACATGCCTTGGTAACACATGTTACCCTAAACAAATACGTGAACCTTACACAAAGGTCACAAACTCCATAATCGCGTCATGGCCACCACGAGGACAACTGTCGTACCTTGGTGACTAATGTTCCATACCATTAATCGTGCAATCCAGGTACAGCCACACACACAACACCATCATAGGAATCAATCAACGGATCACAACGAAGATATGAAACCATACTCAACAAGGAAAGGATCACAATCCGACTCCAACGATGATTAACACAAGTCATCATCCACAATAGGAAAGGACAAACAACGCACACGCTAGCATTTAAACGCCAAACTAGCATGCTTATCAAACGGGTAAACCAAACATAGTTCCGAAGAACACACAAGACTCATCACGGTTCAACGAATCACAAGGTTGAACACTTAGCACGATTCAAGACACCAAAACCTACATGGAATCCTACCATATAGTTCTAGACATACGAAACATCAAGAAGACACTCAAATAGTTCCACAAAAGAACATCGGGAAGTCAAAAGACCAAATACCGAGTCAAAAGAATCACGGGGAACAAATCCTCGCCAAGCCAACATATGTACCCCGCGGGTGGGGCCACGGGTGGACCCCCAATGTGGTACCGCCCGCAGGTACCACACCCACCATCAACGTTCCCTGCGGGTGGGGCGGCGGGTGGTGCACTACCCTTCCGTTCCGCCCGCGGGTACCAACTCTGTACCAAAAATATCCTTTCAGGGATTTTGAACTCCAAGCTCAAATTCAAGTCCAAAACATGCCAAATCTCACCAAATACAACAAAATGACTTGAATCAAAGGAATAGCCAAGCAATGGCATACATGAACCCTAATAACAAGCTCTAGATATGCATTTTCACAAGACAATGCATCAACGCTCACATTTCATAGCAAAATCACATGTAGAATCCAATAAATCATCATATAGGTAAGCAAAATAGATTTTGTAGAGCATGGGTTACCACCTGTAGACAAAAACCTTCACTCAACACTTCTCAAAGCCCTTAACAAGGTTCACCTTCCACACCCACTTCAAGAACACACCAAAAGATCATAAAGATTTCATCTTTAAGAAAAGACACCTTAGAAAATACTAAAAACACAAAAGGAACATAGATCTTACCCTCCTAGATGCTCAAAGGTAGGAAAGGTGGAATCTTGGAGATAAACTTTGAAGATCTTGGAAAGTCTAAACTTAGATGGGAGAGAAAGCTAGCTAGGTTTTTAGAGAGAAGGAAGAGCTATTTTCTTTGAAAGTGTAAGGATAGAAATGAAAGATATCTTCTAGGTTAGCTTGGAATGCAATCATAAAGGAAATGTCCAATTTACCCTTACTAAATTGAAGAGGTGTAAGGGAACAAGGGAACTATTCACAAAGCTTTAGGTACAACACTTGACTTTGGGTTGACTAGTCAATTACTAGTCCCTGACTATTGAATTTTCTGGAATTTAAGGAATTAAATTATCAATTGGTTTAGGATGAATTACTTAATTAATCCCTTAATTGAATTTGGATTACGGGGTGTCACATCCTCTCCCCCTTAAAAGAAACTTCGTCCCCGAAGCTTGGGTACGACGAATTAAAACTAACGATGAAATGGAACAACAATGTGACAAGAATATCAAGAACATCCCCTTTTGATCAAACTCAAAGGATTCAAAAGATATCAAGAATAAGCAAGAAGTAATAGCATTGCAAGGATTGAAAAAAATATTCAACGGAGATATTGAGCATATCAAACTCTAAACCAAACACAACCACCAACTTCTATCCAACACCAAAGATCTAAACAGCTAACTCCTAATACAAGCCACAACACCAACTATCAAACCAAACAAGCAAGCAAAACGAACACAAAACCAAACACAACAACCAAAAACCTTCTATACAACCCCAAAGGTCTAGACAACTAGATCCTAGTAAAACAACCCACAAAACTAACTACCCCAGCGCAACTAATCAAGCAAGAAAGATAACACGAGGCAAGCAACAAAACACAACTAATAGGTAGCAACAACACAACGGTAACAACAGACGAGGGAAGGAAGACGAGCTTACCCCAACAACGACTTAACCAGCAAGAAAACAAGGTCAAACAACTAGGCACAACCAACAAGCGAAAACAACATATGGCCAAAACAAACGAGGGAAAGAAAACGAGCTAACACGACAAAACGGTCGGCTTGCGAATCGGGTGACAAAGCTTAAGAGATAGGTTGCAAACGAGGCTTTAAGCAATAAAGGTGCTCGCCGCTAACCAAAGTTAGAGAAAACAAGGGTTCAAATTAATGTGGTAAGAATGATAGGCTTGGACACAACAAATTTCAACACCAAAACCATCGGTTAACAAAACAAATGACAAGGCTTAGAAATAAACTGAGATTTCACAAAGGTAAGGCAAGAAAGAAGATAAGGTGGTAGATAAAAGATTTACCGGAAAGGGAAACTAACCCTACCTTAAACTTAACTCCCTGCTTAAAACTAACCAACGATCTACCCAAAACTAACGTCTAAGCTAAGGAACAAACTACAACAGAAACTGGCACCACGAAAACCTTAAGCTAGATCACTCGGGATCAAAGAACCAGGATGGCGTCTTCAACTGTCCTCCGCTGACTTCTTCAACCATAGGAAGCGGGGTGCATACACCACACATCTTGAGCTTGGCATCCACTTAAACTTGATCCGTCACTTCCAGACAAAAACTGCAACTGTCAGCTCCAAAACACGAGCAGGATATCCTTCTCCCTAGCTCTTGGGCTAACTTGACACAGGCTGCCAACTTAGCACTTGCATAAACACACCACCCACAACTCAAAGCAAGGAAACGCTTGAAAACTTCAAAGCTTCGGTTCGGATGAAAGGTCCAAAACAGGAAAGGTAACAAAGGAGAAAGGAAACTCAGGGGAAAGAAGGCTTACACAAAGAGATGCGGTTCAACGGAAGGGATTAGAGTGAAGGGTTTAAGGTTTGGAAAACTCGAAGATCACATTGGTTAAGAAGAGAAGAAAGGTAAACAGGACTACAACTTAAGAAGTAAGGAATCAAAACGAGGTTTTAGGGATTTGAAAATAATTTCTCACTGAGGGTATCCGATTTAAACTCAAGGATAGCGCTGATTAGGAAGGGAATCAAGATTTTCAAAGTCACAACTTAGGAAAGATGATGTTGTAACCTTGAACAGAATCAAATCAAGAAGGAAACAAGAACGGGATTCGAGGAGATAGGACAGATTGTTCAGAAAAAGACATTTGGTTTAACAAGAAAAGGAGAGAAAAACTGCTTAAAGAGGGTTAAGGATTCTCGCCTTCAGGTGACTTCTACGGCATGACGCTTCGATCAATGCACTTGTCGAACTGAAGGCTCTCTACCACGACTCGGACGCAGCTTAACTCTTAAACCTTGCCGGATTTCTTCATAAGCTGATGACACCGTTGTCTTGCACAAGCTGGTTGGATAGAAAACAAGAACAAGATTCGGGAGAAAAGATCACTTGGCAAAAAGGTGATTAGGTTTGTCTAGGGGGAAGAAAAGAGTAAAGAGGGTCAAGGGTGACATGAACAAGCTAACACCAGAAGCTAACACGCAAGGAAAGAAACAAGGACAAAGGGAGGTGCAACAAAAGGTACAAGAGCTTACTTCAACGGTTCTCACTTGCATCTGCCTCCCGACTGCAGATCTTGCCTTGCCGAGATCCTGAATTCGTACACAGGTTCTGGATTCTACTTCCACTTAGTCCATTGCTGCTTCCACTTAGTGACCTACTTCCCGACCGAGGTCTCGCATTACCAACTGGTTTTGAGCTGGCTGATGTCTTCCTCTTAGTCCTGCACTCAAAGGACCGATGACCCTTCTTGCCACAAGCAAAGCACTCTATCGGTTTCCCAAAACAGTCCACGCTGGGGTGGTTACTTCCACACTTCTTGAAAACAGAGCGCCTTCCTTTAGCCTTGATCTTCCGGATTGGCGGAGGAGCCTTACCTCTCTTAGAGTCGTCTCTTTGAAAACTTCTTGTTGATTCGGCATCGGTAGCCATCAAACTCCTAACCACAGGTGTAACACTTCCATTAAGCTTCTTCTTACGGTTCTCCTGGATTCCTTTATGAACTTGCTGAACTCGGTAGGGGTCGGTTGCACGAAGGTAGGCCTCATTGACATGCGCAGGATAGAACCGCTCGCGTAACTTAACCTTCAGGTTTTCCCAACTGAACTCCGGATCTTGTCTACAATCTGGCCCTTCAAGCATCCACCACGAGTCCGCTTCTTGACGAAGATAGAACGTAGCTAACTTCACCTGGCGACCCTCCGGGCAAGCCACAGCTTCGAAGATCTTGTCAAACATCCGGATCCACTCGTCCAGTACTGCGGGATCTTCTTCACCGACGTAGATCGGGGGACGGAGACTTGAGACTTGGCACATTACGTCGCGATTCTCATTCTGAGGAGGGTGGTTGTTGTTGAAGAGGGCGTTGCTCAGCATCTGGGTGATCTGCGTCAGTTGATGAAGACTTTGAGCTAACTGTTCGTTGGTGGTTGCTCCTCAAGACCTTGCACGACGTCTCGATGGGGCCATCCTTGACTTCTACAACAACAACACGATAGCAGGAGGAAACTTAGGGCCCGCACCCTTACCTGGTGCCTTAACTAAAGAGAACAAAAGCTAAAAGGAAAACAGAGCATAGAAAGCACAACAGGAAACGATAAAAGAACTACACAGATAACAAAAGGTAACACACAACCTCACCGCGCGTCCTAAGTCTTAAACGCTTAGATACTTAAGGTCACTTATGGTATGAAACCACACTTAACCACTTAGAAGTCTAGACTCTATCATCCTAGGCTCAAACCGAGGCTCTGATACCAACTGTAACACCCCCGATTTCCATACTAATTTAAAGCTTAATCATGCAGATAATCTAACCATAAAAGCATACACAGCAGAAGACTAAATATGAAATAGATGGAAAACATAGAGTGTTATGCCACGCCCACACAACGGTGAACGCACAAGCGTAAATCACATCAACATAATTTGTCTATCCAAGAACAAAGTCAACGATAACAAGTCTAAAGTCTATCAAAGGCACACTGGCCAAAACAACTACACGGTTCAAGGGATCTACTCTATCCATCTCTAGACCGCACTCGTCCCTAATCGGCATGTAACACCCCCTAAAACCGTGCTATTTAAAGCCTTAAAACATGCAGATATCTTAAACCAAAACACCAAACACAGCGGAAGACTGAAAGAGGAAATATATAAAACAAAGGAAACGGGGTGCTAGGCCACGCTCACCCAAGGGTGAACGCACAGGCTAAATCTGCATTGTTTAAAATCTACAACCATCCAACAGAGTACTACGTCTAGATTGGCTCACAGGCCACAAAACATAAAATGGGAGCTATACTAGCTGGCACTAGACCGCGCACTCGTCTAAGCATCACCTGAAAGAAGCGTATAAAACATGTGACTACGCCCGATCAGCGAATAATGCTGGTAACCCACCAATACATGTGAAATATCATACATAGATAAGATATAAGTTGTAAAGCCATTTTCGAAACAGAATACATACATACATACATACATACATACATACATACATACATACATACATATATATATATATATATATATATATATATATATATATATATATATATATATATATATATATATAGGGTTGCATTCACATGCAAACACCATTAAAATACAAACATGTGGACAAATATGAGTCATTAGATTAGATGAGATTAATGGTTTGGATGTAATATGGAATAATTGACGCCAGCCTAACATACCATGCGAAAAGGGAAAATCAGACAAATTGATTAAATCCTAATTAAGGAGAAAACACGATTTAACTAGTCAGCCTAAATTAAAGGAGTTTAATTATAGTATAATTAGATATCCTCCTTCAAATAGGGCACTCCCAGTTCGACACCAAAAACCACCAAAACACAGCCCACCGTGCAGAGAAGAGAAACCGGCGCCATTTGAAGGAGACGGCCATGGAGAACACGGACACAGCATTCCCAGGTAAGCCCCGAAATACGATTATTGATGAAGTAGAACACACCGTGCTTAGAATTTGAAAAGTATGAGCATAAGTGTATTCATGAATAAGAAGCTATTACTGTTTGAAATATATAGGGTTGCATTACCGTGCGTAGTTATTGAAAAGTATGAGCAAAAGTGAATCCATGAATAAGAAGCTATTACTGTTTCAAATATATACTGTTGCATTACCGTGCTTGTTTATTGAAAAGTATGAGCATAAGTGTATTAATGAATAGGAAGGTATTACTGTTAGAAATATATAGGGTTGCATTACCGTCGTTAGTTATTGAAAAGTATGAGCATACATGTATTCATGAATAGGAAGCTATTACTGTTTGAATTATATAAAAATTTAATGGGTAAACCCAGTGCAAATAGCAGTTACGGGAAACCCTACACAAGCACACGAGATTAAACTGTGAGCACGCGAGGGAGGAAGATATTAGAGAACTAAGCACAAAGTTAGATAGTCACATGCACATATAAGAAAAAAACAGTGAAGTTACTGTGCATATGTTGGCACATGTGAGGACACGAAAATGGAAAGTCGGGCACAGCCCTCTTAAAAAAAAAAGAAAAAGGAATTAGAAAAAAAATAAAACATTAGCACAGTATTAAACCCAGGACGCACATAATATAGACCCCAAATTGCAACACAATAACACACTGAAGCACATCATTCATTATTCGACGAAAACTGAACTATATAATTGTTATCTTGAATAGGTGACGCCCATTGTGCAGAGCATGTAATGGAATGCGAATTGGAAATACATAAAGATGGAGCAAAATACTGGACACCCCCAACAACAAAAGAAAAAACACCGTTCGAAGGACCACGATTCGAAACAGTTAAAGACGGAATTGAATTCTACGAGGAATATGCTAAGGAAGCCGGATTTGATGTTAGGCATGGAACAAAACGTAGAAATCGATTCGGGAAAGTGTCAATAAAATACATGATGTGCTCACGTGAGGGTTACAAGGCCGAACGGAAGGAACCCGACAATAGCTCAACAGTAAAACAGAGACGGAGGAGAGTGTCCAACAGGATAGGCTGTAAGGCAGGTATGGTAATGACAAAGAGTGACAAAGGCGGATATAAAGTACATGCAATCCAACTAAGACATACCCATTGTTTATGCTCAGATGCGGCCAAACCTTTTTTAAAGATAAATATGCAACTTGACATTGGCCACAAAACCTTCTTGGCTCACTGTGCAAAGGCAAACATCGGACCCACAAAAGCTTTCAGACTGTTCAAAGAGATGGTGGGGAGTTTTACAGATGTAGGAGCAACATGCATTGACTTTTGCAATTTTTGACGGGACCTATTGGCCTATATAGCTGAGGCCGATGCCCAAATGGTGATAGAAGACATGTTCAAAAGAAAAGAGGACAACCCAGACTTCTATTTCGATTTCGACATAGACGAAGAAGCACAATTAACAAGGTTATTCTGGGCAGACGCTGAATGTCGAAGGAATTATGCATATTACGGCGATGTCATGTCATTCGACGCCACATACAGTACAAACAGGTTTACATCGTATAAGGTTTTTAATATTCTGACCGCCCACTGTGCATACGATGTATAAATGGTGTGCACATTATACTGCAGTGAGGGGGAAATGAGCGTGCTTTACGTTGTTAACAAACGTGCGCACCAGCGTGCAGTATACTAGTCGGCAGGTTACAAGAAGTATGCTTAATACTAATTACAATCGTGCTTACACTGCAGGTACAAGTTAGTGTTCGTCCCT
The DNA here is from genome assembly GCF_001879475.1 of Ipomoea nil. Taxonomy (NCBI): domain Eukaryota; kingdom Viridiplantae; phylum Streptophyta; class Magnoliopsida; order Solanales; family Convolvulaceae; genus Ipomoea; species Ipomoea nil. Next base: position 265,027 of record NW_017617530.1, on the reverse strand, counting down.
TTCACAGGGGTTGATAACCACAAAAGGTGCATAACATTTGGGGCAGGGTTGATTGCGAAAGAAGATGTAGAGTCATATGAGTGGCTAGTCATGAAGTTCAAAACTGCAATGGAACACACACCAAGATGTACTACAACTGACCAAGATCCAGCACTAAAAATAGTAGTACCACACATTATGCCAACAACAAGGCACAGATTCTGTATGTGGCACTGTAACACCCCGTGTTACGACCCCTAAAACCAATTAATCATTTAACCAATTATCCAAAGAAAGAATTAAATTACAATAATTAATTAGGGAAAAGGCCCACTATGGTCCGTGGGCCCTCACCCCTAAAACCCAACCCCTAGCCCTAAAAGGAATAGAATTAGCAAGCCTATAATATTAGTTCCTAATTAGGACTCCTAAATATATAAATAGGGGACTTAAGAGGCACCTAGAACCCCCCACCACAATAATCCCTCACCACACAAGAAGTTCCAAGAATTCCGCTAGGAGAAATCAAGAAAGAAGAAAGCTTCAAGAAAGACCCTTCATAGCCAAGGAATTAATTAAGGCTAAAAGGTAACCCATGTCTCAACAAAACCTATTTTCATAGCTATGATTCCCCTCTTAGGATTCCCCCATATTCTTGTGTGTTGTTGATTCGTTATAATGATATTGATAATGGGTGTTATGATTCCATGGGTGATCTTGATGATAAGAGGTTCTTGATGATTATATGGTGTCCTTGATGTTCTTGATGATTATATGATGTTCTTGATGATATTTCTACCGAATCTTGATATTAGCGGATGAATTGTGTTCTTGTTGATTTAAAAATAATTAGAACCCTAGGTTATATCGTGGAATTCGTATGGTATTATTCTTGGTATATTGGGTGGGAATTCGCATGTTTGGGTGTTGATTATGTTTAGAAAAGCATGATAGGTTATGTGCCGTATGTTCTTGCTTTTGAGTCCGTTAACTGTCTACGTGTTTTTGCTAATTGCGTTTGAAAGTGTCTAAGCATGGTCTCGGGTTCCACAATGGTTCCCAGGGCGTTTTTCTGTGATAAAAGAGTCAGTGGGGGGTAGTGGCGGTAGGGGACCCGCCACCTACCCGCGGCCATTGTTGGCGTCGCCGGCAGCGGGCAGCCGGCGGGCGGGCAGCTGCCCGCCGGGCACCCGTTGCCCGGAATCATCGCTGCCAGCGGGCAGCCGGCGGGTGAACTCTCACCCACCGGCTACCCGCTGGAAAAATACCCAATTTGGGATTTTGGCTTCCCTGTTTAATGTTCCCCCGACCCCCGTGGTGTCCCAACGGGCTCCGTCTATCGTGCCTATGTCTAGTTTGATATTTCGGGTACCGTTCGTAGGTTGTATGAGTCTTTTATATTGCATGCTAGTTGAATTGGTATCCCGTTGACCTAGGTGAAAGAAGTATGAACCCCTTAGGATTATTCTTAGTATGTGAAGGATCACGCATAGGTTTTGTTATACGATTTCTCCCCCTTCCCAATGTGTTAATGTGGGTTGCATGTGCTTGCTATGTGTTATGTGTGCATGATACCCCAATTTGGTTGCGATCAAATTGGTTATATGGGCAGTCGGATGGGTTGAGAACCATACTGACTGTTAACCAGGCCGGTTGCGATCGGTCAGGTATATAAATATTATATAGGGCTGCGGTCCACCGTTTGGTTGCGATCAAACGTTTCTACATGAGCTGCGGTTCATATTTCCTGGCTGCGGTCAGATGACATACTCTTGGGCTGCGGTCCACTGTTTGGTTGCGATCAAACTATGATGAGCTGCGGTTCATCGGTCGGTTGCAATCGACCCCTCCGTGTTGCGATACGGGGCAGGGTGCTGCGGGGCCGTGTCAGAGCTATATGCGCTGACCCTCATGTATGGGCATGCGATTGGTCCTGTGGCGCCAACAAAGTGTGCTATGTGATGAGAAATGGATGAGTTGTTGTTATGAGTGTCTTGGGGGGGTGACTTTGGGATTTATGCCGGGAATCGTATATGTTGGGTTATGGATATTAACTGTGCTTATCTTTATCTGCCTTGCCTGTTTCCCTATGCTTATGAAGTGTATATGCTTGATTGCGACCGTTGTCTGTGCTAAGCTCTATCTGTTGAGTCTATTCCCTGTTTTGAAAGCTAGAGTCTCTTAGGATATATCTTCATGCTTGGAAATGTTTTTTCGTATAACTACGTATATATCTATATGTATTGTATTTCAACGCGTTGGAGTGGGTTACCAGCATCTCTCGCTGAACAGATATATTTGGCTTTCAGGCACAGAAGAGTAGACACTGGAGCGCGCTAGAATCATGGAGCATAGAAGTATATAGTTTCCCTTTCGGCTTGCGCGCCACGTTTATGCATTTACTTTGATTGAGGATATTAGTTAGTTAGCCTGTGCACCTGAGTTCTCTAGCTCAGGTGTGGCATAGCACCCCGTACTCTTTATATTATGTTTTGTGATTTAATGAGATTTTACCTTCTTTATATAAGTTTCAAAAGTTTCGAAAATCTGGGGCGTGTACAGGCACATCATGACAAAAGTTGGGGAGAAGGTAGGGGTTGCATTGTTGCACAACGCAGACTTCAAAAAGGAACTAAATAACACCGTATGGATGACACATTAACAGTAGACGAATTTGAGAGGAGATGGACAACACTAATGAAGGACTACAATCTTGAAAGAACACGGTGGTTTGCCCAACTGTACGAGGCACGTGCATCGTGGATACCTGCATTACTTCAACGGACATACCAATGGGAGGTCTGCTAAGGACCACATCACGGTCAGAATCAGAAAACAACTACTTTGGTAAATTTACAAACCACCACTGCAGCCTTGGTAGAATTTTATGGCACAATACAATAGTGCATTGAGAACAGAGGCATAGACAATCAAAACTCAACGCATAAAATGAAGGTTCGTACCCTGAAACTAAAAACCCTTTGAGTATTGAAAAGCACCGGTGCTAGAGTTTACACCGTAAATATATTCTACGAATTCCAACAAGAGGTATGGGATGCCAGTTTCAACTGCCACATCACCGACAAAAATAACGTAGGTGACATATGGACTTATCAAGTTGAAGAAACTGTGGGAAGAATGTTTGACAGTAACAGAAATCCAAGCACGAAGCAAATTGAGTTGCTGATGCAAGAAATTCAACCGTGTCAGTATACTATGCAAGCATGTGCTACAAGTGATGAAGACAAAAGGGGATGAAAAATCCCACAACAGTATATCGTCCCACGATGGACACGAGACGCATGTGCACAACCAATATACGATGTCCCATGGGCAAAAGAACAAAAAACCCAGGCAAATGAAACAACAAAAGTTGCAAATCAACTATGGAATGAATTCTACAACTGCATGGGATTAGTGAATGTGTGGCCAGAAAAGATGGACCAAATGTTTGAGCACATTGCAACAACTCAAAAGAAGGACCTAGAAAACGAAAGGCAACAAACACAAGGAGGGTCTCAACAATAATACGTGTTTGAAAGACTAGTCGATCAAGCAAGCCGAACGACATACAAATAAAACCACCCCAAGTTGCAAAGAACAAAGGGAGTGGGAAGAGACTCAAACAACACGGAGAAAAAGCAGCCACGAATAACCAAAAGGAAAAGGAAAGAACATGCAAAAATATGCGATCTCCCAGGGACACAACAACCGCACCTGTCCAGCTAAACTTGCATAAGACAAGATTGCAACAGTTGAATACAACAACGGATGAAATAATATAATTATGTTTACATTTATGGACCATATTACTTACTTCTATGAAGCAATCTTTTTTATGCCCTATATACGCACACAAATACCCATAAGCCAACAAACAACGCATGGAGACACATGACTATTTAAAAAAGAAAAAAAAAAGCGCACAGAAAGGTAGCAGGACGCGCACACTAAGAATATTGAATTACCGAATGCGCGCACAGAGCGGAAAATATATGCGCACAAAATATCCATAAGCCCACCAAACACCGAACGGACGCGCACAGTTCAGAACTAATGACGCGCACAGTAACAACGATGAATTGACTAATGCGAGAGTTGGCAACGCGCCACATAGGAAAATATATATGCGCACAAAGATCCAACAGCCAACACCCACGAGGCCGCACGAGTGCACGCGTCCTACTGAAAGGACTAAATAAATTAATCACCGGACAAACAAGCGAATTAGAACGCCCACCAGTAAACAAACTGAGCTAACGTAAGCGGGATTAGGAGCAAGCACAGACCAAAACTTATAGGGCACAACGAACCATCAGCCCACAAACAACGCATGGAGGCACATGAATATTTTTTTTTAAAATAAAAAATAAAAACGGCACAGAAAGGAAGCAGGACGCGCACACTAACAAAATTGAATAACGAATGCGTGCACAGAGGAAATATATATGCGCATAAACATCCATAAGCCACCAGACACCGAACGGACGAGCACACTTCAGAACTATGACGCGCACAGTAACAAAGATGAATTGCTTAATGACGAGGGCACGCGAGTCTTACTGGAAAGGACTAAATAAATTAATCAACGGACAAACAAGTTGAATTAGAACGTCCACATTACAAAATTGAGCTAACGTAAGCGGGATTAGGAGCACGCACAGAGCAAAACATATACGGGCACAACGAACCATCAGCCACAAACACCGCATGGCCGCATGAGAGTGTGTACACTATAGAATTTAAAAAAAAACAAAAAAAACAAAAAAAAAAAAACAAAAAAACCCCAAGCCACACAACGCAGAAGGACACGCACACGAACAAAAGTGATTTAACAAATACACGAGTAGACTCCGCGCACAGAGGAAAATATAAGCACGCACACAGATCCATAAGCGAACACAGCCCCTTTGGACGCACGGGGTTGGGAAAAAAAAACAACACACTAACAAAGCACGACGTGCACAATAACAAAATTGAATTAATTAATGCGACTTAAGGATGAGCACACAGAGCAAAGTAAAAAATACATAGAACAGTGACCAAGCACACACAACTGTGAAAGGCGCACACCGGGGCGGAAAATTAATCTAATAAATATACACACCACGTCATAAATTAAAAAACATCGAAAGTAAACCACGAGTTAAGCGCAACACAACAATACCTACACATACCAAAAAATAACCTTGGCAATAGAAAATCGCTGGACGGATAATACAGCTACGCAATTCACGAAGTAAAACTAAAAACAAAAAGAATGCGGCCAGCAAAAGTAGCAAAAAAACCTTACTTTCTCCCTTAACTAGGCCACAATCCCACTCCCGAACCCGCTGCCCAACAAAAGTCTCCATGTGCCGCATTAAAAAAAATACCAGAATCAATCTTATTCTTCGAATCACGCCATCCCATCTGCAAACGCTTGGATTCAACACCAGCACACATTGTTGCCCTTGAAGGAGAAATCTCTTCAAAAAACTCAAATAGGATCGCCTTCTAGAATTGGGAGAAACAAAGCAGAAATCAGAAAAATATGGAAACTAGAGCCATGGATACAAGACCAAAAGGATACAAAAAATATATACAAGATAAACAAAAATAGTTGGAAGCAATGCACAGAGCACTAACCAACACATCAACACAAGCACCATACTTGTCAGCCTTCGCACCGGGATGAGAGTCATTATCAATAATCTCATATCGACCACGGACAAAATCAAAGCACAACAGGAAATAGTGACCACGGCGTAGAATCGGGAAAAAAATCTGCACAGAACAATGGCATTAAATATAAAGAGAAGTTACTGTGCATGAAAAAAGAATCCCCGCAAAATATGAGAAGATGAAAACATAAAAAAACCACCAAACTCAACAACACCAATCATACCATATCAACCTCCGTAATATTATCAGACGGTGATAACCGAAGATCCATGATCAACCTCTCACGAAACCACACGACCCTCCGATCCCATAGACGAGAAGTATCAACAACAGTAATGAGCTAACACAAACAACCAACCAAGCACAACAGAAAACCTGTCGATAGTAAACCAAACAACCCACAAAATATAGATTGAAATGCAATAGATGGAACTACAACTAACCGTGGTCGTCGTAGACGCAAAAAGGCGTGACTGTAACACCCTGAAATTTCAAGATATTTAAAACTTATAAAATAAAGGCGGAATCTCATTAAATCCCAAAACGTAATACAAGAGTACGGGGTGCTATGCCACACCTGAGCCAGAGAACTCAGTTGCACAGGCTAACTAACTAATATCCTTGATAATGTAAATGCATAAGCATGGCATGCAGGCCGAAAGGGAAACTATCTACTTCTACGCTCCAATTTCTAGCGCGCTCCAGTGACTTATTCCTCTGTGCCTGAAAGCCAAATATATCTGTTCAGCGAGAGATGCTGGTAACCCACTCCAACGCGTTGAAATACAATACATATAGATATATATGGATATACGAAAACCATTTTGAGCATGAAGATATATCCTACGAACTTTAGCTTTTTAAAACCGGGAATGACTCGACAGATAAGGCTAGACACAAGCAACAGTTATAACAAGCGTATACAATCCACAACAGGCAAGACAGGTAAAGCTGAGCACAATGAATAATCGTAACCCAATATAAACAATCCCCAGCATAAATCCCATAGTCACATCCCCCAAGATACTCATAGTCACAACTCATCCATATCTCAACACATAGCACACTTTGTTGGCGCCACAGGACCAATCGCATGCCCATACATGAGGGTCAGCGCATATAGCTCTGACACGGCCCCGCAGCACCCTGCCCCGTATCGCAACACGGAGGGGTCGATCGCAACCGACCGATGAACCACAGCTCATCATAATGTTTGATCGCAACCAAACAGTGGACCGCAGCCCAAGAGTATGTCATCTGACCGCAGCCAGGAAAGTATGAACCGCAGCTCATGTAGAAACGTTTGATCGCAACCAAACGGTGGACCGCAGCCCAAGAGTGTAAATCTGACCGCAGCCAGCTTCTGAACCGCAGCTCAGGAATAACCAATCCGATCGCAACCGAATTGGGGTATCATGCACACATAACACATAGCAAGCACATGCAACCCACATTAACACACTGGGAAGGGGAAGAAAGCGTATAACGAAACCTATGCGTGATCCTTCACATACTAAGAATGGTCCTAAGGGGTTCATACTTCTTCCTCCTAGGTCAATTCAACTAGCATGCAATATATAAGACTCATTAACCTACGAACGGTACCCGAAACATCAAACTAGACACGGCACGATGAACGGAGTCCGTTGGGACACCACGGGGATCGGGGAACATCAAACCGGGAAGCCGGGGTCCCGAATGGGGGAGTCTTCCAGCGGGTAGCCGGTGGGTGGGGGGCCACCCGCCGGCCGCCCGCCGGTAAACACTGTTCCGGGCAGCGGGTCGCCGGCGGGCAGCTGCCCGCCCGCCGGCTGCCCGCTGCCGGAGACGCCTCTTCTGGCCGCGGGTAGGTGGCGGGCCCCTACCCCCTCACCTACCCCCCACTGACTCTTTATACACAAAACGCCCCGGGAACCATTGTGGAACCCGAAACCATGCTTAGACACTTTACAACGCAATTAACGATCAACATGTAGACAATTAACGGGTCAAATACGAGAAACGTACGGCACATAACCTATCATGCTTTTCTAAACATAATTGACACCCAATCATGCGATTTCCCCACCCGATACACCAAGAATAATCTCATACGATACAACCTAGGGTTCTAATCACTTTTATACCAACAAGAATACGATTCGTCTTCTAATTACAAGATTCGGTACAAATAACACATAAGCATCAAGAACGCCATACAATTATCAAGAACACCATATAATCATCAAGAACTCCACATAATCGTTAAGAACACCATAGTTATCAAGAATCTCCCGATATCAAGATCACCCATGGAATTATCCCATCAATCATCAATAATAACATCACAAATCATCAATACACAATAATATGGGGAAATCCTACGGGGGAAATCATAGCTATGAAAATAGGTTTTGTTGAGACATGGGTTACCTCTTAGCCTTAATTAATTCCTTGGCTATGAAGGGTCTTTCTTTAAGCTTTCTTGCTTTCTTGATTTCTTCTAAGGGGATTCTTGGAGCTCTTTTGGGGTGGTGGGGCGTTATTCTTGTGGGGGTTCTAGGTGCCTTCTAGGTTCCCTATTTATATACCTAAGGGTCTTATTTAGTGTCTAATTCTTTTAGGACTAGGGGTTGGGTTTAGGGATGAGGGCCCATGGACTATGGTGGGCTTTTTTCCCTAATTAATTATTATAATTTATTCTTTCTCTTGGGCTATGGGTTAATTAATTAATTGGTTTTAGGGGCCGTAACACGGGGTGTTACACTCTCCCCCCTTAACGGGAAGCTTCGTCCCCGAAGCTTGGTCCTTGCTGAGTGACTTTTTCTTAGTTACCTGGTGTGAAAAGTTCGGGTTAGCGTTCCCTCATTGTGTCTTTGAGCTCCCACGTTGCTTCCTCGGTCCCATGGTTGGTCCAGAGGACTTTCACCATTTCTATGGCTCGGCGACGGGTGTTTCTTGTCTTGGTGTCCAGGATCCTCACGGGTCTTTCTTCGTATACTAGTGACTCATCGAGGTTTACGACCTCGGGTTGAAGCACGTGGTTTGGGTCGTGTATGTATTTCTTTAGCTGGGATATGTGGAATACGTTGTGTACTCGTTCTAGTTCAACGGGTAGGGCGAGGCGATAGGCTAGGTTCCCAACTTTTTCTATGATTTCATAGGGGCCGATAAATCGAGGGCTGAGCTTTCCTTTCCTTCCGAATCTCATCACCCCTCGTGTGGGCGAGATTCTCAACCAGACCTTGTCCCCGGTGCTGAACTCGGCTTGTTTCCTCTTTAGGTCGGCATAGGACTTCTGGCGGTCCTGGGCAGCCTTCATCCTTTCCCGGATGTACTTAACCTTAGTGATTGTATCTTGTAGGTGTTGGGGCCCTAGTGTTATTGGGTCGACCATGTCTTCCCAACATAAGGGGGTTCTGCATTCTTGTCCGTATAGAGCTTCGTAGGGTGCGATACGAATGCTCGCGTGGTAGCTGTTGTTGTATGAGAATTCAATCAGGTCTAGGTGTTCCTCCCATGTCCCTCGAAAGTCTAACACGCAGGCTCTTAGCATGTCTTCGAGAGTCTGAATGGTCCTTTCGGTTTGGCTGTCCGTGGTGGGTTGGAAAGCAGTGCTTAGTTTTAGTTGTGTCCCCAAGGCTAATTGCAGTGATTTCCAGAATTGTGAGAGGAACCTGGAGTCTCTATCGGATACGATGTTTCGGGGAACTCCGTGATACTTCACTACTTGGCTTAAGTAGGCTTGGGCTAGTTGTGTCATCGTCCATGTTTCCTTCATGGCGATGAATCGCGCCGTTTTGGTTAGTCGGTCCATTATGACCCAAATCTTATCTTTGCCGGTCTTCGTTGGGGGTAGTCCTCCGACGAAATCCATGGATATGGAATCCCACTTTCCTTGTGGTACCTCAAGGGGTTGTACGAGTCCCTTGGGTTTGCACCGTTCGGCCTTCACCCTTTGGCAATTCAGACACTTGGCCACGAAATCCGCGATTTCCTTTTTCATGTTGGGCCACCAAAACAACCTTTTTACATCTTGGTATAGCTTGTCACCCCCTGGGTGAACTGAGTATGGGGAGTTGTGCCCTTCCTCCAAGATTTGTTGTTTCAAGTGGGGGTGCGTTGAGGGCACGCACCACCTACCTTGGTAACGGAGACTGCCGTCTTCGTGTATTTTGAAGGGTCCTTCCTTCCCCTAGGTTAGGTCGAGGCGGATTTTATCTAGTTCCGGATCCTGCTGTTGCCCTATTTTGATTTCCTCGAAGAGCGTAGGTATGACTCGTGTGCTGAACACGTGGATGTCGGGGTGGTTTTGATCTTGCTTTATTATTTCCAAATTCAGTCTTTGGAAGTCCCTGTACAGTTGGTCCGGTAGGATCAAAGTGGTGTTGAGGGAGTGGTTAGCCTTCCTGCTTAAGGCATCCGCCACCACGTTAGCTTTTCCCTCATGGTATTGGATGTCCAGGTCGTAGTCCTTTATGAGTTCTAACCACCTCCGTTGCCTCATGTTTAGGTCTTTCTGGGTGAAGATGTATTTTAGGCTCTTATGGTCCGTGTAAATCTTGCATTGCACCCCATATAAGTAATGCCTCCAAATTTTTATTGCGAACACGATGGCGGCTAGCTCGAGGTCGTGGGTGGGGTAGTTTTCTTCGTGGGTTTTGAGTTGTCTGGATGCGTAGGCTATTACTCGGCCCTTTTGCATTAGCACGCACCCCAACCCTTTCTTGGATGTGTCACTGAAAACCTCGAATCCTTCCTCCCCGGAGGGGATGGCGAGTACGGGTGCCGTGGTTAACTTATCCTTCAATTCTTGAAAGGCCGAGGTGCAGTCGTTGTCCCATCGGAAGGGGGTTTCCTTCTTCATGAGTTTGTTGAGGGGTTGGGCTATCCTGGTGAAGTCGGGTACAAACCTCCTGTAGTAGCCCGCCAAACCTAGGAAGCTTCGGACTTCGGTGAGTGAGCTCGGTGTGGTCCATTCTTTAATGGCACGGATTTTGGCGGGGTCCACCTTAATCCCTTCCTTGGCTATCACGTGACCCAGGAAGGCCACACTGTCTTTCCAGAATTCGCATTTAGAGAACTTGGCGTATAGTTGGTGCTCTCTTAGAGTTTGCAGGGTTATGCGGAGGTGTCTTTCATGTTCTTCCTTGTTTCAGGAGTAGACTAGGATGTCGTCAATGAATACAATGACGAAGTCATCCAAGTGGGGTCGGAATACTCGGTTCATGAGGTCCATGAATATGGCAGGCGCGTTGGTGAGTCCGAAGGGCATTACGGTGAATTCATAGTGACCGTAACGTGTCCGGAAAGCTGTTTTCTGAATGTCCGGTTTGGCCACCTGTATTTGGTGATATCTGGATCTTAGATCAATCTTCGAAAATACCCCTGCCCCTTTAAGTTGGTCGAACAAATCGTCAATTCGGGGAAGGAGGTATCTATTCTTTATCGTGACTTGGTTAAGCTCCCTATAGTCGATGCATAGGCGCATGCTCCCATCCTTCTTTTTAACAAACAACACTGGCGCCCCCCATGGGGAGGTGCTAGGACGGATGTAGCCCTTGTCTAGCAATTCCTGCAGTTGCGTCTTCAGTTCCTTCATTTCTTTTGGTGCCAACCGGTAGGGAGGTTTTGAAATCGGGGCAGCGCCCGGTACGAGATCTATGGTGAACTTGACTTCTTTGGCTGGGGGTGCCCCGGGGATTTCGTCCGGGAAGACGTCGGTGGATTCGTTTACCACTGGAATGGTTTGTAGTTAGGGGGTTTTGGTGCTGAGGTCCTCGACCGAACATAGGAAGGCCTCGCTTCCCTTGTTTAGGTATTTCTTCATTTTTATCATGTTCACCACCTTGATCCCGGCTTCCCGGTGGGTCCCATGATATGACACCCTCTTACCGTTTGGTCCCCGTAGGACCACTTTTTGTTCTCCGCATAGGATTTGTACTTGGTATTTCCCTAGCCAATCCATGCCCAAAATTACCTGTACCCCATCCAGTTTGAATCGGATTAAGTTGCTGGGAAATCCCACCCCTTGTATGGTGATCGTTATATTTTCGTACATGCGGTCGCATTCTAGGATTTCGCCGGAGGCCACTTTGACCTGAAATCGGACCTTGGTGCTAGTGTTGAGGCCGAGTTGAGTGGCAAACTCGGTTGCTATAAACGATTTGGTAGCCCCTGAGTCAAATAACACCGTGGCAGGGGTGGCGTGTACTAGGAAGGTTCCGGCGACTATGCTGCTATCTCCAATTTTGGCTTTGCTTAGAGTAAGGATTCTTCCTTGAGTGGTTGGCGCGGTGACTTGGCGGGTTGAGGCGGCACTGGGGTTTTTAGGGCCGCGGGTGGGATTTACATGATTTCCTTCCGATTTCCTTTTGTACCCCAGGTGTGTTTCCCGGGGTTGGTTTGGCACTTGTTGTAGTTGGGACGCCTTGGCATAGGCCTCCCCGAGGGTTCCTGGTTCTTGTGTGGCCAGGGCTTTTTGATATTCGGGGTCCAGGCCTGTTATGAATCTTTCGATCCTGATCTTCTCGGTGGGTACTAGCTCGGGGGTGAGGCGAGCCAGTCGGTGGAATTGTTGGTAGTATTCCGTGATCGAGGTTGCACCTTGTTTTAGGTGGAGGAATTCTTCGTATATGGTGGCTCTTAGGTGGTGGGGATGGAATCGTTCCCGTAGTCGTGTCTTCAGGGATTCCCAGTTGAACCCATGGTCATGTTCACATGTGGGTCCCTCGTGGGCCCACCATGTATCGGCCTCGTGTTTGAAATAGAAGGAGGCTATTCTTACTTGATGGTCCTCGGGCATTTGGTTGCCCTGAAGATCCTGTCAAAAGTCCTGATCCATTCCTCGAGGGTTGTGGGGTCTTCGTCCCCGGAGAGGGTGGGTGGTTGATGTGCCGAGACTTGGTGGTGGACTTCCAGGTTCTCGTCTGTTGGTAAGGGTTGAGGAATGGTGGTACTCAGTGCCTGGGCGATTTGGGCCAGGCGTTGTAGATTCTGTGTCAAGAATTCCTAAGTGGGGAGTTTCGGTGTTCCTGTCTGTCTCCTCTTTGGTGCCATCCTGGTGTTCATGAGTCGATGTTATTTTGGGTGCAATAAGTGAAAAGGGGGGGGGGGGGGGGAATTTCTTTGATTCGGAGGGGAATCGGGTGTGGGGTTATGTGTAGGTTTCTCAGTCTCACCGCGTGTCCTAAGATTCCTGAATCCTATGCTCCTAAATACTTAGAGTTCGAGCCTAGTGTCCTAAAGTTTGGTCTTAAGAGTCTTATCCTAGGGTCAAACTTAGGCTCTGATACCAACTGTAAAACCCCGAAATTTCAAGATATTTAAAACTTATAAAATAAAGGCGGAATCTCATTAAATCCCAAAACGTAATACAAGAGTACGGGGTGCTATGCCACACCTAAGCCAGAGAACTCAGTTGCACAGGCTAACTAACTAATATCCTTGATAATGTAAATGCATAAGCATGGCACGCAGGCCGAAAGGGAAACTATCTACTTCTACGCTCCAATTTCTAGCGCGCTCCAGTGACTTATTCCTCTGTGCCTGAAAGCCAAATATATCTGTTCAGCGAGAGATGCTGGTAACCCACTCTAACGCGTTGAAATACAATACATATAGATATATATGGATATACGAAAACCATTTTGAGCATGAAGATATATCCTACGAACTTTAGCTTTTTAAAACCGGGAATGACTCGACAGATAAGGCTAGACACAAGCAACAGTTATAACAAGCGTATACAATCCACAACAGGCAAGACAGGTAAAGCTGAGCACAATTAATAATCATAACCCAATATAAACAATCCCCAGCATAAATCCCATAGTCACATCCCCCAAGATACTCATAGTCACAACTCATCCATATCTCAACACATAGCACACTTTGTTGGCGCCACAGGACCAATCGCATGCCCATACATGAGGGTCAGCGCATATAGCTCTGACACGGCCCCGCAGCACCCTGCCCGTATCGCAACACGGAGGGGTCGATCGCAACCGACCGATGAACCGCAGCTCATCATAATGTTTGATCGCAACCAAACAGTGGACCGCAGCCCAAGAGTATGTCATCTGACCGCAGCCAGGAAAGTATGAACCGCAGCTCATGTAGAAACGTTTGATCGCAACTAAACGGTGGACCGTAGCCCAAGAGTGAAAATCTGACCACAGCCAGCTTCTGAACCGCAGCTCAGGAATCACCGACGGGCAGCCGGCGGGTGATCCTCCACCCACCGGCTACCCGCTGGAACTTGCCCAACTTGGGTCTTCGGCTTCCCCGTTTGATGTTTCCCCGACCCTCGTGGTTTCCCAACGGACTCCGTTTATCGTGCCTAAGTCTAGTTTGATGTTTCGGGTACCATTCGTAGGTCAAATGAGTCTTATATATCGCATGCTAGTTGAATTGGTATCCCGTTGGCCTAGGTAAAAGAAGTATGAACCCCTTAGGATTATTCCTAGTATGTGGATGACAGCGCATAGGTTTCGTTATACGTTTTCTCCCCCTTCCCAATGTGTTAATGTGTGTTGCATGTGCTTGCGGTGTGTTATGTGTGTATGATACCCCAATTTGGTTGCGATCAAATTGGTTATTCCTGAGCTGCGGTTCAGAAGCTGGCTGCGGTCAGAATTACACTCTCGGGTTGCGGTCCACCGTTTGGTTGCGATCAAACGTTTTACATGAGCTGCGGTTCATATTCCTGGCTGCGGTCAGATGATCACTCTTGGGCTGCGGTCCACTGTTTGGTTGCGTTCAAACATTATGATGAGCTGCGGTTCACCGGTCGGTTGCGATCGACCCCTTCGTGTTGCGATACGAGGCAGGGTGCTGCGGGGCCGTGTCAGAGCTATATGCGTTGACCCTCATGTATGGGCATGCGATTGGTCCTGTGGCGCCACCAAAGTGTGCTTGTGTGATGAGATGAACGATGATATAAATGAGATAAAGTGAATCTGTGACCGTAGGATATATGCTAGTATCTTTATATGCTTGGTTATAACTGTTGAATGAGCTTATCCCTATCTGTCGAGTCTATTCCGGTTTTGAAACTAGAGTTTCCTAGGATATATCTTCTTGCTTCAAAATGGCTTTTCTTATACCTATATATATATATATATATATATATATATACATATATATATATATATATACATATATATATATATATATATATATATATATATATATATATATATACTTATACGGTATTTCAGCGCGTTAGAGTGGGTTACCAGCATTATTCGCTGAACAGATATATTTGGCTTTTAGGCACAGACGATTAAGCTCCGGAGCGCGCTAGAGGACCCAAGGCTTTGATAGATAGCTTCATATTCGGCTTGCGTGCCATAATGATGTAGTGATGTTGTTAATTAGATAGTTTAGCCTATGCATCTGAGTTCTCTAGCTCAGATGTGGCATAACACCCCGTATTCTAATATTTAGTACAGCTCTGTTTGGGATTTAATGAGAAATTACCTTTATTATATAAGTTTTAAAAGTTTCGAAAATCTGGGGTGTTACAATAAAAGCAAACAACAACTAAACGGTAACAACGGCTAAGAAGATAACAACAACTAAAGAAGAGCAAACAAGACGGCCACAACTCCACTCTAGAAGGACTCGCTCTCCGACTCCTGGGACTCCTCAGATTCTTCATTATCCTCTCCTCTGCGGCTTAAACTGGCTTCGATCTGGTCTAGCCTCTGGTTCACTGCGACAAACTGCGTCTTCATGTATGCGAAGCCTTCTTCGATCATACGGTTCTGTTGACGAAGCAAGGTGACAACGCGCTCCTCATGTGACATGGCATCATGCTCCCTTTTGGTGCAGGCTTCCCTTCTTCTTTGATTCTCTTCACTTTCAGAATTACTTTCTTCGGCCTCGGCGGCTTCCGGTGCTTCCACTTCTTCCTCTCGGTCTGCTTCACCCACATATTCTTCATCACCACCCAAACTCTGGACTGCAAGGCTCAACTTCCCGGCGTGAATCCCAAGCTCGGCTGCCAACTCGGCTCTTTCCGCTGGGGCTTTTCTTGCAACTTCTTCAAGAGTGATGTAATTACCATCATCCAACTGAAACAGATTGCAACTTCGAAGATTGGTGGCATCCAACACCAACTTTCCCACGGCCTTCGGTAGACATCCATCAACACTCACACCTTTCCTAACCAGAATCCAGCTCAACACCATCCCATAAGGTAGGCTTTTCCGGTTATTATCACGGCAGAAAACCATATGTTGCAACATCAAAGCTGGCAGGTTGAACTTGACCATATTCTTGAGGCAAAAGGCAAAGGTGCATTCCAACTTTCCCAACAACTTACTCTTGTTGTTATTGGGTAACAAACAATCTGAGACCAACATAACCAAGATCCTCTGTTCCGCAGACAACAACTTTTTCTCCGGCCTTGAAGCTTGAGTGAAACTACTCATGCGTGTAACACCCCGTGTTACGACCCCTAAACCAAATTAATTAATTAATTGCTCACCCTAAAAAGGGAATTAAAATACATTAATTAACTAAAAAAGGGTCTACCATAGTCCATGGGCCCTTATCCCTAAAGCCAACCATTAGTCCTATAAGAAATAGAATTAGCTAATCCATGCCACTTAGACCCTAATTGGGACTCTTAAATATATAAATAGGGACATAGGAGGCACCTAGAACTCACACCACAATAACTTTCACCACACAAGAATTCCCAAGAATTACCATAGGAGAAATCAAGAAAGAGGAAATCTTAAAGAAAGATCCTTCATAGCCAAGGTATTTAATTAAGGCTAAGAGGCAACCCATGTCTCAACAAAGCCTATTTTCCTTCCTATAATCTCTTTCTTTGGCTCCCTCTATATACTTGTGTCTTGATGAATTTCTTTATGATATTTGTGATATAATCTTGATTGATTGATGTGATGATTTTATGAGTGATCTTGATGATCTTGATGATTAAAAAGAGGTTCTTGAAATTTATGAGATGATTCTTGATAAATCTTGATGGTTCTTGATAATGAAAATAAAATATGATTTTGATGATTTGGTTGGGATTAGAGCCCTAGGTTGGATTGGGAATTGGTATTGTGATGTTCTTGATTTATATTTGGGTAGGAATTTGCATGTTCGGGTGTTGTTCGTGTCTAGAAGTCGTGTTAGGATGTGTTCAATGTGATTCTTGCTTTTGATCTATTAATTGCCTATGTGGTGTCGTTAATTGCATTTAAAAGTGTCTAAGCATGGTTTCGGGTTCCACGAGGGATCCCGGGACGCATATTTGATAAAAGAGTCAGTGGGGGGTAGGGGTACCCGCCACCTACCCGCTGCCCGAAAATCACCGCCATGCAGCGGGCAGGCGCCAGGCAGGCGTTCGCCCGCCGGCAACCCGATGCCCGGCGATGATCTCCGGCAGGTGACCCCCACCCACCGGCTACCCGCTGGTCCGTACCCATCCCGGGTCTTCGGCTTCCCCGTTTGATGTTCCCCATTCCCCGTGGTATCCCAACGGACCCCGTTTGTCGTGCTTGAGTCTAGTTTGATGTTTCGGGTACCGTGCGTAGGATAAAAGAGTCTAGGAATTCATGCTAGTTGAATCGGTAACCCGTTGGCCTAGGTGGAAGTCGTATGAACCCCTTAGGACTATTCTTAGTATGTGAATGATCACACGTAAGCTTATTTATGTGTCTCCCCCTTCCCAATGTGCTATTATGTGTTATGTGATGCATGATTCCCCAATTTGATTGCGATCAAATTGGCTATACGGGCAGTTGGATGGATTGAGAACCATCCCAACTGTTAACCAGGCCGGTTGCGATCGGTCAGGTATATAAATATTATATAGGGCTACGGTCCACTGTTTGGTTGTACATGAGCTGCGGTTCATTCTCCTGGCTGCGGTCAGTGATTCACTTCTTGGGCTACAGCCCATGGGCCTCGTGTGCGGATGGTCCACCGACTGGACGCGCCAGCGGTGTGTAGGGCCACCAGCCTGAGGAAGGCCATAGCCCATCGACCGAGTGATCGGCGGTGTGTAAGGCTATGGTCGGCTGCGACCCACCGACTGAGGACCAGCGGTGCGTAGGGTTGTAGTCTCCGAGGATCATCGCCCACCGACTAAGATCCTCAGCGGTGTGTAGGGCTTTCACCAACCGACTAAGGTTCTCAGCGGTGTGTAGGGCTTGATTCACTACGATCCACCGATTGTGCTCTTTAGCGGTGTGTAGGGTCGTAGTCCCAGTAAGAGGATTACAGTCCACCGACTGAGCACGTCAGCGGTGTGTAGGGCTGTGATCCGCCGTCAAGCTATTGGCGGTCCGTACGGTGGGTTGCGATCAACCCCTTCATGCTGCGCTATGAGGTAGGGTGCTGTGGGGCCATGTTAGTACTATACGCACTAACCCGCATGTTCGGGGCATGTGATTAGTCCCGTGGCGGCACCAAAGTGTGCTTATGTGATTTGAATGATGACTTGAATGACGAGTAAATGATGATTGAATGATGATGTGGATGACTTGAAAGTAAACTGTGACCTTAGATACATGTTCTTTATGATGTTGTCTTTATATCACTGTTTATCTTGATTGAATGTGCTCACCCCAATTTCCTGAGTCTATCCCTGATTTTAAAGCTAGAGTTCCCTAAGTATATCTCTTCCTGCTTCAAAATGATTTTCGTATATCTATATATATCTACCTATATTGTATTTCAACGCGTTGGAGTGGGTTACCAGCATCATTCGCTGAACAGATATATTTGGCTTTCAGGCACAGATGAGTAGATACCGGAGCGCGCTAGAGATCCGGAGCGTAGACTAGTTAGTTTCCCTTTCGGCCTGTGTGCCACGATTATGTACTGACATTGCTTTGAGGTTGTTTAGTTAGTTTAGCCTGTGCATCTAAGCTTTCCAACTCAGGTGTGGCATAGCACCCCTTACTCTTATGTTAATTTTGGGATTTAATTAGAATTCGCTTTAATTATATAAGCTTTAAAAAGTTTCAAAATTTCGGGGTGTTACAGTGCGACCCAACAAATAACTCAAATAGTCCTGGTACCCCATGGTATCCGTACTAATACATGAGTTACCGCTATACTGAGCAACTCTCGAAGCAGATAAACTCAAAAGCTGAGCCAGCCTCTTTTCAGACAGAACTACCTTCACACCTCTCACTTTTGAAGTGATCTCAAGCTTATCACCATCCTTTGTCACAACCATGTGATGATAAAATTCCTTAACCAAACTCGGGTAAGTTTCGGCCCTTATGGCGAGAAACCTCTCCAACAAACCTTGGAATCTAAGCATATCCAACAAAGAATTTGAAAAAGATTCCGGGTCAAAGGCTTTACCTTCAAGAACAAGGTAATGGGCATCCACCCATTCCGCTTTCCTAGCCAAACTTGACCTTCTAGGCATGATAGGAGATGACCCAAAGCTCAACAAAAGAAGCCCACGACTCTTCCTTCTTCTCCACTCACTCCCGGCGACTCTCTCTCTCTCTCTCTCTCTCTCTCGCTTCTCTCTCGGCGTCGCGGCACGCTCGGATCGGCGGCGAGACTCCGGCAGACGGCGAACAGCGGCGGCGGTACGTCGGCAGGCTGCTACGTTGGCGGTGGTGCGGCGGGTTGCTGGTGGGGCGACGGGTGGGGAGGGCTTTCGGTGGTTCACGGGTAGGGAAAGGGAGAAAAGAAGAAGAGAAGTATTTGGGAGTTTAGGGATTTTGGGGAAGAATTGGGGAAAAGATGATTTAATTTGGGGATTTGGGTAAAGTGAGAATTTAAGGTTTAAATGGAATTAAAAATGAATAAGTTCTTAGAAAGATAATTAGCTCAAGTGGTTTAGAGGTTAGTTGGCAAAGAATAGGCCTGGGTTTGAAACTCAAGAGTTATAATTAAACATTTTGCTTGGATTTTAGGCTACACAAGATAGGATTTCTGTATGGGTTTTCTATTCTCACATTCAAAGAATACTTGGAAAATTTAGAGGGTTCTCAAAGGAAAGGTTGCAAAAATTTCCAAGTGCAAGGATTGTAGAATCGTTCCAGCATGATTCACTTAGAAGATAAATAACTAATTTCACAACGAAACTTACCCGCAAAAACTAGGGAAATAATCTACCAAGAAGGGCTTACACTTAACTCCAAAGAATTACTATCAACGAAATATGACAAGGATATCCAAGTAACTCAAGTATGCAACAAAGGACACAGGGCAACACTCAAGGTATCAAGGAACAAGATGCACACAAAGAATAAGGGTAGGAAAGGATTACCTACTAGCTCCTCCTCCACTAAACCCTCGGTCTCCGCTTGCGAACGCCCCATCACAAAGACTCTCCCTGCTGGCCTGGCCCCAGCTGCTCCGCGGCTCGAGCTACCTCCCGCTGCTCCTCCGACTCCAGGGGGTGGCGGCATCGCTCTTTGATTGGCCGGATGAGGGCACTCAGCAACTTTGTGGCCCCTATCTCCGCATCGGTAACACCGGAACGCTTGGCCATTGCAATCTTGGCCCGCGTGCACCTTCCCACATCTACGACATGCAAACGTCTTGACTTGGTTCCCTTGCTCCATCCGGTTGGGTACTTGAGTCGAAGATGACCCACTCTTGGCTTGAAAACTCGGTTGTGGCTTCTTGAAGGTGGAAGAGCCTCCACTCTCGGTCCTTTTCCTCGCCTGTTCAAAAGATCCTCGCTGGAGCTGTTGGACACGGTACAGATCCGCGGCACTCAGATAAGCATCCTTAAGAGAACTCGGCCTACTCACAGTCAAACTTTTTCGTGCCTCATAATTCAAGCTGGCAACGAATCTCTCGACCTTAGCGAGCTCCGTAGGCACGAGCATCCGAGCAAAGCGCGCCAACTCCAAAAACTTCTTGTGGTACTCGACCACGGACAGAGATCCTTGTTGCAAGTGGAGAAACTCCTCGAACAAGGCGGCTCGCACATGTGCTGGGTAAAACCTCTCGCGCATCCTATCCTTAAGCGCAGACCAACCGAACTCAGGCTCTTCAAGGAAGGTCGGACCCTCATGGACCCACCACAGATCAGCTTCATGGCAGAAGTAGAACGTTGCCAGTTCTACCCTTCTCTCCTTCGACAACCCACAACCGCGAAGATCTTATCGAACACTCTCATCCATTCTTCCAAATCCACCGGGTCTTCTTCACCCGCGAAGGTCAGAGGCCTGTGACCTGACACCAAACGGCCCATATCCCTGTGCCCAGCAGGTTGAGGAGGTGGCACGGGGTGGTTGTTGTTCAGCAAAGCCTCGCTAAGCGCCTGCATCGTCTGCATCAGCTGCTGGAGGTTCTGAGGGAGATGCTCATTCGTCGGGGTCTCCGGGGTACGCGCTTGGGGACGAGGAGGCATTGCAGACTTCTACAACAACAACAACAGGGTTACCAAAAAGACAACAAACAAGCAAATAACTGAAAGCAACACTCAGCTCACGGCGCAACCTAGAGTCCTAAGCTTAACACTTAGATTCTTAAGGTCACTTTAAGGTCTCAAACCATACTTAACCACTTAGAAGTCTAGACTTAACCCTCCTAGGCTCAAAACCTAGGCTCTGATACCAACTGTAACACCCCCTAAAACCATGTTATTTAAAGCCTTAAAACATGCAGATATCTTAAACCAAAACACCAAACACAGCGGAAGACTGAAAGAGGAAATATATAAAACAAAGGAAACGGGGTGCTATGCCACGCTCACCAAGGGTGAACGCACAGGCTTAATCTGCATTGTTTAAAATCTACAACCATCCAACAGAGTACTACGTCTAGATTGGCTCACAGGCCACGAAACATAAAAGGGGAGCTATACTAGCTGGCACTAGACCGCGCACTCGTCTAAGCATCACCTGAAAGAAGCACATAAAACATGGGACGACGCCCGGTCAGCGAATAATGCTGGTAACCCACCAACACATGTGAAATATCATACATAGATAAGATATAAGTTGTAAAACCATTTTTGAAACGGAATACATATATATATAAGTCCAAAACCAAGAGTAATAGTCAACACAAGAGTCAAACACTCTCAACAAGAACACGGGAACACATCCCAAGACTACAAAGAACAACAACGACTCACAAGAGGTCTCAAGGTATAATCTATCATCACACAATAGATTAATACCCGACATGCATAACTCAAGGAATAAAGACACAACAAACGGCAACATATGCCAAGGCAACACATGCCTTTGTGACTACACACGTCACAAGAAGAGACTCACAACAACGGCTACACAAGCCCTTGTGACATCACCCATCACGAGTTGATATGCCTTCCTTAGGCCCGGTTCTAACCTTATGGCTACCCCCAACCTTATATCTTCTTCCAACCATTACCTCCAGGACCCCTGTACACCAAGTCCAACCTTTTCCCTCCGAGGACCGTCGTCCCCATCCGCCAACAAAACCACAAATTTCATAGTACACGAGGGTACCGTTCACACACACGGCAACACATGCCTCCCCCAGAATACATGAACCTGACACACAACATCACTACACTGTACCCCGCGGGTGGACCTTGGTGACTAGTGTCCCATACCACTAATCGTGCAATCCAGGTAAAGTCACACACACCACACCTCAACAGGAATCAATCAATGGATCACAACGAAGATATGAAACCATACTCAATCAAGGAATGGATCACAGTCCAACAACAACAACGATGAATAACACAAGTTATCATCAACCAATAAGAAGGTACAAACAACACACACGCTAGCATTTAAATACCGAACTAGCATGCTTATCAAATGGGTAAACCAAACGTAGTTCCAAAGAACACACAAAACTCATCATGGTTCAACGAAACACAATGTTGAACACTTAGCACGATTCACGACACCAAAACCTACATGGATTCCTACCATATAGTTCTAGACATACGAAACATCAAGAAGACACTCAAATAGTTCCACAAAAGAACAACGGGGAGTCAAAAGACCAAATACCGAGTCAAAAGAATCACGGGGAACAAATCCCCAAACAACATCACTACACTGTACCCCGCGGGTGGACCCACGGGTAGACCCCTACCCATGGTTTTGCCCATGGATACTTAACCCACAAGCAGCCTGTACCCCGCGGGTGGGCGACGGGTGGACCTCCTACCCGCCGTTCCGCCCGCGGGTACACACCTGTACCAAAATAAATCCCTTCGGGGATTTTCATCTCCAAACTCAAATTCAAGTCCAAAACATGCCAAATCTAACCAAATACAACAAAATGGCTTGAATCAAAGGAATAGCCAAGCAATGGCATACAAGAATCCTAAACACAAGCTCTAGATATGCATTTTCACAAGACAATGCATAAACACTCACATTTAATAGCAAAACACATGTAGAATCCAAGAAATATTAATATATGTAAGCAAAATAGATTTTGTAGAGCATGGGTTACCTCTTGTAGAACAAAAACCTTCACTTAACACCTCACCAAGCTCCTATCATAGCTCACCTTCCAAACCCACTTCAAGAACACACCAAAAGATCATAAAGATTTTATCTTTAAGAAAAGACACCTAAGAAGACACTAAAAACACAAGATGAGCATGGATCTTACCCTCCTAGATGCCCAAATGTATGAAAGGTAGAATCTTGGAGACAACCCTTGAAGATTTGACAAAGCTTCAACTTGGCTTAGAAGAAAAGCTATCCACCTTTTTAGAGAGAAGGTAGAGCTAGAATTTGGAAAGTGTATGGAAAGAAATGAGGTTGTTCTTACTAGGTTAGGTTACAATACTAACACAAGGTGAAAGGTCAAGAATACCCTTACTAACATGAAAAGGTGTAAGGAACAAGGGAACTCCTTACAAAGCTCAAGGTGCAACTTTGACTTTGGGGTTGACTAGTCAATTACTAGTCCCCGACTATAGAATTTCAGGAATTTAAGGAATTAAATTACAAATTGAAATAGGATTATTTACTTAATTAATCCCTTAATCGAATTCAGATTTTGGGGTGTCACACGGCACCTGAAAGAAACACATAAATAAATGGGACGACGCCCGGTCAGCGAATGATGATGGTAACCCACCAATACATGTGAAATATCATATGTAGATAGTTTATATATATATATATATATATATATATATATATATATATACAAAATCATTTGCGAAACGGGATACAGTATATATAAGTTCAAATCCAAGAGTAGAAGTCAAACACAAGACTCTATGCACTCACAACAAAGACAAGGGAACACATCCCAAGACAACAAGAAGCAATAACGACTCATAAGAACAGCTCAAGGTGTATTCTACCATCACTTAGTAGAATAACAACCGACATGCATAACACAAGAGAATAAGGACACAACCATTGGCAACACCTGCCTTTGTGACAACACATGTCACAAATAGAGAATCACACAACAATGGCAACACATGCCTTTGTGACAACACATGTCACAATTGAGATGCCTTCCTTATGCCCGGTTCCAACCTTATGGCTACCCCCAACCGTATATCTAGTTCCAACCTTTACCTCCAGGACCCATGTACAGCAAGTCCAACCTTATTCCCCGGGGGACAGTGGTCCCGCCTCCGATAACCCTCTAACAAAACCACCAATTTCATAGTACACAAGGTACCGATCACACATGGAAACACATGCCTTGGTAACACATGTTACCATAAACAAATACGTGAACCTTACACAAAGGTCACAAACTCCATAATCGCGTCATGGCCACCACGAGGACAACTGTCGTACCTTGGTGACTAATGTCCCATACCATTAATCGTGCAATCCAGGTACAGCCACACACACAACACCATCATAGGAATCAATCAACGGATCACAACGAAGATATGAAACCATACTCAACAAGGAAAGGATCACAATCCGACTCCAACGATGATTAACACAAGTCATCATCCACAATAGGAAAGGACAAACAACGCACACGCTAGCATTTAAACGCCGAACTAGCATGCTTATCAAACGGGTAAACCAAACACAGTTCCGAAGAACACACAAGACTCATCAAGGTTCAACGAATCACAAGGTTGAACACTTAGCACGATTCAAGACAACAAAACCTACATGGAATCCTACCATATAGTTCTAGACATACGAAACATCAAGAAGACACTCAAATAGTTCCACAAAAGAACATCGGGAAGTCAAAAGACCAAATACCGAGTCAAAAGAATCACGGGGAACAAATCATCGCCAAGCCAACATATGTTCCCCGCGGGTGGGGCCACGGGTGGACCCCCAATGTGGTACCGCCCACAGGTACCACACCCACCATCAACGTTCCCCGCAGGTGGGGCGGCGGGTGGTGCACTACTCGCCGTTCCGCCCGCAGGTACCAACTCTGTACCAAAAATATCCCTTCGGGGATTTTGAACTCCAAGCTCAAATTCAAGTCCAAAACATGCCAAATCTCACCAAATACAACAAAATGAGTTGAATCAAAGGAATAGCCAAGCAATGGCATACATGAACCCTAATAACAAGCTCTAGATATGCATTTTCACAAGACAATGCATCAACGCTCACATTTCATAGCAAAATCACATGTAGAATCCAATAAATCTTCATATAGGTAAGCAAACTAGATTTTGTAGAGCATGGGTTACCTCTTGTAGACAAAAACCTTCACTTAACACTTCTCAAAGCCCCTAACAAGGTTCACCTTCCACATCCACTTCAAGAACACACCAAAAGATCATAAAGATTTCACCTTTAAGAAAAGACACCTTAGAAAATACTAAAAACACAAAAGGAACATAGATCATACCCTCCTAGATGCTCAAAGGTAGGAAAGGTGGAATCTTGGAGATAAACTTTGAAGATCTTGGAAAGTCTAAACTTAGCCTGGAGAGAAAGCTAGCTAGGTTTTTAGAGAGAAGGAAGAGCTCTTTGCTTTGAAAGTGTAAGGATAGAAATGAAAGATATCTTCTAGGTTAGCTTGGAATGCAATCATAAAGGAAATGTCCAATTTACCCTTACTAAAATGAAGAGGTGTAAGGGAACAAGGGAACTATTCACAAAGCTTTAGGTACAACACTTGACTTTGGGTTGACTAGTCAATTACTAGTACCCGACTATTGAATTTTCAGGAATTTAAGGAATTAAATTATCAATTGGTTTTGGATTATTTACTTAATTAATCCCTTAATTGAATTTGGATTACGGGGTGTCACAGAACCCTTATGTGAGTACTCTAAGGTTGAACTCTGATGAGGAGATGAAAGTTAGTACCCTTATTGATCCAATATTGCAGGGTTGGGATTTGGAAAAACTAGAGTCCATGTTCGTAGCTTGTGATGTGGACCAGATCAAGAAAATCCTAGTTGTGGTGCAATCTGCTGATCAATGGTGTTGGAGGGGAGAGGTTCATGGTATTTATACTGTGAAACATGTTTATAGGATTACCGGGAATCTAAATGCTCATGATCTGATTTACTTTCAAGGCTGGAAGGCGCTCTGGAAACTGAAGATACCTCCTAATGTCAAAAACTTCCTGTGGCGGTGTGTGTGTATTGTCCTCCCTACGTTGGCGGCTCTTGATAGTAAACATATTGAGGTTGACATTTTATGCCCTCTATGTAGATAGCACACTGAGACGATTAAACATCTGTTTTCTGAATGCCATCAGGTTACTCAGTTATGGCATGACTTTGCAATTGATTTCCTTCCTTCAATTGATGTTAATTTCGAAACTTGGATGTTTGGTTGCCTTACCCGTGAAAACAGTGAGACTATCCTGAAGTGGTTGGCGCTTTGCTAGAGCATTTGGAAGGAAATAAATGAAGTAGTATGGAATAATCAAACATGGTTGATCTCTAACATAAGGTATGCAGTTATTCGAATTTTCCAGGAATGGTATGATGGTCTTCATAATGGCTGTGGGAATGTGTCTGGTGTTGCGTCTCATATCAATTTGGTTCCCCAGGAAGAAGACACGGATGTGGTATTCGTTGATGCAACAGTCTTCTTAGAGTTCGATCAAGCTTTATATGGCGCACTGATCAAAGATGGGAATGGGGTTTTTCGTGGAGGCAAAGAATGGCCCTTTGCGATGTTGTGTTGATGATCGCCATTTGGCGGGGGCACTAGAACTCAAGGAAGCCCTCTCTTGGGCTAAGGAACGTGGTTTAACGAAGATTTTATTCTATTCGGATTGTCAGTTTGTTTGCAATCTTTTTAATGGTACCTTACCGGACTACTCTTATGCAGGATGTGTGATTAGCGAGTGCTGAGAATTTAAACGACACTTTGAAGTGGTGTCTATTAAGTTTCTTCCTAGATCAGCGAACAAGCTTGCCCATTGATTGTAGTATATTTCGAACCAAATAAATACCCGGAGTATCGGGTAATCGATCCACAGAGAAGTGGTTGTATTAATCACTAGCTACTAAATTATTATTTGAAGTTAATCCTAACGATAGACTTGGATGGTTGCATTAAATAAATAAAATAAAGCAGTGATTCAGGGTTTTGAAAACAAAATAGAGAGATTAAGATTCCTGGGATTCAAGTGTTTAATCCCCTAGTGCCTAACCTAATGTAATATTAAATATGGGTTCATACGAGTGTGAGAATGCAAGGTGGTATAGGGCTACTCTCGTAGTCACTAAACTGGTGAATTTCCACTCTCGTGGTTTAAACACCCAATAAAACAAGATCAAGCATCATAAATTCCTAACTACCACCATCTCTCGATGTGCAATAATCAAGAATTAAACTCCCTAAATAAATTACCCTTTCTCAAGGTGCAATTATGTGTGCCCTAAATTATGCCCAACTCTCATTGTGACACAAAGAAAGCAAACGAAGCAAGTAACTATGACCACTAATTACAAGCATCAAACAATAAAATCACAATTGCAACACAAGTATTAAACCCAAATAATAATATATCAAAGAATCTGAGAGCTCAAGCACATAGGCTCATAAACACTTTTACCCAAGAATCTCTAATGGAATTTAGCTATACATGGCTAAATTATACATATCAAATAATAATAAATATAAATTATCGAAAGAGTACAAGAATAAACCAGACGACTCTCTCAAATCTCCCTAGTCTTCTTCTTGCTTCCCAATATAACTTGTGGCTCTTGATTTATCTCCTTCTTGTCTCCAAAGATCTCTGAATGAATATTAGGGTTGTGGAAGGTGGGATTTTATAGCTAGGACCAACCCTGGAGGAAATAGGGCTTTTCTGCGCGAAAAACGGGCTTAAACGCATCAGGGTCGCGCCTCTCTCGACGCATTGAGCCAAAGTCACTGCCCGGCCTCGACGCGTCGAGCCGGGCGTCGTTTATTTCCGCCGCGTCGAGTTTGCTGTGTATGCACTTTTCGGTCCATTTTGACTCCAAGTTTGTCCTCGAACTTCCCTTGCTCATAACTTTGACCTATAATGGTTTAAAAACACTAACAAACACCGTAAAACATTCAAAACAAGTGTGAACCATAACTAAATAGTAAAACAAGGGATTATGCAATTAAAATACCAAAATTATGAACCCAAGCCTATCAAATGTAATTAAATCAATACTAGAAATATGCACAATTAGGATCACATCAATTCCCCCACACTTATGCCTTTGCTTGTCCTCAAGCAAAACCAAGAATAAATCACAAATCAAAACATACAAATTACTCCTTCTCTCTCTTGCACAACCTTTCAAACCACCAACCAACTTGCTACAAAACAACAAGCTTCAAGAATCAAATTATCTTGGCACATAAGACCCATTCTTAAGCCAATAACCAAGCACCAAGAATTAAAGTATGTGAGGATCAACTGTGCAAAAATACTCAGTTGAGGTTATGAAAAACACGGCTCATGAATGAAACCCCATAGGCTTGCCCTTCATACTCCCCTAGCTCAAATCTAAGAATGCATGCTAAGATCAACTAAGACTTTATTTAGCTTGTAATGGGGTTGTAGGTGATCGCTAACAAAGAAGTGGTATGGAAAAATTAATCAAAAAGAGAGAATGTCACAATTATCTAAACTTTTCAAAATTTGGAAGAGATGAGACGATCACAATTCAAGGAGCAAAATTTCTTTTAAGAACACAACAACTCTTTGGTGAAGTGGGGGTCAAAACTCAAAATTTCCAATCTTTCTTTCTTTCATTCCTTTCTTTATTTTTCTCTTCTTTTCTTTGATTCTTTTCTTTGGATTACTTTTGGATTCAGCAAGATAATTTTAATCTAATCATTCATGACCCCCACACTTGAACATTTGTAATATAAGCTGCTTTTTGGCACAACTCCATAAAACTTTACTTACATAAATAATAAAGATAAAAGTTTCATTCTCTCAAAGGGTGGAAGAGAAATATTTGGCCAAGGGCTAAGGGTTTAATAATAGGGGTATGTAACACCCCCCAAACACGACCTATATAAAAGGGCCTTAACACCTACAGATCATACAACAAAACTAGCACAGCGGAAGAAGATAAAACGAAAACTGGATAAAAGAAATCCAAACGGGGTGTTATGTCACGTCTACCAAACACGGTAAACACTACGGCGATCAATCTGCAAGTGTATACATCTATCCCAAAGGTAACAGTTTAACACTACAACGGCACACAGGCCACAAAACAAAGGCAAAGATACTAGACTGCTGGCCACTAACATCGCGCTCGTCTAGATATCACCTGAAAGATACAAAGATAAACATTGGGACGACGCCCGGTCAGCGATAATGTTGGTAACCCACCAATAACTGTTAAGTATCATACATAGGTAGGATATATATACAAAAATCATTTCGAAACGAAATACATATATATAAGTGTAAAACCAAGAGTAAACACCAACTCAAGACTCAACACTCATCAATAAACACCACGGGAACACATCCCAAGACCACAACGGATAACGACACCAAAAGAATAAAGACACGACAAACGGCAAAACATGCCTAGGCATCACATGCCTTTGTGACTACACACGTCACAAGAGAGAATACACAACCACGGCTGCACAAGCCCTCGTGACATCACCCGCCACGAGTTGATATGCCTTCCATATGCCCTGTTCCAACCTTATGGCTACCCCCAACCTTATATCTAGTTCCAACCTTTACCTCCAGGACCCCTGTACATACAGTCCAACCTTATTCCCCCTACGACAGTTCTCCAACAAAAACCACTTATTCATAGTACACGAGGTACCGTACACGCACATGGCACACATGCCCGGATAACACATGTTATCCCCAAAAAACGTGAACCTTACACAAAGGCCACAGCTCCATAATCACGCCACGGCCACCGCGAGGACCGCTGCAATACCTTGGTGACTAGTGTCCCATACCACTAATCGTGCAATCCAGGTAAAGCCACACATGCACCACAACTCAACAAGAGTCAAACAACGGATCACAACGAAGGTATGAAACATACTCAATGAAGGAACGGGTCACAGCCCAACAATATCAACGATGAATAACGCAAGTTATCATCAACCACATGGAAGGTACAAACAACACACACGCTAGCATTTAAACAACAAACTAGCATGCTTATCAACGGGGAAACTCAAGAGAGTTCCGAGGAACACACAAGACACTTCACGGTTCAACGAAACACAACGTTGAACACTTAGCGATTCAAGTCACCAAAGTCCTACATGGATACCTACCATATAGTTCTAGACATACGAAACATCAAGAAGACGCTCAAATAGTTCCTCAAAAGAACATCGGGAAGTAAAAAGACCAAATACCGAGTCAAACGGATCACGGGGAACAAATCCCATCACAACACCAACCATGTACCCGCAGGTGGACCCACGGGTAGTGCCCCACCCGTGGTTCCGCCCGCGGGAACATCATTCCACAAGGCTGTGTACCTGCGGGTAGGCCCGGCGGGTGGTGCCCCGCCCGCCGTTCCGCCCGCGGGTACACTCTTGTACCACAACAAATCCCTTCGGGGATTTTTTTCTCCAAACACAAATTCAAGTCCAAAACATGCCAAATATCACCCAACAAAACAAAATGACTTGAATCATGGAAAATGCCAAGCAATGGCACAAAGGAACCCTAAACACAAGCTCTAGATATGCAATATCACAAGACAAATGCATAAACTCTCACATTTCATAACAAAGCACAAGTAGAATCCAAGAAATCACATATAGGTAAGCAAAATAGGTTTTAGTAGAGCATGGGTTACCTCTTGTAGACCAAAAGACTTCACTTTACACCTCAACAAGCTCCTTACAAGGCTTACTATCCAAACCCACTTCAAGATCAAACCAAAAGATCATAAAGATCCTACCTTTAAGAAAAAGACAACTAAGAAGGAACCAAAAACACAAGATGGACTTAGATCTTACCCTCCTAGATGCCCAAATAGGTGAAAGATTGAATCTTGGAAGCAAATCTTGGAATCTTGACAAGTGTCTCAACTTAGCTTGGAGAATAAGCTACACTTCTTTTCTAGAGAGAATGTAGAGCTAATTTCTAAGCATTGTAAGGAATGAAATGAAGAAGCCTTCTAGGTTAGGTTACAATACTAACTCTTGGGAAAAAGTCAAGAATACCCTTACTCAGCTTTAGAAAGTGTAAGGAACAAGGGAACTTCCCTCAAAGCTCAAGGTACAACACAACTTAAAGATTGACTAGTCAAATACTAGTCCTTGAGTATTAAAAATCAGGATTTTAGGAATTAATTCCTCAAATGAAATAGGACTAATTACTCAATTAATCCATGGATTGAATGTGGATTTTTGGGGTGTCACATCCTCTCCCCCTTCAAAGAAGCTTCGTCCCCGAAGCTTGGGTCCGACGAATTAGAAACAAACGGTGGTAAGAAACAACATTGTGACAAGAGGTTCAAAAACGAATCCTTTTGGTCAAACTCAATGGTTCCACAAGGATTTCAAACAAGAAGAAATGCATAGCAATTCAAGAATTGTCAAGAACATAACAAGGAAAAGATTGAGCACCACAAACTCTATGCTTAACACCAACATCTATTTCAACCCAAACACTAAGAGCAAGACAACCAACACGAGACACCACTACCACTATAAAGCTAACTAAGCCACAAGGCTCCAAACAAAGCAAGCACAAAGCAACAACAAGCAACCAACAACGGTGTCAACGCCTAAAGAAAAGCAACTTCAAGGAAGAAGGCGAACAAGGTAACCACAACAACTAGAAAGACTCACTCTCCGACTCCTCGGACTCTTCCTCGGCTTCTCCTTGATGACTCGAGCTGGCTTCGATCTGATCTAGCCGATGGTGCACAGCAACGAACTGCGTCTTCATGAAGGCAAAGCCCTCCTCTAACATGTGGTTCTGCTGCCGAAGCAACGCAACAACATGCTCTTTGTGCGACGCGGGTTCGTGCTCCCTCTTGGTGCGAGCTTCCCTTCTTCGTTGGTTCTCTTCACTCTACGAGTCACTTTCCTCAGCTTCAACGGCTTCTGGCGCTCCCACCTCTTCTTCATGATCGGCTTCATCAACGGCTTCATCATCGACTTCTTCGTCACCTCCCAAGCTCTGAACAGCGAGGCTCAACTTCCCGGCATGGATTCCAAGCTCAGCTGCCAACTCTGCTCGTTCATCAGGTGCCTTCCTTGCCACTTCTTCTAGCGTGATGTACTCACCATCATCCAACTGAAACAGGTGACAACTCTGAAGGTTGGCGGCATCCAACACTAGCTTTCTCACAGCCTTAGGAAGACAACCATCCACACTGACGCCCTTCCTAACCAAGATCCAACTCAACACCATCCCATAAGGCAAACTCTTCCGATTGTGATCCCGGTAAAACACCATGTGTTGCAACATCAAAGCAGGCAAGTTGAACTTAACCATATTCTTCAGACAGAAAGAAAAAGTGCACTCCAGCTTACCCAACAACTTGCTTTTGTTATTGTTTGGCAACAAACAGTCCGTCACCAACATCACCAAGATCCTTTGCTCCGCAGATAACCACTTTTTTTCTGGCCTAGAGGCTTGAGTGAAATCACTCGTACGGCCTAACAAGTAGCTCAAGTAGTCACGGTACCCCATGGTATCCGTACTAATCCAAGAAAGACCACTGTACTGAGCCATTCCGGTAGCAGACAAACTCAACAACTGAGCCAACCTCTTCTCAGAAAGCACAACCTTTACACCTCTCACCTTAGAGGTGATTTCAAGCCTTTCACCCTCCTTCGCCACAACCATGTGACGGTAAAACTCTTTCACCAAACTCGGGTATGTCTCGGCCCTTATGGCGAGAAACCCATCTAACAAACCTTGATACCTAAGCATATCCAACAAGGAACTAGAAAAAGATTCCGGATCAAAAGCTTTACCTTCAAGAACAAGGTAGTGGGTATCCACCCATTCCGCTTTTCTAGCCAAGCTGGATCTTCTAGGCATGGTATGAGATGATCCAAAGCTCAACAAACAAAGCCCACAACTTCTACCTCTTCACACATGCTGCTCTCTCTCTCGAGCTCTCTCTCTCTCTCTCGCTCGCTCTCTCTCTCTCGCGCTCTTGGCGACGCGGCGACAGCAGACCGGCGACGGCGGCGGCAGCTCCGACTATAGCGACGGCGGTGTGGCGATGATCCGGCGGTGGTGGGGCGACGGGTTGGTGGTGGTGGAGCTACGGGTTGGGGATGAGGCTTAGGGTGTTCACGGGTAGAGAAGAAAGAAAAGAAGAAGGAGAGAAAATTTGGGATTTAGGGATTTGGGAGAAATTGGGAAAAAGATGATTAAATTTAAAGATTTTGAATAAAGTGGGAATTCATGGTTTAGAAGAAATTAAAATTGGATAGGTTCCAAGAAAGACAATTAGCTTAAGTGGTCTAAAAGTTAGGTTGAAAAAAAATAAGCTTGGGTTTGACACTCAAAGGTTACAATTAAACTTTAGGCTTGATTTTTAGAATGCACAAGAAAGAATTTTGGCAAGAATTTTGCTATTTCCAAATTCAAAGAATACTTGGAAAAATTAGGAAGTTCACAAGGAATTGTTGTAAGAACAACCAAGCGTAGGGATTGTAGAATTGGTCTAAGCACAAGACATTCCAAAGATAGATGGCTATTTCACAACAAGACTTAGATGTCAAATGAAGAAGTCACTTCGCAAGAAGAGAATTTACACTAAACTTCAAAGAATCACTAGCAAGAAAAGCATGCCAAGAATTACCAAGCAAAAGACAACTACGAAACACAAGATAACACTCAAGGCAACAAAGGACACAACACTCTCGGGAAAACAAGGATAGACTCGAAGACAAGGGTTACCTGCCAACTCTTCTTCCACCAAACCCTCCGGCTCCGCCTGCGAACGCGCCATCACGAAGACTCTTCCCGGTGGCCTTGCTCCAACTGCTCCACGGCCCGAACCAGCTCCTGATGCTCCTCCGGCTCCCAGGGGTGGCGGCAACGCTCTCTGGCCGGCTAGCTGGGGACACTCCGTGACTCTGTGACCACGATCTCCGCAACGAAAACACCTGAACGCAAAGCCGTTGCAACTTTGACCCACATGCATCTTCCCACAACGCTGACAAAGAGATGCCTTAGCTTGGTTCCCGGGCTCCGTCCTGATAGGTCCTCGAGAAGAAGATGGCACAAACTTGGCCGGGAAACTCGGTCTTGACTTCTTGAAGGTAGAAGAACTTCTGCCCTCAGATCTCTTCCTAGCTTGCTCAAACGAACCCCTCTGAAGCTGTTGCATGCGATACAGATCAGCGGCCCACACGTAAGCGTCCTTAAGAGAACTCGGCCTACTCACAGTCAATGCTTTTCGCGCCTCATAATTCAGACCGGCCACAAATTTCTCGACTTTAGCGAGTTCTGTAGGCACAAGCATCCTCGCAAAACGTGTCAGCTCCAGGAACCTCTTGTGGT
The DNA here is from genome assembly GCF_001879475.1 of Ipomoea nil. Classification (NCBI taxonomy): domain Eukaryota; kingdom Viridiplantae; phylum Streptophyta; class Magnoliopsida; order Solanales; family Convolvulaceae; genus Ipomoea; species Ipomoea nil. The sequence goes on along the minus strand of NW_017617530.1, from coordinate 230,551 downwards.
ACCCAACCACAGACATGGACCCTTGCTGCAGGTGAAGGAACTCTTCGTACATGGCCGCGCGCACATGTGCAGGGTAGAACCTTTCACGCATCCGGTCCTTGAGCGCTGTCCAGTCGAACTCTGGTTCTTCAAGGAGAGTCGGGCCTTCGTGGACCCACCACAAGTCCGCTTCTTGGCAAAAGTAGAACGTTGCCAGTTCTACTCTTTTTTCTTCGGGGCAGCCCACCACGGTGAAGATCATATCAAACAACCGTAGCCACTCTTCTAAGACTACAGGGTCTTCCTCGCCAACGAAGGTTGGCGGCCGATGACCTGACACTAAACGTCCTACATCATGGTGCCCAGCAGGGGGAGGAGGCGGCACAGCGTGATTGTTGTTCAACAAAGCTTCACTGAGCGTCTGCATGGTCTGAGTCAGCTGATGAAGGTTCTGAGCAAGCTGCTCGTTGGTCGGGGTCTCTGGGGTGCGCGCGCGAGGACAAGGAGGCATCGCACGTCTACAACAACAACACGGTAAGAGAAGCAACAAACAAGGAACAGAAAACAACACACAGCTCACCGCGCAACCTAGAGTCCGAAGCCTAACACTTAGCTTCTTAAGGTCGCTTAAAGGTCTCAAAACACACTTAACCACTTAGAAAGTCTAGACTTAACTCTTCCTAGGCTCAAAACCTAGGCTCTGATACCAACTGTAACACCTCCCAAACACGACCTATATAAAAGGCCTTAACACCTGCAGATCATACAACAAAACTAGCACAGCGGAAGAAGATAAAACGAAAACTGGATAAAAGAAATCCAAACGGGGTGTTATGCCACGTCTACCAAACACGGTAAACGCTACGGCGATTAATCTGCAAGTGCATACATCTATCCCAAAGGTAACAGTCTAACAGTACAACGGCACACAGGCCACAAAACAAAGGTAAAGATACTAGACTGCCGGCCACTAACATCGCGCTCGTCTAGATATCACCTGAAAGATACAAAGATAAACATTGGGACGACGCCCGGTCAGCGATAATGCTGGTAACCCACCAATACCTATTAAGTATCATACATAGGTAGGATATATATACAAAAATCATTTCGAAACGAAATACATATATATAAGTGTAAAACCAAGAGTAAACACCAACTCAAGACTCAACACTCATCAATAAACACCACGGGAACACATCCCAAGACCACAACGGATAACGACACCATAAGAATAAAGACACGACAAACGGCAACACATGCCTAGGCATCACATGCCTTTGTGACTACACACGTCACAAGAGAGAATACACAATCACGGCTGCACAAGCCCACGTGACATCACCCGCCACGAGTTGATATGCCTTCCATATGCCCTGTTCCAACCTTATGGCTACCCCCAACCTTATATCTAGTTCCAACCTTTACCTCCAGGACCCCTGTACATACAGTCCAACCTTATTCCCCCTACGACAGTTCTCCAACAAAAACCACTTATTCATATTACACGAGGTACCGTACACGCACATGGCACACATGCCCGGATAACACATGTTATCCCCCAAAAACGTGAACCTTACACGAAGGCCACAGCACCATAATCACACCACGGCCACCACGAGGACCGCTGCAATACCTTGGTGACTAGTGTCCCATACCACTAATCGTGCAATCCAGGTAAAACCACACACGCACCACAACTCAACAAGAGTCAAACAACGGATCACAACGAAGGTATGAAACATACTCAATGAAGGAACGGGTCACAGCCCAACAATATCAACGATGAATAACGCAAGTTATCATCAACCACACGGAAGGTACAAACAACACACACGCTAGCATTTAGACAACAAACTAGCATGCTTATCAACGGGGAAACTCAAGAGAGTTCTGAGGAACACACAAGAAACTTCACGGTTCAACGAAACACAATGTTGAACACTTAGCACGACTCAAGACAACAAAGTCCTACACGGATACCTACCATATAGTTCGAGACATACGAAACATCAAGAAGATGCTCAAATAGTTCCACAAAAGAACATCGGGAAGTCAAAAGACCAAATACCGAGTCAAACGAATCACGGGGAACAAATCCCATCACAACACCAACCATGTACCCGCGGGTGGACTCACGGGTAGTGCCCCACCCGTGGTTCCGCCCACGGGAACATCATCCCACAAGGCCGTGTACCTGCGGGTAGGCCGGCGGGTGGTGCCCCGCCGCCGTGCCGCCCGCGGGTACACTCTTGTACCACAACAAATCCCTTCGGGGATTTTTTCTCCAAACACAAATTCAAGTCCAAAACATGCCAAATATCACCCAACAAAACAAAATGACTTGAATCATGGAAAATGCCAAGCAATGGCACAAAGGAACCCTAAACACAAGCTCTAGATATGCAATATCACAAGACAAATGCATAAACTCTCACATTTCATAGCAAAGCACAAGTAGAATCCAAGAAATCACATATAGGTAAGCAAAATAGGTTTTAGTAGAGCATGGGTTACCTCTTGTAGACCAAAAGACTTCACTTTACACCTCAACAAGCTCCTTACAAGGCTTACTATCCAAACCCACTTCAAGATCAAACCAAAAGATCATAAAGATCCTACATTTAAGAAAAAGACAACTAAGATGGAACCAAAAACACAAGATTGACTTAGATCTTACCCTCCTAGATGCCCAAATAGGTGAAAGATTGAATCTTGGAAGCAAATCTTGGAATCTTGACAAGGGTCTCAACTTAGCTTGGAGAATAAGCTACACTTCTTTTCTAGAGAGAAGGTAGAGCTAATTTCTAAGCATTGTAACGAATGAAATGAAGAAGTCTTCTAGGTTAGGTTACAATACTAACTCTTGGGGAAAAGTCAAGAATACCCTTACTCAGCTTTAGAAAGTGTAAGGAACAAGGGAACTCCCCTCAAAGCTCAAGGTACAACACAACTTAAAGATTGACTAGTCAAATACTAGTCCTTGAGTATTAAAAATCAGGATTTTAGGAATTAATTCCTCAAATGAAATAGGACTAATTACTCAATTAATCCATGGATTGAATGTGGATTTTTGGGGTGTCACAGGGTAAATCAAAGAAAAAAAATCACAATGAGGGCTACGTGCTTAGCACTTATTTAAACAAACGAAAGACACAATGGGGACACAAAGAATAAAAATATATATAGGGATAGGTTTAAAGGCTATGGCTAAACAAAAATGGCCTAAATCACTTCAAAACATGCAAAACTTAGACTTCACTTAGGGAGTAATGAGGCAAGTTATAGCAAAACACCCATGACCGAAATCTCACATAAGCCTTCACTAGCAATGTATAACACACAAGATAAAAAATTAATCCAATTATTAAGTGGTTAACAAAGCTATTGGCAAAGGAATAGATCAATTATGTGTTACACGTCAAATCATCAATCACAAATTGAGATGCAACAAGCACCACTAAAACAAACCACAAACCAACAAGAGAGAGTAATTGCAATTGCATGCTGAGACAAGTAATTTTAAAATTTGCATCGTCCCTGATGCAAAACCAAAGAGAGGAGAACAAGAGAAAAGAAAAAGCAAAAATAAGGCGAACTAAAAAGCAACAAAACTAAAATAATACGAAACTAGAAAGCAATAAAACTAAACTAGAAAACAATAAAAGATAACATGGGGTGCCTCCCATTAAGCGCTAAGTTTAATGTCGCTAGCTCGATTCAACCTGGTTATGGAGTACTCATCCCGGTTATTTCGCGAGGTTGTCCTCATCCCATTTCATTAGATGCACCATGTTGCATGAACTTTTCTCCTCAAAAGCATTAAATTCCACTTTTTCTTCTCCAAGGTAAAAAATTATCGTTCCCTTCCTTGCATCAATTAATGCTTCGGTTGTGGCCAAGAAAGGTCTCCCCAAGATGAGAGGAATGTCTGGATTTTCCTGAGCATATATTACAATGAAATCAACAGGGACAAAATATTTGTCCGCACGAACTGGAACATCTTCAAGTATACCAACAACGGTTGAAGTAGACTGATCCGCCATGAACAATGTGAGCTTGATTGGTTTCGGATCACCCAAATTCATCTTCTTACAAAGTGAAAGAGGCATGACACTGACACTGGCTCCAAGATCACAAAGGGATCCTTTTTTAAGACGACCCCCAACAATACAAGGAATTGTGAACTTCCCTGGATCTTTATATTTAGTCACTCTCCTTCCAACTCCGGGTGTCAAGGCCCTATACTCTTGTGACATTGCAATCATCTCATGTTCCCCATATTTTCTCTTTTTAGCAAGTATATCTTTCAAGAATTTTCCATAGGAGGGGACTTGTGAAAGCAAATCAAGTAAGGGAACTGAAACTTTCAAACTCTCAACTATTTCTAAAAATTTCTTCCATCTACTTTGCTTCTGAGTTTGTAGAGGAATAGGCAATGGATTTTCATACCTTCTTACGGGCTTCTTTCCTTCATCAATTACTTGTGGATTACTTTTCACAACAGTTGGCTCAACCTCATCATTCTCAAGTCTCTTTTCTATCTCCTCTTCCACAGTTCTATTTGGAATTGATGCTTTGATTGGAGGAGACGGCTCTTCAAGTACCTTGACACTCCTTGTAACAATTGCATTCACATCTCCCTGGGATTTTCAGTACTGGCTGGCAACTTCTCTGTGACTCTGGTGCTAGATGTAGAACTTGATTTGCAAGTTGATTTTCAAGCATCTTATTATGGGCACTCAATTGTTCCAACCTCTCAGACATTTGTTTCATCCTTTCATCACTTTGAACTTGGGATTTCAATAACAAGCTGATCATGACCTCCAAGTTTGATTGTGAAGGAGCCTCCAATGTAGTTGATTGAGATTGAAAGCCCGGTAGTCCTCTATTGGCAAAGTGTTGAGGATTGGCTGCCCCCATTGGGTTACTCCATAAAAAACCGGGGTGATTCTATGAATTATGAGGATTATAGGCCCCTTGAGGTTGGAAAGACTGTTGATGAGGCCTATTATATCCCACCATATTAATTTTCTCCATAGGAGTTTGAGAATTTAAATCGTTGAGACAATCCCCCGAATTATGTCCACCACCACAAAGAACACACATCAACATTTGACCAAGAGTTGAAGGGGTAGAAACGTGACTCACATTGTGTTTTTCGACGGTGATCTGGGCAAGCTTTTGAACCATGGAAACCACATTATCCATCTTTGTTGACAAAGCGATTAATTGCTCCGCCTCATGAATTCCTCCTACAAGATTTTGTGAAGACCTCTCCGTGTACCAAGTAGACCCATTCATAGCAATCTTCTCCGGCAGTTCCTCGGCTTGTGTTGGCTCCAAAACTGTGAACGAACCATCCGAAGAAGCATCCACCCAAATCCTAGAATTATCAAGCAATCCTTCATAAAAAGCCATCAATAAATCCCAACTTTGAAACCCATGGTGTGGACATTGCCTCTTCAACTCCTTAAACCTCTCCCAAGACTCAGTTAGGGGCTTAGTTGCCAGTTGCTTAAAGTTTTGAATTGCCCTTCTCATCCTTTGAGTCTTGGAGATAGGATAGAACTTCTTCAAAATTCTCCATGCAATTTTTTCCAAAAGTGTCAAAATGGTTATCTGGATGTGAGGATAACCAATCATCAGCCCTGTCCTTCAGTGTGAAGGGGAAAAGCCTAAGTCTGATAGCATCTTGAGTGACTCCATTCATCTTGAAGGTGCCACAAAGTCGTAGGAAGTTGGTGATGTGAGCATTGGGATCTTCCGTGGGTGTCCCCCCAAATCGATCCGACGCAGCCATATTGAGTATGGCCGAATTGATCGCAAAGTTGTTGGCCTCCATATTTTGAATATTGATGCTACCATGCTCCTCAACATCTGGAGCAAGGTAGTCAGACATTGATCTTTCTGCAGCTTGGTTTCCTTGTACATGTGTCATCCTTCTCTGTTTTCTAAGTAAAAATCACACTCAACAAGAACAATTCGTTAACAGTTAGATAAAATAAAATAGAATAAAATAAAAATGGACTAGACTCCTAGAATAAAGATTTCACAAATGTTAATATTGAACGCCACCTCCCCGGCAACGGCGCCAATTTGATTGTAGTTTATTTCGAACCAAATAAATACCCCGAGTATCGGGTAATCGATCCACAGGGAAGTGGTTGTATTAAGCACTAGCTACTAAATTATTCTTTGAAGTTAATCCAAACGATAGACTTGGATGGTTGCATTAAATAAATAAAATAAAGCAGTGATTCAGGGTTTTGAAAACAAAATAGAGAGATTGAGATTCCTGGGATTCAAGTATTTAATCCCCTAGTGCCTAACCTAATGTAATATTAAATCTGGGTTCATACGAGTGTGAGAATGCAAGGTGGTATAAAGCTACTCTCGCAGTCACTAACACTGGTGAATTTCCACTCTCGTGGCTTAAACACCCAATAAAACAAGATCAAGCATCATAAATTCCTAACTACTACCATCTCTCGATGTCCAATAATCAAGAATTAAACTCCCTAAATAAATTACCCTTTCTCAAGGTGCAACAATTAGGTGCAATAATGTGTGCCCTAAATTATGCTCAACTCTCGTTGTGACACAAAGAAAGCAAACGAAGCAAGTAACTATGACCACTAATTACAAGCATCAAACAATAAAATCACAATTGCAACACAAGTATTAAACCCAAATAATAATATATTAAAGAATCTGAGAGCTCATGAACATAGGTTCATAAACACTTTTACCCAAGAATTTCTAACAGAATTTAGCCCAACATGGCTAAATTATATATAGAAAAGTGCAATAAAGAAATTACAAATTATCTAAAAGAGTACAAGAATAAACCAGACGATTCTCTCAAATTTCCCTAGTCTTCTTCTTGTTTCCCAAGATAACTTGTGGCTCTTGATTTCTCTCCTTCTTATCTCCAAAGATCTCTGAATGAATATTAGGGTTGAGGAAGGTGAGATTTTATAGCTGGGACCAACCCTGGAGGAAATAGGGCTTTTCTGCGCGAAAAACTAGCTGAAACGCATCTGGGCCGCGCCTCTCTCGACGCGTCAAGCCAAAGTCTTCAATTATCTCAGCAGCTACTGCCCGGCCTCGACACGTTGAGGCATGGCTCGACACGTCGAGCCGGGCGTCGTTTATATCCGCCGCGTCTGGCTCGACGCGTCGAGTTCAGGCTCGACGCGTCGAGTTTGCGTCGAGTTCAGGCTCGACGCATCGGGACCTGAAGATCTCTATCACGTTTAGCTCTCTGGAAAATTTGGATGCGTCGAGCCTTGGCTTGACGCGTCGAGTTTGCTGTGTATGCACTTTTCGGTCCATTTTGACTCCAAGTTTGTCCTCGAACTTCCCTTGCTCATAACTTTGACCTATAATGGTTCAAAAACACTAACAAACATTGTAAGACATTCAAAATAAGTGTGAACCATAACTAAATAATAAAATAAGGGATTATGCAATTAAAATACCAAAATTATGAACTTAAGCCTATCAAATGTAATTAAATGAATACTAGAAATATGCACAATTAGGCTCACATCACCCATGCTTTGGCTAGGGCTACCCGTTCTCAAACTGGTCCTTTATGTTGGTTATCTTCTTTTCCTCTTTGTATTGAACATTACTTTAAAAAAAAGGTGTGTGGTTCGTGTACTTAAGGTGCGCAATTTTAAAACTTTAGGTGTGTGGTTTGTGTTCTTAAGGTGCTTTGTTTGTGTGCTTAAGGTGCGTGGTTTGTGTACTTAAGGTGCATCATTTGAATGCTTAAGGTGCATCTTTTTGTGTTAACCGCACGGGAAGATATATTTTCACCTGATCCACTCACATGAGGACCACAATATATAGAGGATTGTGCAGACTGATTACGGGCACACAACAAATTAGTATCATGCACACAATTTTAATACACAATGACACACAAGAATACATGTAAACATCATGTTTCGAACCCAGGCTCAATTAATTAACAAACATATGCACACGACATATAAACTGTGACACGCAACATACAAACTGTGGCACACGACTACATTAGGCCTTGCACACAACATACAACCTAATGGCACACGACTACACTAGTCCACACAGTCTTCTATAATATAGTGGTCCTCATTTGAACTCAACTATATATATATATATATATATATATATATGTGTGTGTGTGTGTGTGCGCGCGCGCGCGCGCGCGCATTATTATTAGTGAATATTGCTAACTCTAATAATGGAATGACATACAATTGTAAGTTTATTTATAGTAAAATTGTAAGTTGATTTTTAGTATACACTATAGATTTATTTTGACATACAATACACAATATATGAATTTGTATGAAAATATAATTAATTTATCAAAAATGAATATGTAATACGTTAAAAAAATGAATGTGCAGTATATACTAAAAATAAACTTGTATCAGAGTCCATCTTGCAAGATGCATGACATAATTTGTCTCTTTTACTGTTGCAAGACTAAACATTTGATCTTACTGTTGCATTAACAATTCGCTTACTAACTATCACAAACCGTTAGATCATAATATGACGGTGAATTTTAACTAAGAAACTTTCAAAATAAGGTTGAAGTGGACAAATTTTTTTAATACTAGTTGCCACAAACTGTTAGATCATAATATGACGGTGAATTTCAACTAAGAAACTTTCAAAATAAGGTTCAATTAATTAGACAATTAGTATAATCCAAATGCAACTAGGTAGGGCAAGTTTACTTAACTCAGTGTTCAACTCATCAACTTTCATATAAGCTTCCAAAGTGGAATTGACCTTTGTAGCAAATTAATTATGCAAGCAACATGGTTATGCCCACCAAATTAAGTCCATATCAGCCATGGCTTTATGAACCTTCATAGTTCGTTTAATGGATCAGATTATGTAGATATTTTCCAAATGCGTCCAAGAAATATTTAATTTGTTTCCCAATGCTGTAAGATGGACCTAGGCGCCCCTAAGTTGATGCAATTTCAGCCCTAGGCGGCTTTTAATCGGTTGACCGACTAACCGGCTTACTAGGCACCCTAGGCGTCGATTCAGGCGAGTTGAGCTACTCCTAACTCAGCCGAGTCGAGCATCTAACTCGACCGAGTAAGTGCCTAACTCGACTGAGTTGAGCACAAGTGGTTTTTTAACCTACTCGACTACTCCTCTTCTATATTTCTCCGGTCATGTACTCAACTAACCATCTAACATATGCCGTTGACTAGTTTGGGAAATTATGACAGTCTAGCAATTCCTAGCTCTGAGTGGGAAAAGTAGAGACGATATACTTAGATTACTAGGTCACCTAGGCACTCTAGTCGCTAAGCACCTCCGGACACCTAACTAGCACCACCTAGCTCATAATTCCTTCTGCAACATTGTTTCCCAATATGGTAAGTAGGGCTCTTCCCTCTGCACTTTTTTCATGAAAAAGAGCTCATAATTAGGGCCACCAAAATTGCCTTTTAATGGATATATTGCAACGAAGACAGACAGGATAGGGATAATACGTAACCAACCGAAACAACGAATTAAAAGCTCGAACAGCACTCAAATATCTCGGACGTTTACAGCACAAAGCCTCGTATCTTTCCCAGGTTGCAATGTCCAAAAAAGGTACACAAATTACTAATAAAAATATGTTCAGATAAAAAGTATTGCCATAACTAGGCAAAATCCAGCTGGGAATTGAATAACTCCATGCCTTCCACACTTGAAAAGACCAAACCATATAAGGTGAGACCCTCTCATGGCAAATTATGCCCTGGACCCGTGTCCACAATGAATTGTGGACACGGGCCCAAAACGACGTCGTTTTTAAAAAAAACGCGTCATTTAGTAAAAAAAAAAAAAAAAAAAAAAAATATCGCGCGCGTTTTGCCGTTAATGGCGTTAACAGAGTTATTTTTTTTTTTTTGGATTATGAATGTACAGTTATGCCGTTATGAATGTACAGTTATGCAATTATGAAATTATGAACACAGAGCTCTAATATTATAAACTTACAATTATGAACATATAGTGATAAAATTATGACCATGGAGCTTTAAAATTGTGAATATAGAGCTTCGAAGATTATGAATGTACAGTTATGGAGTTATGAATGTACAGTTATAGAGTTATGAATCTACAGTTATGGAGTTATGAATCTACACTTATGAGATTATGAATCTACAGTTATGGAATTATGAATGTACAGTTATTGATCGAATTATGAACAAAGAGCTCTGACATTATGAACTTACAATTATGAACATATAGTGATAAAATTATGAACATAGAGCTCTAAAATTGTGAACATAGAGCTCTAAAATTGTGAACATAGAGCTTCGAAAATTATGAATGTACAATTATGGAGTTATGAATGTACAGTTATGGAGTTATGAATGTACAGTTATAGAGTTATGAACGTACAATTATGGAGTTATGAATGTACAGTTATTAAAATATAGTAATAAAATTATGAACATATACTCCTATAACGAAGCGGTCTGGAAAAAAAAAAAAAAAAAAAAAAAAAAAAAAAGATAACAGTGCCGGGCACTGTTACCCCATGCTGGACACGGGTCCATCGCATAACGATTGCCCTCTCATCTCCTCATTATTGCAATGTACACGTTATACATATATATCCACCTTACTCACACAATTACATTTGTTGGACGGTGGCTAAAAAACAAGCTAGCGTCTTGTAATCAAAATTATTGACTGTTACACTAGTATAAAAATATAAAGTTGTATACTTATACGTGCATACTTTTGCTCTAGTGGTAAACGTTTGATCTTGACAATATTAATTTTTTAGAGTATTTACTGTTAGATTCTAAGGCTAATCCGAGGCACTCACTAATGTGCTTATTTGAGGAGGATCAAATGTGATACAAATTACATAGTCATGTACCTAATTTGAAAATATTAAAAATTAAAGATAAAATGTGATACAATTTACATAGTCATGCAGCTAATTTGAAGATATATATATATATATATATATATATATATATATATATATATATATATATATATATTAATAGTCAATGACCAAATTTGATATATGTACAATAGTCCTAGGACCAAAAGTGAAATTTTTTCTTCCCAAAATCTTATAGATTCTAATTTTACCATTATATTCTTACGGACTATTCTATAACTTGGGCGGTTTTTATATATACTCCATCTGTCCCATTTTGTCTGTCCTACTTACTATTCAGTGGTCAAACCAACTTTTTCTTCTTTGTTTATTTTCTTTAGTATTTTTTACTTATTTTTAAATTTAATTTTTTGTGTTTGATAGTATTTTTATTTAGTGTAGTTTCTAAATAAATTCTGTATATTGATACTAAACTTAATATTATAAAAAATTAGATTTAAAAATAACTTCAGTCAAGTCTCGTTAATCGAACCAGACACATCAAATAGGACGGTGGGAGTAATACTTAGACGTACAAGAGTACAACTTAAATCTTAAGCGTACGGAGCATTATTATACTTATATGTTAGTAAACATTATTCTTAAACATGACAACATTTGTCTAAAACATTCGTGCTTAGATAGGGGTATGACAATTGAATATAATTTGTGAATTATTGCACCATGTTAGCCTGCTACCCACTGATTAGACTATTCAGTGTTCCTCACTCGTGAGCTTAAACAGTGGTGGGTCACATTTCTTAATATTGTTTGCTCACAAAATATCTAGTATGCCTTATATATATCATACTCATAATATTTTTTGAATGTTACTCATAATATAAACACACAAAAAAGGACGATATTGATAAGTCTCTATTTTAACTTTAAAAAATATTCGTAATCCCAACAGAAAATGTGTACGTCTCTTCAGATTGATCAATCATTTGATCATTATCACTTTTTCTTTTTCAAATTTTATAAATTATATAGATCTTGAGAAAATTATATCCTTTATTGGTCCATTTTTACATGTTTTGGGATGGGTAAGTGAAACTATATTTACGTACATTGATGTAACGTTACGTTAGAAGACTGTTGATTCTGCATGTGGACAAAACCTTCACCAATCACCATGCATGTGAGGTGTACATGGCCATTGCATGTATGAATTGTTTGTGATAGATCTCAGCGCTACACTATACTTACTTCCTAGGGGTCACTCATCTTGTAACTATTGTAAAGTCAGAGTGCCACATCTCGAATCGAGCAGGGGCTGAATTCGGCCAACTCGACCGATGCCCAACATTCCCCTCCCAGCACCTACTGCAACCTTTGAACACCAAGCCCAGTTGCACAGCATGCATGACTCGGTCATTAGGCTTCGTGTCCCACTATTACCCTTATTGCGACTAGACTTGGTTTAGCTTTCGCCTCGCCATCGATTCGAACCCGTGACCTCGACTCTGATACCAATTGTTGGATCTCAGCGTTGCACTCTGCTTACTTCTCAGGGGTCACCCATCTCGTGACTGCGATAAGTCACACACACTTAACCACAGAATTCTTTAGTTATCTGGTTGTCATATCCTACTTAAAGCTAATTGGTGAAAAGTAGGTGGGCATTAACTATTTAACTGCATCCATCTATGGTAAGTCACATCGCCACGTCTCTAATCGAGCAGGACAGAACTCGACCGACGCCTAACAATTGGACATGCGGCTATTTAGAGATGCAAATTTAGTATCATATCATCGAAACGTAACGTTAACTGATACGCGAGTATAAACAAATAAAATTGCATACATCTTCACTACTAATTACAAGTTTGAATTTTGCCGTAATGGTATATATGAGTTTGATCCTAACATTAACATATAAATATGTGATATGCAAAAGAGTACATATATACATGCATGATGACTACACGAGTTACGTTGGATCAGATGGAAAATTATCATTTTTTTAGAAAATTGGTTTTATATATAGTACAGCACGTGCCAAAAGTAATAAATCAAAATGGGTTTAATGTCAAAGATTTGGAAAATTTTCGTGATAAATTGTGTGGTATGTATAAAATCTATGAAAATTTTGCACAAGATTTTGTATAGAGTATAGACGACAAGTTTGACGTTTCAAGTTGATAAATTTTACTATATGTTGTCAGCTGCTCGTCCAGCATATATGCATGTATTATGGTAATCTCCTTTTTTTTTTTTTTTTTCTTAAATGCATGTAAAAACAAATCAGTAGATACTATGGTAACTTCTTGGATTATCTCAAATTTCTTATAATTTATTTTTGGAAACAATAAGTTTTTGTCCTTTAATTGTTTCACAATGGTGACTTAGTTCTTGAATTATTCACATAGAAATTATTATATCGGCAGTAGGAATGGCAATGGGGCGGGGTTGATGCAGGGGATATATCCCCCGCTCCCGCACCCACATTTCTTACCCACTCTCCGCATCCGCGCGGGTAATGAAAATTCTATCTCATATCCGTCCCTATGAAAATTTTGCGGGTGCGGGTAATACCCAACCCGCAACTCTAATTATTAATATTACACTTAAATCTAATAAAAATCTTATACTACAATTGTAATTATCACATGGATTTTTTATAAGTGCGGGTGCGGGGCGAGGATACCTCCTCCCGCACCCGCCCCCATACCCGCGCGGGTATACAAATTTTCCCCCATACTCGCACCCATTATCCAAATTGGTATTTTAAAACCCGAAAAAGTGAAGATGCGGGAAACCCATAAGTGTAGATAAAATTACCATCCCTAATCGGTAGCTCTTTTCATTCATAACTGAATAGAATCATTATAACAAAACATAAGTCTTATAAAACTTGGAAAAAATAACTTTTTAAATCTTTGAATTTTTTCTATAGCCACTTTTAACCTTTCAATCGTTAGCATGGTCCTTCTAACCCATTGATGTTTTATGAGTCAAGTGAGTTAAATTTAATATTGATAAATTCAATTTAATAAAAAAAATAAATAAAAAGTTTTCGCGGTGCTCTCTGTGTGTGCGCAGTATCAAAATAATGTATTTGATTACTCATTAGAACAACACACAGAGTAAAAAGTAAGGAATGATAGGATCTCATGTTTCCTTTTGAGTTCATGAATAGTTAAGAATTTTAACAAACAAGATACAGAACCAATTTGCGTGTGTGTGCACAAAATAATGTAAATCTGATTACACTCATTTTAGAACAACAATCACAGTAAAAAGTAAGGAATGATCTTATTCTTGCGCGCGCTATCAAAATAATGTAACTCTGATTACACTCATTTTAGAACAATGCTCACAGTAAAAAGTAAAGAATGATCTCATTCTTCCTTTTGAGTTCATGAATAGTTAAGAATTTTAACAAAAAAGATACAAAACCAATTTTATATTTATTAAAAACTTTCAAGTTTGTAAAATTTTTATATATAAATTGTGAACATTCAGTATATAAATTGTTTATTTTTACCCGGGTCCATGGCATAACTGTCGAAATCAAATCCCCCCGCCCCCCTCCCCCCATGTGCGAGTTGAGAAAGAACATCTAAGCTATATAATTCAAACTCCTTCTAAAGAGGTCTTCTATATATAATGGTGAAAATCCACTTCCCAAACCAACGTGGGACTTGTGCTTTTTCAAATCTTTTCCACCTCTATTTTCACTGCTGGAAATTATGGAATTTCTGACCACTTGAAAGTGATCTTAAATCAAGTCGAAAGCGTTGTTCTGACCACTTTTGGTATCAGGAAAGTCCTTTGTTGCTATTTCCGACCACTTTTTGCTTTCAACTTGATTTAAGATCACTTTCCGGTGGTCGAAAATTTTATAATTTCTAGTAGTGTTTTCACCTCAAATGATTTACTTTGAGAATCAATTTCTCGTTTGCACATTAAACGTTTTGAGCGTATAATATAATTACTTTGAGAATCAATTTCTCATTTACCAAGAAGTATAATCCACTTTGACCCGATCCAAATCAAAAGTGGACACACATACATTTGTACCACAAAATAGTCCCTTAGTTAAATGTCATTTTATGTTAAAACTTCCAACACATTGTTCCATTAATTCTTATTTTTCAACAATTCTAAAAATTATTTACTCTATTACAAGATAATATCTATTCTATACTTTTTTTAACTACGGCAGATAAAATAAAATAAAGATAGCGGTTCCCCCGCTGAATAACTCTAACAATACTTTGATTTTCAAAGGAATTTATTATTATCCTGAAAATTAGAGGCTGATGCCATCCCATCAGACCCCTATACAGATTCCCCTTAGCTACTTTATGTGTGTGTGATATTATTTCTGTGGTGTATATGGGAACCCTTCGTCATCGTTCATCAACTCTTCTCGAATCTTCATCAGTACGAATGTTATTACAACATGTACGGTAAATATATAATTTTTTATTTATTTATAATAAATGAAACACAAAAATAAAATATCCACGGCCCGGCCATGCCATCATTTTAATTCTTTTGATACACATTTTGTAGAGTTAATGATGAGAATATATTTTCTGTGTATTAATCAAGAGCAGCAGATATAAAGTATATAAAGATACGAAATAAAGATCTAGTCTAATACTACTAATACAATAGAGATCTAGTCTAATACTACTAGTAGAGTCTTAATACTCCCCCTCAAGCACAAGGTTGGTCAGCCAAAACATTGAGTTTGCAATGGAGTAAATTAAAAGGCACGGACGAAAGAGACTTAGTAAAAATATTGGCTATCTGATCTTTGGTAGAAATAAAATTGACTTGTAATTCTTTTTTTGCGACTTTATCATGAACAAAGTGGTAGTCGATCTCAATGTGCTTGGTGCGAGCATGAAACACCGGATTAGCACACAGATAAGTAGCTCCCAGATTGTCACACCAGAGTTTGGGCACAGAAGGTGGCGCAAACCCGATTTCCTTCATCAAGAGACGAGCCAAGTAACCTCTGCAGAGACATCAGCCAGTCCTTTGTATTCAGCCTCAGTTGATGAACGAGCCACAGTACGCTGTTTTCGACAAACCCATGAGACAAGATTGGTCCCCAAAAACACAGCAAAACCACTAGTAGATTTGCGATCATCAGGATTGCCAGCCCAATCCGAATCAGAATATGCATGAATATCCAGAGAAGGAGAAGAAGCAATCTTAAGGCCAAGATGTAGTGTCCCATTTACATACAGTAACACCCTCTTGAGAGCCGCCCAATCCGCAGTAGAGGGAGAGTGCATGTGATGACACAAACGATTGACTACATAGGAAAGATCAGGCCAAGTTACCGTAAGATACTGCAGAGCACCTACAAAGCTGCGATACTAAGTGGGATCAGCGTATGGTACCACGGCATCAGTCTCGGCCTTCGTGGTTGACACCGGAGGGCCACGGGCTTGCAATCAACTATACCTGCTCGTTTTAGAATATCCTTCATGTACCGTTGTTGAGACAAAAACATGCCATCAGACAATGGAACGGTCTGAATACCCAAAAAAAAAAATGAGGGCACACACATATCACGAACTTTAAACTCAAGAGCCAACATGTCAATAAGAGCAGTCACATGAGCCGGATCAGATCCCATAACCAAAATATCATCCACATAAACTTGAAAATATAGACGAGTATTGCCATGTGAATATATAAATAAAGAGACATCTGTCTTGGAAGGTGAGAAACCAACAGAAACCAGAAAATCATGCAAACGAGTGAACTAAGCACGGGGAGCTTGCTTAAGCCTATATAAAGATCGTTGAAGGAGACAAACATGTCCGGGCATCGTTTTGTCTTCATAGCCAGGGGGCTGGCGCATATAAACCGTCTCAGCAAGATTGCCATTTAGGAAAGCATTGTGTATGTCCAACTGTCGAATAGTCCATCCACGAGAAATAGCTAAGGATAAAAGAAGACGTACCGTAGTCGGTTTAACCACGGGACTAAAGGTCTCAAAGAAATCCTCACCAGCAACCTGATTGAATCCCTTGGCAACCAAACGAGCCTTGTAACGCTCAATCGAACCATCAGCTTTCCTCTTGGTTCTAAACACACACTTACATCCAACCACATTCATACCTGATTTAAAAGGAACAAGCCTCCATGTATTGTTTTGCACCAAGGCATTAAATTCCAAATCCATTGCATCCCGCCATTCTGGAAATTTGACCGCTTGAGTAAAACATGTAGTCTCAGTAGTGACGTCAGTAGATAGAGCAACATGGTCATCCGGTCCCGAGCTCCGTGTATTCATCGTATGAGACCGAACGGGCGAGGGCGTGGGACGGGACCGACCACGGGGTCGACCCCTCGGCCGAGCAGGTGGCTGGTCCGTGACTGTCCGCTCGGACTCGGTCACGGACGGCTCGGCAGAAACGGGCTGCTAGCGGTGTGGCTCGGGTCTGGTTATGGGCACGGCAGGAGGATCAAAGGCCGAGACAGCACTCGGCTCACCAGGAGGCACAACCGGCGCAACACCCCATGGCTCCGGGCGAGGTGCGGGTACCTGTGAATCAACAGAAGCAACAAAAGGAAAGATAGTCTCATCAAATCGCACATGGCGACAGATAAAAACCTTGTTAGTGTTAGTGTCTAAACAACGATAGCCACGAAAAGACGAAGGATATCCTAGAAAGACACAAGGAGATGACCAAAACTGTAGTTTGTCGCGTTATAGGGCCGCAGATTAGGAAAACACGGACACCCAAAAACCGGTAAGTATGAGTAAGAGGGTGGAGACCGATGCAAGAGGTAGTGAGGAGACTTATCAGACAAGGCACGAGTGGGAATTTTATTGATAAGATACACAGCAGTTTCGAAGGCATAATCCCAGAAACGAGACGGAACAGAGGATTGGGCCATTAGCGCCAGTCCCATTTCGACAACATGGCGATGCTTGCATTCTACTCTGCCATTTTGTTCATGAGTATACGCACAGGACTGCCTGTGACGAATACTCAATGACGCGAGAGTCGAACCAAGCTTTTTGTATTCTCCCCCTAAATCAGACTGAAAAGACAGAATTTTACGAGAGAAAGAACGTTCAACAAGTGACCGAAACTTATCATATATCGCATATAAATCAAACTTAGCTCGCATAGGATAATACCACACGTAACAAGTGTAATCATCCACAAATAATACAAAATATTTAAAGTCATTTGCAGAAAGTATCGGCGCAGGGCCCCAAATATCTGAATATATTAATTCTAAAGGATTCGAGCTAGTACATTCAACACGCGATAAAGGAAAACGAGACGACTTGCCTAATTGACATGAGGAACAAATATTGGGCAGATCACTGGAACTAAACGAACTAAGACTAGAAGAGGCTAAAACTTGACTCAGGGCCTGAGAGTGTGGATGCCCAAGCCGCATATGCCAAACGAAAGAGGACCGTGCAGCAATGAAAGCAGCGGGAGCCAAACGTGAGGCAGGCCAGGCATATAAACCCCCGAATGCATGCCCCTTAAAAAGAGTGTTCCTGGTTTGAATGTCCTTCACAAAGAAACACGAAGGGTGAAACTCAAAAAAGACATTATTTTCTTTAGCAAAATGCTGAACAGATAATAACGAAGAAGATAAACTAGGAACATGCAAAACATCAGACATACGAAACGACCTAGAATTTGTGGCTAACGAAGTAGAACCAACAGTAACAATAGGCAAACCTGTACCATTATCAACCCGAAGTGTCTCCGGACCATCAAAAGTAGTAGAGGACGTCAATAATGTGGGATCAGGGATAACATGATTTGTGGCACCAGTGTCAGGGAACCACTAATGAGAGTCGTCCATAGAACCATCAACACCAGAAACGACAACATTCGCCTGAGGGTCCGGATCAGGAGTGAAACGACACCAACACGTCGTAGCTATATGCCCTTGCTTGTTGCAAATCTTACACCGAGGGCCCGAGTTGGACCGCCCCCGGCCACGACCGCCGCGCCCCCTGCTGCGGCCGCCACCACCTCAATTTTGCGGACTGCCACCGCGACCCCCGTGACCACCAAGGCTTACGGCCAAGGCCGCCGGTGCACCAAGAGCCGCACCGTCGTCCGAACAGATCAACTCCTGCGAAACAAGAAAATCCGCAACCTCCGGGAGGGGAACAAGCGCACCACGAGCTAGGGTTTCCACCAACGGTCGGAACTCCAGGCGTAAACCGCGAAACACATATAAATCCTGATCATCCAACTCAACATGACAACCGGCGAGGGCCAATTCATCAATCAACATCTGGGCACGACCAAGGTAATCAGATATTGAGGAATCACCTTGACAGAGCCCCTGAAGTTCGCCGAGTAGTCGGAGTGCACGAGAGCTGGTAGACGAACCTAGGGTTTGTTCGATTACCTGCCAAAGCTGCCGAGAGGTGGCCTTGCAGAAGGCGAAACGAAGAGTCTCCTCGGACAAAAAGGAGATGAGCATGGAGAGGATTACCTTGTCTTGCCGACGCCAAGCGAGCTGCCGGGCGGGGAGATCGGAAACCGCCGCCGGGGCGCTGTCCGCGGTCGACGTTAGGGCCGACGATACCGTCGGAAAGGGTGTTGTACCATCAGCAAACCCTAGAAGCCCTTGGCCTTCAAGAAACAGAAGCATCTGAGTTCGCCAGAATAGATAATTTCGGGAGGTCAACTTTAAAGAAATGAAGTGATGAGCCGATGACAGGCTACCACTCGTAGGCATCGTAGGAATCTCGGTAATGGTCCGTTCAGAAGAACCAAGAACAGAGCCGTCATTAACACCGACATTTTCCATTAGAGAAAACCTAGCTGATACCAGATGAGAATATATTTTCTGTGTATTAATCAAGAGCAGCGGATACAAAGTATATAAAGACACGAAATAGAGATCTAGTCTAATACTACTAATATAATAGAGATCTAATCTAATACTACTAGTAGAGTCCTAATATTAATTCCACCAAAGGTCCATTGTCTTTGGTTGCAATTTTAAATTTAGTCTCATACTATCATTTTGTCATTTAACATCACAACATATTATTTTTGGAAATTTTTAGTCCTTCTCTCGACTTTTTCTATTTTTAGTAAGGACATTTTGATTAGAGAAGTCGATTCAATCCTTCACTCAACAATAGGGAATTACAGAGGTATATCAGATATCAAACTCTAACCTACACCTGACTAATAGCATCACACTATAACAACTCAAGACTATTCTAACACCACATAAATACAATCATATAATATACAATAATAATGTAGAAAATAATAACTATACTAACACCGGTGTCCGGATACCAGCCGTCCGTCGGAGGGGTTGCTGCCGCTACCGGAGGTTCGCCGGACAACGCCACATGGGCTTGCGCCAGTGGTTGCGTGGTGTACCTTTTGTAGCAGTAAACCGCGGTGTGGCCGTGACACCGGCATATCTGACACTGCGGTGCCCCTCGGCCGCCACGGCCACCCCTGTTCTGGCCGCCACGGCCTGGATTGGACTGCGACTGTCGGACGCCACCATGGTTCTGTCCACGACCGGGACCAGCGTACAAGGCCGTATGCAACACAGTTTCGTCAACCGCCGGGTAGTCGTCAACGAGGATGAACTCGTGAGCCTGCAAAAAATTCGATAAATGAGAGAGGGTGACCGGATTCCCTGAGGCAGTGAGAGAAGTAGCAATCGCCTTGAGTTCCGGCCGGAGTCCATGAAAAACGTAGAAATTCTGCTCCATGAGTGACAATGGCCGGCCGGCCTGAACCAGTGATTCTACAAGAACCCCTGCCCGCCCTAGGTAGTCGGCGGTGGTCGAGTTCCCTTAGCGGAGCGTCTGAATCTGCCCCAACAGGTTCAGGCATCTAGCTTGACTGGAGGAGCCGAGAGCGTTTGTAACGGAGGTCCAAACCTCGACAGCGGTGTTCCGGTTGAGCGCCAAGTGCAGCACTTCATCCAACATGGAAGAAACAAGAAGCGATAGGATCGACTGATCCTGCTTCACCCATGTGCTATACGCCGGATTAGGGGTGAGTGTCGCCGCCGCTGCACTGGAGGAGTCCCCGAAGGATGGGGTGGCGGTGATGGTTTCCGGTGGGCATAGAAAACTACCATCGACAACGCCTAGAAGCTCTTGACCGCGTAGGAAAGGTATCAACTGCGTACGCCAGAAGAGAAAGTTCCTGGACGTAAGCTTCATTGATACGTAGTGGTGTGCTCCGGCGAGTGAGCTTCCACCGGCCGGCGAGGGAGACCCAGCGGCAGACACGGTGTGCTCCGATGAGTTGATCGACATGGCCGGAGAGATTGGACGGTGAGAGGGGGAAAGATTGTGCGGTGGAGGTGGAGATAGAATCGAAACCTGACTGATACCAGATTAGAGAAGTCGATTCAATCGTTCACTCAACAATAGGGAATTACCGAGGTATATCAGATATCAAACTCTAACCTACACCTGACTAATAGCATCACACTATAACTACTCAAGACTATTCTAACACCACATAAATACAATCATATAATATACAATAATAATGTAGAAAGTAATAACTATACTAACAATTTTTGTCTCTTCATATTTTTCTTTTGTTATTTTTTCCAGTTTCAATCAGTTTAATTGGTTTAGGACTTTACTAAAAATCGGTTGAAAAAATACGATTACTAAAAATCAAAGGTTACCTAAGTTCAAAACCAATTAAACTGGTTGAAACTAAAAAATAACAAAAGAAAAATATGTGATGGGGATATGGGACCCTAGGGATCCATTTTATTGGGAAAGTATTGACCCAAGTGGGGGTGGTGAAAGAAGGAGGTTGGACCAAGTCTTGTTGGGCTAGGAAGACAAGCACGCATGGTGGGCCAGGGTGAAGAACATGGACCAGAATGCGGGAGGAAGTAGGTGCGGGAGGTAGGTACGACGTGAGGGGGGAGGTAGGGGGAGGTCAGTATGATATGAGGGGGGGAGGTAGGTACGGCGTGAGGGGGAGAGGTAGGTACGACGTGAGGGGGGAGGTAGGTACGGCATGAGGGGGGTAGGTACGGCGTGAGGGGGTAGGTAGGTACGATATGAGGGGGGAGGTAGGTACGGCGTGAGGGGGGGGAGGTAGGTACGGCGTGAGGGGGGAGGTAGGTACGGCATGAGGGGGTAGGTATGGCGTGAGGGGGTAGGTAGGTACGATATGAGGGGGGGGAGGTAGGTACGACGTGAGGGGGGAGGTAGGTACGGCGTGAGGGGGGAGGTAGGTACGGCATGAGGGGTAGGTACGGCGTGAGGGGGTAGGTAGGTACGACTGAGGGGGGGAGGTAGGTGCGGCGTGCATGGTGGAGGATGCGGGAGTCGCGGGGATAGTGGCGACGTGACATGCATGGCGACAAACAAGCGGAGTGGGGGAGGAGCAACGTGGGACACGCGGACGCCAGAGGAGGAGGGGGGCTTGCTATAAATAAGGGCCCTGGATCTTTGGCTAAGGGGCAACTCAGACACGATAAGCACTACAGTCTAGTGGTTTTGGTCTTGTACTCTCAATCTAGTCACCTGGGTTCGATTCCTACCAGTAGCATAGTTCGCTATAGCCCATCCTGTGGGCCTTGTTCTTTGTAATTGGGCTGCCATTCTGGGCCTGTACCTCGGGCTTTTGTACGCATTGTTCTGGGCGTAGCGCCCTACCCCCCGTCCTATGTTCCTATACCCGGTTTATGGTGGACTCGGTCCCAATAAAACCATCATTGGCACCGTCTGTGGGGATCGCTAGCCCGTGTTTGTAGTCTCTACCATCCTAGCAAGGTTCCGAGGTACGCCCAAATGGTTGATTCGCAAGAGGAGCTACCCTATAAGGTAACACACTTAGCACATCGAGACGCTACTCTGGTGAGTACACTTGAACACTTAGTTAGGTAAAGATTGTGTTTATTTTCCCGAACTATGTGCCCCTATGTGCTCCTATGTGCTCTGCATGCTTGGCCACGGCCACCTCAACTATATGCTCATATGTGTTCTGCATGCTTGGCTCGCGGCCACCTCAACTATATGCTCATATGTGTCTGCATGCTTGGCCCGCGGCCACCTCAACTATGCGCTCTGCATGCTTAGCCCACGGCCACCTCAACCATGTGCTCCTATGTGCTCTGCATGCTTGGCCTACGGCCACCTCAACTATGTGCTCCTATGTGCTCTTACGTGCTATGCATGCTGGCTCTACGGCCATGGCGGATGGGGCATGTGGGTTATCGCAACCCACATGCGCGGACTTGCCCCTGGCAAGCCGCATGGTTTTGGCGGATGGGGCATGTGGGTTACCGCAACCCACATGCGCGGACTTGCCCCCGGCAAGCCGCATGGTTTTGGCGGATGGGGCATGTGGGTTATCGCAACCCACATGCGCGGACTTGCCCCCGGTAAGCCGCATGGTTTTTGGCGGATGGGGCGTGTGGGTTATCGCAACCCACATGCGCGAACTTGCCCCCGGCAAGCCGCATGGTTTTGGCGGATGGGGCATGTGGGTTATCGCAACCCACATGCGCGGACTTGCCCTCGGCAAGCCGCATGGTTTTTGGCGAATGGGGCGTGTGGGTTATCGCAACCCACATGCGCGGACTTGCCACCGGCAAGCCGCATGGCGTTGGCGGATGGGGCGTGTGGGTTATCGCAACCCACATGCGCGGACTTGCCCCCGGCAAGCCGCATGGCGTTGGCGGAGGGGGCGTGTGGGTTATCGCAACCCACACTACCCCGTCCTACAATCTTCAGTTACCTTCATCCTTAAAAAAAAAGAAAAAAAAAAAAAAAAAAAAAAAAAAAAAAAAAAAAAAGGAAGGTTGCATGCAGGTGTAGCATGGAGAAGGAGCAAAGACATCCATTGAATATTTGTAGCATGGAGAAGGAGCAAAGACATCCATTGAATATTTAAAAGAAGCATGCAGGTGCATCATGGAGAAATTGACAAAGCATACTAAATAAATGCAACAAAAGAGATGTATAGTGCAAGAAGCATCCAAGAAGTGACAATAGAGGAGTCACCTTGACCTCTCGACACTAGGTGATGAAGCGAAGGCCAGGGCAACATGCGGTGTGTGTGGCAGAGGTACGGAGTAATGGCGTGACGCACAACAATGGTGATAATGGAAGGTGGCGGCGAGAGGTTGAGAAAGGGAAAGAAGGGAGGTGGTGATACCGAATTCTACTTCTTTTAGGCATCAAGATACCTAAAAGAAGTGGGGGACTTGTGATGGGGATATCATGAAAGCTTGGGAACTAGAGGTTGAGTTTGGGAAAGAAAGGAGGTAGTTGTACCGAATTCTACTTCCTTTAGGCATCAAGATGCCTAAAAGAAGTGGGGGACTTGTGATGGGGATATGGGACCCTAGGGGTCCATTTTATTGGGAAAGTATTGACCCAAGTGGGGGTGGTGAAAGAAGGAGGTTGGACCAAGTCTTGTTGGGCTTGGAAGACAAGCACGCATGGTGGGCCAGGGTGAAGAACATGGACCGGAATGCGGGAGGAAGTAGGTGCGGGAGGTAGGTACGACGTGAGGGGGGAGGTAGGGGGAGGTAAGTACGATATGAGGGGGGGAGGTAGGTACGGCGTGAGGGGGAGAGGTAGGTACGACGTGAGGGGGGAGGTAGGTACGGCATGAGGGGGGTAGGTACGGCGTGAGGGGGTAGGTAGGTACGATATGAGGGGGGAGGTAGGTACGGCGTGAGGGGGGGGAGGTAGGTACGGCGTGAGGGGGGAGGTAGGTACGGCATGAGAGGGGTAGGTATGGCGTGAGGGGGTAGGTAGGTACGATATGAGGGGGGGAGGTAGGTACGACGTGAGGGGGGAGGTAGGTACGGCGTGAGGGGGGAGGTAGGTACGGCATGAGGGGGGTAGGTACGGCGTGAGGGGGTAGGTAGGTACGACTGAGGTGGGGAGGTAGGTGCGGCGTGCATGGTGGAGGATGCGGGAGTCGCGGGGATAGTGGCGACGTGACATGCATGGCGATAAACAAGCGGAGTGGGGGAGGAGCAACGTGGGACACGCGGACGCCAGAGGAGGAGGGGGGCTTGCTATAAATAAGGGCCCTGGATCTTTGGCTAAGGGGCAACTCAGACACGGTAAGCACTACAGTCTAGTGGTTTTGGTCTTGTACTCTCAATCCAGTCACCTGGGTTCGATTCCTACCAGTAGCATAGTTCGCTATAGCCCATCCTGTGGGCCTTGTTCTTTGTAATTGGGCTGCCATTCTGGGCCTGTACCTCGGGCTTTTGTAAGCATTGTTCTGGGCCTAGCGCCCTACCCCCCGTCCTATGTTCCTATACCCGGTTTATGGTGGACCCGGTCCCAATAAAACCATCAATATGAAAAGACAAAAATACTCTTTACTAAAATTAGGAAAAGTCATGAGAATAACTAAAAGTGTTCAAAAAATAATAGTTCAAAAAATAATAGTCTAGGATGTTAAATGACAAAAGCGATAGTCTGGAACTAAATTTGAAATTATTACAAAAAAAAAAAAAAAGAAAAAAAAAAACAAGGATCCTTTTGGTGGAATTAACTCCATTTTCTTCTCCCAAAAAGGTTGAATCCCCAACCAGACAGAGCATGTAAATCACAGTGACTCAATGAGTAAGCAAACAGGGTTGGACATAATTCCCATACTGTCACCACTAAAATTCAAACCTTGGTCACTTTTCTAAATACTATCCACTAAACTATTGAGCTAAGCCCGTGCTCGTGAATTAACTCCATTTTGTATATATGTAATGTAGTGTGTCTGTAATAGATGAAAGCCACTATCACAAGTGAAAATATGTAGTTTTTTTTTTTTTTTTTGAAATTATCACATTTATTTTTTCTATTCTTTTTATTAATTAAAGTATCACCAACTCACCAAGTGACTGGAAACTAAATTGACGTATTATTAAATGATTGATGTCATATAGAGTGACATGATATTTCAATGACATCTAATATTGTCTTTATTTATCAATTAATTTATTACAATTCATTACACCCTCATTGTCGTTGTTGATTTTTTTTTTTTTTTATAATTATTATACTTGCATAGTAAATAGTATCACATTTCAATAATAAAATATTGAACTTGACTATCCAATCTTCTACCCAACAAAATGAGAGGAAAAAAATCAGTTAATTAATTAACCAATCATTGTTTGCCTTGGGACAAATACTTGCAATAAAAGTTAAAGAAAGAAATTAAAGATGGAATATGTGTTAGGAATAAATTAAACTTCAAATTAGATTTTGATGATGCGTAATTTAAGTTAGTAAATTAAGACCCGAAGTTTTCTTTGTAAAAATATTATCAAACCGTCCATACACAACAAAGGATCAAAAATAGTAAATGTTAGGCAATGAAAGAGAGCGGAGGTGAGTGAGTTTGTGGTGGTCGGTGGGGAGAGGGTGGCGGCAGTGACAGTACGTTCCGACGAGTGAGTCGACATGGGCGGTTGATTACGGTAGGATACGGAGAGAACCTAACGCTAAGCTGATATCAGATGAAGTAACGGTAATTGATTGATTGATTGAAACTGTTACAATTGAGAGTCTTAATACAAGAGAACACCTAAATGACTCCTACACTATAGGCTATCTAAAAGCATGACTAAGTATAGCCACATAAATATATTAAGACTCTAACAGTTCGCAAGTGATGGCCATAAGACAAGTCTAAAAGGAGCAGTAAGTTTTTGGGGGTGTATGGAAAATAGTTGTTAGCGAATTGGGTTAGCGGGTCTGACTAGGTTAGAGTATTAGCTGGTTGTAGCAAAATATTTGGTAAATTAGATGTTAACTGATACCTGATTACATGCAAAATATCTTTTAATTTAACGGTATAGTTTATTTTCTCAAAAAGTTGATTGAAAAAGTTAGCATTTTGAAATAATAATATGTTACAAAAACCTTATTAACCAAACACTTATATTAACGGTTAACCAAGTTAAATAGCTAATGTGGTCAATCAAGTCAAAATTGACTGATAAGCTAACTATGTTATCAAATGAGATCTTTCTTACAATAAAACTTTCTCAAAAAGTGGTAAGGCATCCTCACAACAGAATAGAGAAATTACACAATCCTTAAACCACTATAAATTTTTCTCACTTTATCATATTGCACTTAGCTTTATTTGCATACTTAGTTTCATTCTTGCTTAAAAAGATTTTTACATTTATAATTATCCACTTTTCCATCGCACAAAATCTCTAAATAAAATGTTTTTTTTTTTTTTGAGTATTTACTTAAGATTTCAACATAACCTAAAAAAATTATTGTTGAGAAATTATCACTTAATTAGTCAATCATTAAGAGGTTTTAATTTCTAATGGTTTATTTGCTAATAATAATCAAAAGGGACGTTTCAAGGATAGAATGAAACCTCACCCACATGCAATGGTCTCCTCTTGTATTAACACCCATTTCACTCTAATCTTACACTTGACCCCATCCCCCTTCACTATTACAAACACTCTATATATACATATCCCACCTTAGCATCCTCATCATATACAACTTCACTTCAATTCATATATCACAAAACCAAAAGCCATGGCAAAGTCGTCGTCTAGGGAAAATGGCCAAAAGAAGAATGCGACGAGGCTGAAGATAATGGTGGAAAAGCTTCAGAAGATCAGTTTCCTAATGGGCAGCAAGAGGTCATCATCGGCGGCGAATCGTTTCGAGGAGTCCGATGATGTCCCGAATGACGTTAAAGAAGGGCATTTCGCGGTAATGGCGGTGGACGATGACGACAAGCTCAAGAGATTCATCGTACCGCTCAGTTGTTTAACGAACCCTTCTTTCTTAAAGCTGTTGGAACAAGCTGCGGAGGAGTATGGGTTCCACCATCAAGGCGCAGTCATGGTTCCTTGTAGGCCATGTGAGCTCGAGAAGATTCTTGCAGACCAATGGGTAG
The DNA here is from genome assembly GCF_001879475.1 of Ipomoea nil. Lineage (NCBI taxonomy): Eukaryota > Viridiplantae > Streptophyta > Magnoliopsida > Solanales > Convolvulaceae > Ipomoea > Ipomoea nil. The sequence goes on along the minus strand of NW_017617530.1, from coordinate 202,771 downwards.
AAGAGAGCTCTTCTTTTACAACTCAACAACTCTTGTTCTAAATATATATAAATTAAAGTAGCTAGCTATATAGATATATCTATCCACCAGTAACCAATTCAAAAGCTATATATATATATATATATATATATATATATATATATATATATATATATATATTATATTATATTTACCTTGGGTTTTAGGGTTTGCTAACGATTTTATTTCATTGCAACCAAAAACCAATAAATTTCAATTTATCTATCATAATAAGACTGATTTAGTCGAATTTCAATCGAATTGTATTTATAGCAGCTCTTCCAATGACATTTTTGCATAGACATTGGTTTCGAACTAAAATTGTAATAGACTAATAGTCAAAGTTCTTCGTCAGTTATTTTCTTAGCATTGTCATTAATCTGGGGTGTGAAAAGATTGTTTTTGATGGTATCCCTATTACTTTCCATAAGGAATGAGTTTTTCTCCCGAGGATCCACCCTACTAATCCATGTTCGCTCTGGGAGGAATGAGAGCTGGCCCAATAGGAACTGTCACTTGTGGGAATCAAATTCGAACTAACCCTAGCTAGGATCTCCCCACAAAGAAGCTCCTTTGCCACTTGAGCTACCCTTTAGGTTAAATCAAATTTATAGTAAATACAAGTTATACAACGGACAGAGTATGGGTTCGTTAGTATATTTGCATATTACGATGGATCCCATATATGGCCATGTCGGCCATCTACAATAATGTAACCTAATTTACTACTACTACTATAGTACTATATAAACTTCATTTTTTTATTCCTTGTTTTTTTGCTATAAGAATTTAAAAAATAAAAATAAATTACATGAATCTCGATCAATTAATACCAGCTAGCTAAGTCAATACAAGCAAATTAGTACTAGCTTAGGTGGACCTTCAAATGTACATGTGTTTACTTATGATATCTATATGTGTATGTCATATAGATATACGTACAAATTTTGTTGCAATAAAAATATTTTGACCAAAATAGCTTTAACTTTTTTAGAAAAGTGCTTTTAAAATGGCAAGAGGCAACTAACTCGTCTTGATATTTAGTTCTAATTTAAGACTTTTTTTTGGACTTTAGTGTTCAACTAATTAACTTTCAATTTTCCTAGCTAGGATGTTGAATTAAACTTGATAATTTTGAGTATTTTTCATTCAAACATTGTGATTTCATAAATACAATATACGGTTATTGATAAAGTAAAATTTCTGCAATTGTTAAATCATATACTAATCCATAAGGCAAACTCATTTATAGATATAACCTAGTTAAATATACTCAATCTTTTTATTAACTTCTTGTACTTTTTTTATTTGTTGTTAAAAGTTAGGTGTTTTATTGCTCCTAAGAGCATCCACAAAAGTTTGTGTTTTTTTAAGAGTTTTTTGTCCGGCATTTGTCAAGTTATAGCAAAAAAAAAAAAAAAAAAAAAAAAAAAAAAAAAGTTAGGATCCTGATGTGCCCACTAGGCGCGTACATTGGCTAATAAACACCACGATCGTCTTTTTTTTTTTTCTCAGAAAAACTATGCGAAATTGAGTATCTAGCCCCCTCACCACCACCCCCCCCCCCACCCCACCCCACCCCAAAAAAAAAAAAAAAAAAATTCTCTCTCCTCTCTTACAAATCATCAGTTATTATTATTATTTTTTTCAAAAATTGTGAAAAATCACTTAATAATGTGTAAGTCTAAGTACTGTTTAATAAAGTTGCTGTTGCAATAATAAACAGATATAAATATATGAAAAAAATAATCAATTTTATTTTTATGATAGAATATTACAAGTGTAGAAAACAATAATTGACCCTGTTTGGTAACATAGTTAGCTTATCGGTCAATTTGGTTTGTTTGACCATTATTAGTTGTTTGACTTGGTTAAACAGTTAATGGTCATGTTTGGTAAAATATTAGCCTATCAGCCAATTTTGGCTTATTTGACCACTACAATTGTTTAACTTGGTTAAAAAATCAACTCCAAAATGTTAAAATTCAAAAAGCTGATCAAAGCAGCTTTTTCAATTAGCTTTTTGAGAAAAAAAATTATACCAAAAAGCTAACAGCTAACAATTGAGTGATCAACTTTCAAGAGAGATTTTGCATTGATATTGGAATAGCGTACATGATGGTTTATATACACAGAGAGTTACACATTATTAGGAATAGAGCCTAAAGAATAGCACTAACTAGCAACAGATACTAACTTCCTAATACTAACAGCTAATTCACCAAACACCTTCCTACAATCAGTAATGTTATCAACTAGTTATACCCTGTAATTAACCCAATTAGTTAACAACTAACAACTAACATCCATTTACCAAACAGGGAGTGTTTGATTAATTAGTTTTTTGTAACAGCTTATTGTTCCAAAAAGTTAAAATTCAAAAATCTGCTCAAAACAGTTTTTTCGATCAACTTTTTGAGAAAGGCATTTGGCATGTAATCAGCTATCAGCTAACAACTAATTTACCAAACATCTTTCTACAACCAGCTAATGTTATCAATTAGTCAAACTCACTAATCCAATAAGTTAACAGTTATTTACGAAACACCCCAAAATGTTTTGAACATATATCAATCTTAATTATCCATTAATTCTCACTAAATAATTTGCATTAATAACTAAGAAAAAAAAAACGAGCGAATTGAAAGAAAATAGATTAATATAGCTGCACGATCGAAAATGGATCTTACCGGCCAAAAGATATAATGATGATAAGAACATTAGATTTAGAGACACATAACATGAAACCTCAGTCAATGTAGTAGTAATGGCAGCTAACGTACAGACACTGTAAATTGCCTGTTTCACACTCCAACCCTAAATGAATGTGTTGTACTACTCTTTCCTCTGCATCACCAAACAAAAATCTAATTAATGCTTCGTGCACTGTTTATTTGCTTCTCAATCGTTAAGACTCTGGAGAAAAGTCTATTAATGCCCCACCCATGAGCGATGGTATAGTGGATGAAAATTCTCACTTAAATTTTGCTTTGATTAACAGGTTAGAAGTTTGATTACTAGTACTGTTTGGGTCGAACATTGAATGTTTAGATTCAGATTTGAATTAATTAGGCTCCTTGTGTGTAGAACTTAGGGACGGATTGATGAGATAATATTATTGGCCCTGTTTAGTAACATATATAGTTATTAGTTTATCAGTCAATTTTGACTTGTTTAACAACTATTAGGGTCCGTTTACTAATAAAAAAATTGTTCTCTATTTTTTATTTTTTAATTTTTCAGTTTTCACCCTGTTTTCTATTCTCTGTTTTCTGTTTAGAAAATTGTTCTTTATTTTCTAATTTTTCACCTAAAATTTAATTTAGATAATATTAATATTTTTTGAGCTAATATTTAAAATATTTTTTTGGATATATTCATTTGAATGACATGTATATGAATATATAAATATTACTTTGAATTCTAATATATGTGAGATTTCAATATCCGATATCTGGACTGAACTTGTATTATGATGTAACATAATTAAAAATATTCAAATTAATAATCAATTGAGTTCGATCAAAATCTAAAACATTATATATAGTTTAATTCTTAATTTTGATCATGTAAATAATATCTAGCTTTAAAGTGTAAGCAAATAAATTAAGTTTAAATAAGTAAGTAGAAAAGATAGAAGATAGTGATATGTAAAATAAGATGATAATGAATGTAATCATAGTAATGTGGTTATAGTGATATATAACTAAATAGATGATAGATGATTCTGTTTTTCATTTTGAAAACAACTTTTATGTGTGTTTCAGTTTTCCAGAAATTTTCAGAAATTATTTTCAATTTTCAAAATGGAAAACTGTGTTAGTAAACATGTTTTATGTTTTCTATTTTTCAGTTTCCGAAAATTTCTAGAAATTTTCAGTTAGTAAACAACCCCTTAGTGTTTGATTTGGTTTAACAGCCAATACGAGTGTTTGATTAATAGCATTTTGTAACAACTTATTTCTCTAAAACACTAAAATTCAAAAGGGTGCTCAAAGCAGCTTTATTGATCTTTTTTGAGAAAGTCATCTTGCATGTAATAAGCTATCAACCAATAACTAATTTATCAAACATCTTTCTACAATCAGCTAGTGTTATCAAGTAGTCAAACTCACTAACTCAATCAACTAACATCTATTTACAAACATTCCCAATATAATATGATAAATCAGAAAATCTGGATTTTTAAAAAAGAAAAAAGAAAAATAAAAAGGGTGTGTGGGGGAGGGAAGGGAAGGGAAGTCTATTAATTGGTACAATGGGCGGTTTGATAATTCTTGTACGAATTTGAAAACTGGTTCCGTTGTTTTCCGATCTACTCAAATTAATTACGGAATGTGAATTCTTGCCGTCACGGGTTCACTTGGGGCATATTGTGACATGTTTGAAAGGGGAAATTTGTAGTCACTATTTGAATGAACGAAAAGGGAATTTTGTAGTCATTATTAAAAAATATATCTAAAATACATTATACTCGTGTAATAGCTAGGCTATGTTAAACTTATATGAGAGGCAAACTATAATAATAATAATAATAATAATAATAATAATAATAATAATAATAATAATAATAATAATAAAATTATGAACGAAACAATATTGATAAAATTAAAGTTAAATTCAAAATCTTTAAGTATAAAAGTCATGCTCCACCCATTTCATCATTTCTTTCTGGTCATTATCAATCATCTTCGTCGTTTGCTTGTTAAAGAATTTGACTTGTCTACCATACTGAAATCTTGTTGGAACTTTCCACAATTATTAATTTTAAAAGATTAATATAATGTTGTTACTTAGGATCTGTTTGACATACTTAGCTGAAAAGCTAATAACTAAGAAGTTAATTAATTAAAATTAAAGTGCTTAATAAAATTAATTGTTGTTTTGCTTCGAAAAAAACATTAATTCAATGAAAATTGTAACAAAAGATTAAATGTGTATGGATCAGAGGCTACTTGGGGGGTCAAATCTAGCATCCCGTCATCAAAAAGTGATAATAGTTACAACACATATGTATAGAAAAATATAATTATTATTCGCAACTTTTAATATAATAATAAGCATTTAATCTGAAAATTAATACATATAATATATTACTAATTAATAATTTTTGACGTAGTTATAAATCATCTGAAAAATACAGATTACAAGTGGCAATATTAAAAATAACATTAGAAACTAAAAGTAAAATTTGTCGTTTGTTTTATCCTTTAGCAACGTGTGTACTTCTTCCTTTTGCCTAACGACACTGGCACACGTTGGTGGTTGAAGCCGCCGATCGTTTTGTCTTTGATTAAAATTTATAGATATGTTTATGTAATTATTTGGAGTTATAGAATATGTTAATAATTACATGTAATATTAGATGATAGATAAAATTTTATAATTGTGATTTATTACTTTATCACGATGAACTTGTGAAATTACAAAGAAAATCCGTTCATTGAACAAATCAATTAAAAATTTGTTGTTGGAATATTAGAGTAAATAAATGCTAAGCTAAAATCTATAGCATTTGGTGTGTAGGAAAATGGTCATGTGAGAATAGTTACTCCAGTGAGAAATGAACACAAATATCGATCCTCCATTTCAAAATAGTGAACGTATAAAATCTATACTTAAATTTTAAAATAATGATGATGATGTAAAACTTTCATTGCATCACTAAGAGAAAAACAATATCGTTTTGTGAAAATAAAGCACTATTTTGGATAAATAATATTGTCTCGCAAAAAATTGTTTACACACAAATTCAAATAAAAGATACAATTGTTGTGAAATTAGATGTATCCTCGCGTGAACAGCTATATCATTCAGATTGCAGGAAAGTAATAGATCTGGTAAAGTATGGAGAAGTCAAGAAATACAGAGAGAATCATCAATCTTTTATTAATCATCTTCAGTATAAGATATACAAGATATAAAGAGTTCTAGTATGACTACAATAGTATAAATGATGAAGATGTATTATCATAGTATAATACCTTTTGTAATGTCCACATGTATTAATTCAAAACAATTCTCCTTGGACATTACTATATCATACGCATGCCTTGTCAAAAACGTCACTAGAAAACCCCAATGGGAAAAATCCATTGAGGAAAATAGTACATTATAAGTACGCATTCATATGTTGCACTAGATGTCTTGTTAAAAAAACCTTTAATTAAGAAAAATTATATCAAAACTCAATCAAAGGAAAAAGAGTATAGTTGTTGGTCTTCAAGACCACTCAATTTTCTGGATTGATTCATGTAAATGTCACTCCTCATGAAGATAATTAACAATCTTCAAATCCTACAGATAAAGACATCTTTCCAAAAATAAGTTTAGCAATGGACTTTGTGAAATCTGCTAGATTGTCATTAGAGCAAATATTCTGTATAATAATCTTGTGAATCTTCTAGAGCTCATGTGTGTTGAATATTGACTCTATATATGCTTTGTCAAATATTTCTTTGCATACACATTTCTCATTTGTGCAAATTTAAACAACCTTTATTGTTCTCATTTAGAACATTGGGGGTAATTCAGAGCATAACCAGTATGGAACTTGACATCATGAGGATCAAACAAAATAACAGTGCCCAAGTAGCTCATTAAAAACCATATCTTGCTTTCTCACATAAATGTCAACTCTTTGTACCTCGAAGATACCGAAAGATATGTTAAACATTGTTCGAATATTTGATTGTAGGAGCTGAGGAGCACTAGATGCTGCTAGCAATTTCATCGCAAATGCAATATCAGGCCTGATGCGATTATGGAACTTCTGGTCCTAAATTAATGCTCCAACGACAATGAAGTAATGGACGTTTGGTCCCAAAATATCCTCATTATCTTCTTGGAGTCTAAACGGTTCCTTATTTGCTTTAGGAGATTGGACGAACGTTAGTATGACAAGTAAATGATACTGATGAATGTCTTAGACTCATGCTTTTTCCATTCACATTTTGGTACTTTTACATGTTAATCATTATATTATGGAGTCAATTTGGTCACTTATGGAATGATTATTTGTGCTTAGGTGACTTGACAAGAAAATGATGTTTTGAGCCAAAGATTGAGCTATTTGATCAAGATTTCAAGTCATCATAGTATGCGGATATTTTTATGAGGCAAAATGAAGAGAAGAAGATTGAACAATACTCTTTCATGTGCCAAATATTTGTGCTTTAGTGGTCTTGATGATATAGGCAATTCAATGCAAAGGCAAAGCAAAAGATAGTAAGGTGGCATTTCTCGCCCAAATTCGCACTGTCTTAGTATTTTTACCATATCTCAATGTAGGAATGTCCCAATCAAGTTATTCTTGCACCATTGAAAAGCTAACTCAAATTTCTACAACTTTCAGACAGACCATAAAGGCTAATTCAAAGGTTTCGATAGTGAAAAATAGTCGAGAAGTCAGACAATATGTGCAGGAAGCATGACTACTCTGATCTATCTAGTGGACACGGGTATAGGCACGCCCGTGCCTCTACCCGTGGCTACAATACAGTAGGCACTTGTTTCTTGGGCACGGGTTCAGCCGTGGGCGTGCCCGTACCCGTGCCCAGCCTCTGTAACACTTTTTAAGACCTTTTTGCTTTGTTTTAACTTTTAAGGGGATTTCTTCTACCCATAAACACATCTTTCATTTCTCTTTCATTCCCTATGTAGGTTTAGCTCTAGAATAGCTTAGAGTAGTGTAGATTTCTTGTTCCTTTCCATTTCCAAGCTCAAGAACATTACAAATCTTGGATTTCAAATCTCAATAGAGAACTTCTTCTTATTCATCTCTTTCATTTGATTTCCATTTATGATTTCAATTACTTCGTTAATATTGTGTATCTATTGTTATATTATGAGTAGCTAAGGGTCTGTTTACTTTCGTTCTCTGTTTTCTATTCTCTGTTTTCAATTCTCTATTTTCCATTCCCTGTTTTCGAAAACTGAAATTGAAAACTTGTTTACCAGTAGTTATTTTCGAAATTCATTCTCCACTTACTAAATTAAATATGTACTATATACATATATTTATAAGTTATTTCGTGACAAAATGTGATTACAAAATAATAATTTATTGTAATAATTTAAAATAAGTTATTTCGTGACGAAATGTGATTACAAAACATTGCAAATAAAATTGAGTACACCATAAATGATTATAACTTGTCCAGAGTGCATTGCAAATGTGTCCTCATGAACAAATTCTCCTAAATTGTGTAAAATCAATGAATAAAGGCTAAATTAGTATGAAACTATCTCTATTTGCATAAAACTATCAGAGCATCTCCAAGGTAGCGCTATCCCTGCAAAACTCAACTGCAAAACGGCAAAAATTTAAAATTTCTCACTCCAAGGTGAGTCGCCATTCCGCCATAATGCCAAATTAATTGGCTTTATATGGCGCGGCACTGTTCATCCCCGGCAATTGAGAAATAAGAAATAATTTTACCCTTTTGCCCTTACTTTTTTTTATAATTCCATATGTATCCTTTATTTGTTTTATATGTAATTTTTTGTTTTGTTAAATACTTATATTTAAAGTTGGTATTATTAAATATAAATTATACCATTTGAAAAATCTCATTGAGACGATCGAAACAAGACTAATATTGAATATATAATTATATATTAATTAAAATTTCAAATACATTAAACATAACTAGAACATAATAAATGATAAAATACATACGACATACATCAAACATGACTAGAGCATAATAAAAATTAAAATACATACGACATACATCAAACATGACTAGAACATAATAAAAATTAAAATACATACGACACAATAATAATATTAGAAAATACAACACAATTTTGAAAAAGTTTCTTAAAATTAATAATTTCCTAATCCACTCCCACTTCCTCCCAAATTTTCAAAGTATTTATCAAATTCATGATTTGATTCAACTCCTCCTCCATGCTCTTGATTTCTCTCTGCAACAATTTGTAGTTGTTGGCGTCTAATCGACTCACGCACAGCTGGATCTTCTATCAAATTTAAATTCATTCTTAAGATTTTGGTATCTTCTTTTCATTTTGCCAATGCCATTTTTTCTTTTCCCAATGTTATTTTGTTCGCTGCATTTTGAGCTTTAAGCAAATCAAGATCATATTGTTTTTGGAGTAGCTCATGATTGTTTTCGAACATTCCTTTGAATTGTGCAGTTTGTTGTTCCATTACGGAAATAAATTGATTGCGCTCATTCGAGAGTTTATGCTTCATCTTTTCCTTCTTCCTTCCCGTAGGACGTTCACCTACATTGTTCATTTCATTACAATGTTCATCAGTTTCAAAATCATCATTCAAATCAACAGCAAATGAGGAAGAGCCTATTGACTTCTCGGTTCCAAAAGATTGTGATTGTGATCCTTCGGAAGTTCTTTTTCGACCCCCAGCATTTAGCAAGCTTCCAGTTCTGCAAAATTTCTGCATGTCTTTGACAATCGGCCATACATGATCAAACTTAAATCCGCCTTTGAATTCGGGATCTTGCTTTACTAACTCTTTTGCTCTATTAAGCTGTTATAAATAAAATATAATTCCAATTAAACAACGCAATTATAACAAAAATAAGAGAAAACTAAATAACACAAATTTACAAGATACTCACAATATCTGTTTCTGATGCACCACTTGGGTTCATGTTCTCTATTTGTTGAATGCACCCTCTTAGTTTGCTAATCGTTGTTGATATATTTGCCCAACGACTATTCAACGATCTTGAAGTTCGATCCGTACAAATGTGTGCCGGTAGCATTTGTTTATATTCTTGTGCAATGTGTTCCCATAAATCTAATGCAGAGCGATCATTGCCCATTTCAGGATCTTGGGCAATATCCATAAATATAGTACAAAGGAGTTTATCTTCATCATTTGAGTATGAAGAAGTTCGGATTGAACGTGAGGGTTTTGACATGTTTCAATGACTGTTAAACTAGAAAGAAATGTAAGAGATATTGATATTCAAAAGATAGATGGTATTACTTCTAAAATCAAATTGTAGTATTTATAGAGATATAAGCATACCAATGAACGGATGTGATCTTCACGATCTAATCTAACGGTTCAAAACATTTCAGATAAAAGCTGATTCAAAGATGCATGTGATCTCTTTTATGGAGTATGTGTGGAAAAGGACAAGAGCATACCAATGAACGGATGTGATCTTCGCGATCTAATCTAACGGTTCAAAACATTTCAGATAAAAGCTGATTCAAAGATGCATGTGATCTCTTTTATTGGAGTATGTGTGGAAAAGGACAAGAGCATACCAATGAACGGATGTGATCTTCACGATCTAATCTAACGGTTCAAAACATTTCAGATAAAAGCTGATTCAAAGATGCATGTGATCTCTTTTATTGGAGTATGTGTGGAAACGGACAAGAGCATACCAATGAACGGATGTGATCTTCGCGATCTAATCTAACGGTTCAAAACATTTCAGATAAAAGCTGATTCGAAGATGCATGTGATCTCTTTTATTGGAGTATGTGTGGAAAAGGACAAGAGCATACCAATGAACGGATGTGATCTTCGCGATCTAATCTAACGGTTCAAAACATTTCAGATAAAAGCTGATTCAAAGATGCATGTGATCTCTTTTATTGGAGTATGTGTGGAAAAGGACAAGAGCATACCAATGAACGGACGTGATCTTCGCGATCTAATCTAACGGTTCAAAACATTTTAGATAAAAGCTGATTCAAAGATGCATGTGATCTCTTTTATTGGAGTATGTGTGGAAAAGGAAAAGCATACCAATGAACGGATGTGATCTTCGCGATCTAATCTAATGGTTCTAAACAATCCAGATAAAGCCTATAAAAATGTTCTTCATCACCAACAAATTGAGCATTCATCCCCTTATCATCTATCTCTAAACATACGAATTCAAATATGAATTCCAACACTGGAAAATGTCCTATGCCATTTTCTTCATCATCATCCTCATCTTCCTCATCCTCATCATCATCATCACCGGATTCTGAGCACAATCTCGCAAGTGCAATACGAGCACAAACACAGTTATTAACCCATGCATATACTAGCCACAACCTTGCCATAGCTTCCTACATGGAAAATATGGATAATCAACCCTCAAGGCATGGAGGTTCAACTTTTGGTCATAGAGTGCTTCATCGTGATCGTGAAGAAGCAGATCGAAGATTATGGAATGATTATTTTTCAGAGTATCCAAAATATTCTGAAGCAATGTTTCGTAGACGATTTCGAATGAGTCGAAATTTGTTCCTACGAATTGCCAATGCTGTTAAAGGCCATGACAACTATTTTGTGCAACGGAAGGATAGAACCGGTAGACTGGGCTTATCTACTTTACAAAAATTTACAGCGGCGTTTCGAGTTTTGGCGTATGGAATACCAGCGTATGCAACAGATGAATATATCCAGATTGGAGAATCAACTACAATTGAAAGTTTGAAGAGATTCTGTCGAGCAGTTGTAGAGGTCTTCGGGGAGCGATATCTAAGAGCACCTGATGCTAATGATGTTGCACGGTTGCTTCAAATTGGCGAAAAACGTGGTTTTCCAGGGATGCTTGGGAGTTTAGATTGCATGCACTGGACATGGAAAAATTGTCCAACTGCCTGGGCTGGACAATATGCTGGGAGGAGTAGAGAACCGACTATTATTCTTGAAACTGTAGCCGATTATGATTTGTGGATTTGGCATGCACATTTTGGTATTCCGGGTTCGAATAACGACATTAATGTGTTGGAGGCATCTTATTTGTTTTCAAATCTTGCAAACGGTATAGCACCTCCTTGTCATTATGTTATTCAAGGACAACAGTACAACACTGGATACTATTTAGCAGATGGTATATATCCAAAATGGTCTACATTGGTACAAACAATTCATGAACCTCGAGGGCCCAAAAAGAAGTTATTTGCGATGATGCAGGAAGCGTGTAGAAAAGACGTAGAACGTGCATTTGGAGTTCTCCAATCACGATTTGCAATAGTCAAGGGACCGGCACGTTTTTGGGATAAATGTGTATTGCATGATATAATGTCATCTTGCATTATAATGCACAATATGATCATTGAGGACGAACGTGATGAGCAAGCAGATATACAAGGTTGGAAGGAAGCACCGACTCCTGAAGTTGATATAGCTAGAGATGAGAATATTATATTTCAAGAATTCCTTGCTCGGCATAGACAAATTAAAGATAAAGAAGCTCATTATGCACTCCGTAATGCATTGATTGAGCATTTGTGGGAACGATATAGTAATTCCGATAATTAAATGTACTAGATGTTGTATGTTGTATTATTATTGTGGAATAAATTAAATTTTCAAAAATATTGTTAAGTTCGATTTTTTAAAAATAATTAATGTTATAAAAAATTAGTGTTAATAAAAATTATTATTTACATACAAATTATATTTTATATTAAACTAATTAAGTTCGAACTAAATTATATTAAACTAACTAAATTCGAACTAATAATTGAAAAATAAAATTATTTTAGTGTAAAAGTTTGGTGTTTTAGTGTTTTGGTGTAAATGGGTTGGAGATGAATAAAATTTGGTGTGAGAATATGCTGAGAATATTCCTTCTGATGTGACATTTGGGGGAGAAATTTGGTGTTTTGGTGTTGAGTAGGTTGGAGATGCTCTCATAAAGGTAATTTATACCATACACCCCGGCGTATAGCGCTATGTGCGCCCAGCATCAAAACGACGCCGTATGGAATTGTTACGTAACGGACTTTTTTTTATTAGTCTGTTAACGCCGTCAAATGGTAAGAAGAGGGAAGTGAGAGAGCGGCTCTAAAGAGATGGTGTCGTCGCGCCGATCATGCATATTGGATTAGAGAACACGAGAGCGATCTGATTGTTCGATTTGCGTCGTATTCTGCAATTGTTGGATGTAAGCCATGTATGATTCGATTGCGCAGCAGGATATGGCGGAGACAGAGCATACAACTGATCCTGTTGGAGTGGTAGATACAGAGGATGCTAATTCAGGTATTTGATTTTTAAGATTTTATTTTGTATTTTTGTTTGATGTATGATGAATATATTGAACTCGCCGTTGAATTATATAAGAATTGATATAGAATTGTTGTTTGATTGTGGTTGTTTTGGATGTTAGTATGGTTTGATTTGAAGTTGTTGTTTCAGGGAGATTGTACGTGTACTATATGGTTTGATTTGTTCGTTTTTATGATTATGTGTATTGTGCCATATGTGTATGTGTATTGTAGTTATAGATTATGTACATTAACAGTATGGGATATAGGTTTTATGTATTTTTATGATTATGTGTATTGTGCCATATGTTTGTGTATTGTAGTTATGGATTATGTACATTAACAGTATGGGTAGTTAAACTGTATGTGATTTGCAGCTGATCAGGATTTGGTAGGGATGTCAGTGTGTTCGGTTGATGAAGCATATGACATGTATAATGATTATGCTTTTAGAGTAGGTTTTAATGTGAGGAGGGGTAAGCAAAGATATAATTCTACTACAAAAACAATGAAGACGAAGATGTTCCATTGTTCGAAGGATGGATTTAAAAGGAGTACAGGAAAAGGGTGTTATTCTAAAATTGATGGTCGTACAGGTTGTGGTGCATTTGTCCAATTCGATTTACATGAGAATGGGATGTGGATTGTTTCGAAGCATGAGAAGTTGCATAATCATGAATTGGTTCCACCAAGCAAGAGTTACCTTCTAAGGTCACATAGGATGGTGTCTAGGAATCATATATCCTATCTTACTGATTTGAAGAGCAGTGGTGTGTCTGTTGCAGATAGTGTAAGATTCCTTAAAACACAATCAGGGGGATCACCACTTGTTGGGTTTACAAGTAGGGATGCATATAACTCTCTATGTACCGATGCATTGAACATATTGGATGGTACCGATTCAAACACATTGATTGAAATATTCAAATGGAGGCAGTCAAGTGAAAGGGATTTTTACTTTGATTTTGAGGTGGATTTGGAGTCAAGGTTGTGTAGTTTTTTTTGGAGGGATGGACGGATGAGGTGAGACTATGATTTGTTCGGGGACTTGTTAGTTCACGATACAACATATCGTACTAACAAACATGACATGATTTGTGAACCTTTTGTTGGCATGAATAATCATTGCATGAATGTTATGTTTGGATGCGGTTTTTTGATGAATGAGAAGATTGAGTCATTTGTATGGTTGTTTAAGACATTTTTGAGATCTATGGATTACAAAAGTCCACAAAGCATAATGACTGATCAATGTGCTGCTATGGCTGCTGCAATTGTTCAAGTTTTTCCAAGTTCACGACATCGGCTATGTATATGGCATATTGGCGAGAACTCAAAGAAGCACATTAAAGGGTTAAGAAACCAAAAAGATTTCCTAGATATATTCAATTGCTTGTTGAAGTATACGGATACAGAGGCAGAGTTTGAATTTTACTGGACAAGGTACGTGTCTGATGTATGCTTCGTTACCACTCCCTGCAATTCAAAAACGATCACAGTTTTTCCGCAAACTACGCCAAAAACCGCAAATACTTCACCACATTCTTCTGCAAAAGGGCATACAACATCGCAAAGATACAAGTAAGCATAACTACTATAACTTCTCATTCCAAACATTCATGCTATTACTTCATTGTGTTAATACAGCAACGATACCTAGGGTTACATATTACTTGGACTTGTGTATATTCTGGTATAAGATTATGTACATTACTGTTTTCAGGTCCTATGCCTTATCATTGATAACCGCTATTTTTATACTCAACATTTTGTGTATTCTTGATATATGTTTTGTGTATTCATGGTATACGTTATGTGTATTCATTCATTATATTATGTACATTGGTGTTCTCAGTTGCTATACCTCATCATAGATAGTCATTATTCTTGTATTCCAAAATTATGTGTATCCTGGTTATATATTATGTGTATTTCTTCATAGCATTATGTACATTACACATTTGCATCCCTGCAAACTTCTCAATCCCAGTATATTGTCTGTCTAGTGTTAATATTAGTGTTACCTAATACTTAGAACTGTTATTATGTGTATTATGTTATTATGTCAACTAGGGTTACATATTACTTATACTTGTGTTTATTCTGATATAATATTAAGTACATTAATGTTCTCAGTTCCTATACCTCATCATAGATAACCATTTTTCTTATATTCAACATTATGTGTATCCTAGTTATATATTATGTGTATTCATTCATAAGATTATGTACATTGTATATTTGCACCCCTGTAAAATTCTCAATCTCAATCTACTGTCTGTTTGCTGTTAATATTAGTGTTACGTATTCCTTAGATTTGTATGTATGTGTATTGTGTTGTTACAGATATGTCAACCCCTACACCTACTAATCCCCGGAGATCTCCCAGAAAAAGGAATGTTGCACCTACATCAACACCTACAACCACGTCTGATCCCACACTACTAGAAATTGCCAGAGAGGGTAAACGAAAGAAAAATACCGCTGCTTCGTCAAAGGGTGCTGAAACATGTTCTGAACCACCAAATGTTGAAACCAGTACAGATGTCGGTGATGCCCCCAAATAGCCTGCTGCCAAAAAACAAAAGAAAGCCCATGCCAGTGCAGCTGCTGAACCTGCTAAAGCCCCAAAGAGCATAAGAAATAATGAAAAACAAAAGAGGAGAAAACCAAGAAACAATGATTATTTATCTGTACGGACCTCCCCAAAGCAGCTCTGTGCACTCGTCAGTAGTCTAAGCCCAGAACAGCACCAAGCTGTTCGAGATATGGGATTTGGATCCCTTTTAAATGCAACACTGTCCTTGTGTGATTGTGAACTTCTGAGATACCTTCTAGAGCGCTTTGATGTTGGTAGATGCTCCATACATCTGGAAGAGGAAGAGGTCCTTCTAGGAGATGATGATGTACAGAAAACACTTGGCATCCCCAGAGGCCAACAAACTGTTGTGGAGGCTGAAGTAACAAGCAAGGACCCACAGTTCACTCGCTTGTTTGCACTTTGGAGACAGCGGTGGGGAGTGAAGACAGGCACACCAACTACAAGCCAGATGCAGAATGGCATTATTGATAGGCGTGATCATGGCGACATGTTCAAACGTGACTTCATAATCTATGTTGTTTCCACATTGATAAGAGGCTTCAAGAACATGTTCTGCAACTACAGACTCCTGTATTCACTGCAAGATGTCAGCAAGATCCAAGACTTCAACTAGTGTGCTTACACGATACGATCTCTTGTTGACACCACCACAACATGGAGGGGCAAACGTGATGCAGCCTTCACTGGTCCTGCAACTTTCCTGATGGTATGCACTCTGTATATTGACCTATAACCTTATGTGTATTCATGATATACATTATGTACATTGTAGACTATAATTATGTACATCTTTTAATAACTTTATGTGTATCCTACTCTGCCAACCTAAACATTAACTGATACTGATTTTGAATGGTTTATCTTCTTCTTCTTTTCTTTTTTTTTTCTTTTTGTTTTGTTTCTCTATTTGAAGCTGGCATACCTAGACAAAGTGCAGGTTAGAGGAGAAATAGTCAAAAAGAGAATTCCCACCATCACTTCATGGACTTCAAGTGATTTGAGAGCAAGGGTCAAGGTTGAAAGAGACATAGGCGGCTTTGGAAAGGGCAAAGTCGTTGAATATATCCCAGATGCACATCAGCCACCACCTCCTCAACTGCCACCGCCCCGTGAACTGCCACAAGGTCAAGAAGTTGAAAAGGTCACCACCGCATTGAAAAAGATGACCACGAGCATTATGGAGTTCGGTGAGGTCATGGCAGGTGTTGGGGCGAACACCTCTGTTGTTGAGATTATAAAAAATGTGTTCAGCAACTTATCCGCCACTGCCAACCTCACCCCAAGCCCGAATCCAACCCCACCGGAAAGCTTACTGCGAGATGATGATATCTACAACCAACCCAGTTTCTTGGATGCGGTTGCTGAACTTGAAGCAGCATTCCTGGCAACATTGAAGAACATGACAACTACTGACATACCTGCACCAACTTTTAATCTCCTGACGCCAACTAGCCGTGATGCTACTCCCGAAGAGGCCCCAAGAAATGCAGCTCCACCTGAAACAACACCACCTCCACCCGAACCCACATCTGAACCCCGAGCAGCAACTCTATCAGCATCACCCACCACACCACCACCACAAACAACCGAAGGAAATACAGCAGCAGTAGCAGTTACCCCAATTGCAACACTCTTGGAGAAGCTCGTTGATGACATAGCTGATGGTTCACTTATTGAATTTGATAGGTAAAACTCACTTATCACTTAACAGTATCCTTATGTGCGTTTATCCTTGTTAATTATTTAATCATGTTGTTATGCCTGCTGCTTAACACGTTAAAACATGTTTCTAATTACTTTTCTGTCTCTACAAAGCATCATTGCTAAATCTGAAGATGATGTTGAAGATGTCGATGTCCGGAAAAGGCCACAGCGAAAGTTCAAGAACCTCCCTCTGGCTTGTCGATCCCCATACTGGACAAGCAACATTTCAAAGCTCAAGAATGTTTCCGCCAGGGAAAAACTGATCTCGGACTATGCGTTCCTGCCATCAGATGAAACTGAGTACCCTTCTTAGTATGTATTTCATTTATAACTTGTTATAACAGATGCTTTCAGTTGATATACCACATTATGTGTATTCATGATATTTGTTATGTGTATTCATGATATATGTTATGTGTATTCATATTAATATTATGTACATTGGTGTTCTCAGTTGATATACCACATTATGTGTACTCTGATATGTGTTATGTGTATTCATGTTATATGTTATGTGTATTCATTCATGATATTATGTACATTGGTGTATTCCTGATTATATGTTATGTGTATTACTTCATGACATTATGTACATTATACATTTAGAATGTGGGAAACAGTATATTACTTTAAATTGTGAAATGTTTATTTTTTAATATCAACTTGTTTTGTTTGTTTCCAGTGAAATGTTGTTTTCTGCCCATGATCTGTTTGCAATGAGGGAGGACATTGCAACATTGGCAAGTGGACAACTACCTACAAATATCCTACAAATCTGGGCACACAGATTGACAGTGCTTGATATGAAAAGATCAATTGATCAACCAAAAAGGATCTTCTTCTCGGAAGCTGCTTACGTAAGTACACATCTAGAACTAAAGCATTTTTTAAAACAATGTACTATATGACACACAACCTCTTCTTTACAGATGACGCTTGAAAATGTTGAAATAAAAGCAAGGAATATGGATATTGGTGACTTCTGTGCAAATATTGACTACCAGTTGAGGGGGACTGCAATTGATATAACAGATGCAAGTCTTATAAGTAAAATAAAATATAAATAAATAAATAAATAAATAAATAAATAAATAAATAAATAAATATATATATATATATATATATATATATATATATATATATATATATATGAATTCTAAGATTATTGAATTTATGTCTGTATTTGACACAGTTTGTTAAATACCTTTTAATTATTCATTTCAGGTTTTCTTTACAATCTTGAGGCACAATCACTACTACTTAATGTGCTTTAACATCCCCAAGTCAAAACTTCAGATCATTGATAACAAGCTAATGCCCAAGGGAATACCAAATATGAACAGATATGAGAACTGCCCGGCTAAGTTGGTAGGATAAACTAATACTCCTATTTAATATCTATACCCTATAGTTTAATATTTACATTACTTAAATTAATTAAACACTGCAATTACTATAATGTGCAGAAAATAGCTTTCTACAAATACCTCCAAACGAAGAAAAACTCCCTTGCAAGGAAAGTGAAGAATATCGAAGCTGAGTGCATTCACATGCCATGGCAAGATGAAGAGAACACAACAGATTGTGGTGTGTATTGCATGCGCCACATGGAAACTTACAAAGGGACTGCGGTAGACAAGTGGGAAACTGGTTTCATAGGGGGTGATAGTGATGTAAGTAATAATCAACTTTGTTCTACATTACACATGTTATCTCTTATTTCTTCTAATTTTAACATGTATCTTTTGTTTACTGTAGGCTGCTTTCATTACATCGCTTAGAGCAAAATATGCAGCAAACATCATCATGTGGAAGAAAAACGAATACATGGAAACAGTCATGCAATCAGCAAGGGACAACTACAAGAAATAGAAGTGAAACTACTAACCACAATCTGTAAAAATCAGTTCTCCTAATCCAAACTCAGGGTTACTTGTATTTTTGGTTCAATTTCTGGAAGTTTCAGTTGATAAACAATTATCAGAAATTTGTATATGCTCCTTTTGGTAATCCAATCTAATGTTTACTTGTATTCTATATTTTTCATATTCCCCAATTTGGTTTTGTGCATAATCAATGCATATACTACACAAACTATGAACTATCAAAAAATGTACATAATCATATGAAGTAATACACATAACCCATATAATGAATACACATAAACTTTCAAACAGTGCACATACTACTAAAAAAAGTCTAACAAATATTTTGTTTATGCTAATATATACAATCAAACATCCTACTGAATGTAAACATGTACATAATACACATATGACCAAGCATATCATTTCCCTATACTGATAACTGCAAATCTAAAAAAGAAATGTACATAAATATATAAAAGTAATTAACACAAATAAAAATGTACATAATCATATGAAGTAATACACAGAAAGTATATAATGAATACACATAAAGTATATAATGAATACACATAAACTTTTAAAACAACACATATCATAATAAAAGTTTATTTTATTACTGCTGAGTTATGTGATTTAACATCATTCTATACGTGATACATATAACTACGATGATTAACACTAACATGTGCTTTAATTATCCTCCATGCTTGACATTGTGCTAACGTGACAAAAACTAGAACATCCGGAACTTGGGTGCACAAGATATCCATCGCCTGCAATATTTAAAATATCACCCTCAACTTGAGACTGAACAGCAGATTTTATTTTGGAAGCAACCATATTTGCAAGATGCTTCCGTCCCCTTGCTTTGTTATATTTCTTTGAAATAACGCTGCTCACCCTCCTATTCCGCAACCCTTTCATCCTCCTAGTAGATGGATCCTTTATAACACCACTTGTCGATCCTATGTCACAATCTTCAAATAAACTGCCACCACATTCAGCTTCAAGTCTTCTCTTTGCATCTGCAATTGCTTCTTCACAAATCTTCCGTCCTTCGATATTTTCCTGACTATAAATAGCAAGCCTCTGAAATTTCCTAATGATTTCTAATAACCAAACAGAAGATGCACCATTACCACTATCAACTCTAGACATTATATCAACATTATCAACTTCAACAACTTTTTTAGTCCACCTCTTCAAAATATACTTCTCGGGGACTTCAGAAACACAATGCACATTTAGAATGCGTAAACAATGACAACACAAAATCCCCAATTCAGTAAACAACTTGCAACTACATCCAATGTCCATTTGTCTACTATTAAAGATCACTTCATGCCTAATAATATCAACATCCGGCCTCCAGACATGATACTTATACACACAATCTTCCAACATCACACACTCTTGATAGCATGATCCACCTTTCAAAAATTGTTCTTCAAACAAATAGTATATCTCAATTGTATAAATTTCCCTAGCATGCAACAGAATCTTAACATTATCCATCACCATTGTGGGTACACCTTGTGAACACCGAACATCTTCCCCATTCTCTCTACTTCTCCACTCTGATATGACCCCAACAAATGAGTTATAAAAATCACACAAACCAGATGTCTTGGACAACCTTCTAGAAATAGAGTGATTGGTGGTCTCACTCCTTTGAGAAGATAAAATCCCACCCGAAAAATAATCTTTATTAAAAGCAGGACACCATTTTTCTCTACACCCATACAACTTTTCAATCCAATGATTATTGTGACATTTATATGTTGTAACCATCCTGAAATAACATGCCATAGATATATTAAAATAAACCTACAAGCATGTCAGGATATAACATACAGAACAGGCTAATGTACATAATCTTATACATGAATACACATAAACTATCAAACAGATACACATAAACTTGATCCATAAAATTAATTATGTATTCTGTATAATATAATCTACAAATATTCATTCAATGATAATCCATATATAAACTAATAATAAAAACAAAAATAAAATAAAATAAAATAACGAAGCATACATCAGACACGTACCTTGTCCAGTAAAATTCAAACTCTGCCTCTGTATCCGTATACTTCAACAAGCAATTGAATATATCTAGGAAATCTTTTTGGTTTCTTAACCCTTTAATGTGCTTCTTTGAGTTCTCGCCAATATGCCATATACATAGCCGATGTCGTGAACTTGGAAAAACTTGAACAATTGCAGCAGCCATAGCAGCACATTGATCAGTCATTATGCTTTGTGGACTTCTGTAATCCATAGATCTCAAAAATGTCTTAAACAACCATACAAATGACTCAATCTTCTCATTCATCAAAAAACCGCATCCAAACATAACATTCATGCAATGGTTATTCATGCCAACAAAAGGTCCACAAATCATGTCATATTTGTTAGTACGATATGTTGTATCGTGAACTAACAAGTCCCCGAACAAATCATAGTCTCTCCTCATCCGTCCATCTCTCCAAAAAAAACTACACAACCTTGACTCCAAATCCACCTCAAAATCAAAGTAAAAATCCCTTTCACTTGACTGCCTCCGTTTGAATATTTCAATCAATGTGTTTGAATCGGTACCATCCAATATGTTCAATGCATCGGTACATAGAGAGTTATATGCATCCCTACTTGTAAACCCAACAAGTGGTGATCCCCCTGATTGTGTTTTAAGGAATCTTACACTATCTGCAACAGACACACCACTGCTCTTCAAATCAGTAAGATAGGATATATGATTCCTAGACACCATCCTATGTGACCTTAGAAGGTAACTCTTGCTTGGTGGAACCAATTCATGATTATGCAACTTCTCATGCTTCGAAACAATCCACATCCCATTCTCATGTAAATCGAATTGGACAAATGCACCACAACCTGTACGACCATCAATTTTAGAATAACACCCTTTTCCTGTACTCCTTTTAAATCCATCCTTCGAACAATGGAACATCTTCGTCTTCATTGTTTTTGTAGTAGAATTATATCTTTGCTTACCCCTCCTCACATTAAAACCTACTCTAAAAGCATAATCATTATACATGTCATATGCTTCATCAACCGAACACACTGACATCCCTACCAAATCCTGATCAGCTGCAAATCACATACAGTTTAACTACCCATACTGTTAATGTACATAATCCATAACTACAATACACATAAACATATGGCACAATACACATAATCATAAAAATACATAAAACCTATATCCCATACTGTTAATGTACATAATCCATAACTACAATACACATACACATATGGCACAATACACATAATCATAAAAACGAACAAATCAAACCATATAGTACACGTACAATCTCCCTGAAACAACAACTTCAAATCAAACCATACTAACATCCAAAACAACCACAATCAAACAACAATTCTATATCAATTCTTATATAATTCAACGACGAGTTCAATATATTCATCATACATCAAACAAAAATACAAAATAAAATCTTAAAAATCAAATACCTGAATTAGCATCCTCTGTATCTACCACTCCAACAGGATCAGTTGTATGCTCTGTCTCCGCCATATCCTGCTGCGCAATCGAATCATACATGGCTTACATCCAACAATTGCAGAATACGACGCAAATCGAACAATCAGATCGCTCTCGTGTTCTCTAATCCAATATGCATGATCGGCGCGACGACACCATCTCTTTAGAGCCGCTCTCTCACTTCCCTCTTCTTACCATTTGACGGCGTTAACACACTAATAAAAAAAAGTCCGTTACGTAACAATTCCATACGGCGTCGTTTTGATGCTGGGCGCATATAGCGCTATACGCCGGGGTGTATGGTATAAATTACCGCTTAGTCAACATCCATAACAGTTTTCTTTTTTCATTGTTTAGAAGCAGCCCCAACTCAACTATATCTATGAAATCGGAAAAGCTTGGGTCATAAAATCCAGATTTGTTCACATGCACATTTAACCAAAATCTCATATCAGTTCAACCAAAATCTCATATCAGATTTGTTCATATTTTTAAATAAATTTCTTCGAGAACCTGAATGGTTTACCTTGGAAGGAGGTGATTGGCAAGATACAACAGATGATTTGAGTGACTCCGTTTTTGGAGAGAATTCACGATGGTATAGAGAGGCTCGGAGCGAACTGCCGTCTGGTATAGAGATGATCAGAGCAAAGCCGCGTATGATACACAGAGGATCTGGGCAAAGTTCCGTTTGAAATCAGTGGAGCATCGTCTAATTTGTTGATGGCTTTAGAGTAGATTTGGCAGAAGAATGCAAAGGAGTCATCTCTGAGTAATTCTTGAAATGATTTTTCCACCTCCACGCAGCCGCTCGACGGAGACGGAGAAGAAGTGAAGGAGACGAGTGACAAAGAAACGTGAGGAAGAAAGGCAATAAAAATTGGAGGTGGGAATCGATGCTTGTAATGTTACTGTTCATCAGCGTGTTTCCAAATAAGAAAACAAGTTTTGAATGGGTTTCTAATTTCCTAAAATAATAGAGAACTATTCTCTCATTTAAAAATTAGAAATAACTTAGTAAACGCCCCTCCTTCTAGTTTTTCAAAAATTACTGGAAATTTTGGGAAATTCTCTATTAGTAAACAGCTCCTAAGTGTTTTGGGACTAGGATTTGGTTTGATTTCTTGTTATTGATGCCTATATGAGTTGGATTGCATAAAGAGGTTTATTTGGGTGGTCTAGGGTTTGTTGTGTGAATTGGGTTTGTTGTAAAATTGTGTATAATTGTTGGATCTCAATTATATGCTTTATTTGGAGTGTGTTTGTTGCTACGAGAGTAGAGCTTGTACACTAGCCACACATTCAGACACTTGATGCCCAATACAAGAGTATTTCGGGTGGTAAGGAGAATTTATGCCTTGTGTTCTTGTTTGGGTAACCTTGGGTGCAATTTCCATGAGAGTGGAGTTCAAGGTGAGGTTGCAAGTCCAAATAGCTACGAGAGTGGTATTTGGACACTTTTGTGTATCTCACATACCCTATACCTTGTTTTAGTTTCATAATCCTTAGTATAATATTTGACATCTTAGCTTGAATCAACCAAGTCCCGGTCCTTTGTTTTACTTGTCCTGTTTGTTATTTGCTTAATCATATCAACCCCACTCCTAATCGATAGGTCTAGCTTCTAAAAGGGTAGTTTTAGCTTGTGTTTAACTCCACTTTGCATCAATTCCTAACATTGCAAGATCCATCTCTAGTGGAACGATATCTAAACTCTATACTGTGATTTGATACTTGATGGATGTGTGAAAACCGTCCTAATCAAATTTGGAGGTGTTGCCGGGGATGGCTTGGTTTTGATTGTTATGTGGTAGTTAACATTAGTGAATGACTATTCTAGGAGACTAGACCATTTTTTTCTTTGTTTTTATTTTCTTTTTATTTGCGTTATTTGCGTAAGGAAAGAATGAATGTGGTCTACTAGGTTAAGTTACAATACTAACACCAAGTGAAAGGTCAAGAATACCCTTACAAGTTAACCACCCACGGTTCTTGTACCACGAATGATTTCCATTTATGCTTTCAATTACTTCTTTAATATTGTGTATCTATTGTTATATTATGAGTAGCTAAGTGTTTTGGGACTTGGATTTGGTTTGATTTCTTGTTATTGATGCCTATATGAGCTAGTGACACTAAACTTAGTGCTTCATGGGAGGCACCCCATGTTATCTTTTACTTCATTGCATTTTATTTTCTTTGTTTTCCTTTACACTTTGATTTTTGATGTATCATGCTTTCACTTATGCTTTCATGTGTATATTCTCTTGATCCTAGGATTGACACTAAGGAGTATGCTCAATTCCAAGAAGGCTTCATGACGACCCTTTTGCGCATAAAGGATTCATTAGGGGAGTCTCATCTACATTCTCTACTTTCTTTAGTGTGTATAGTGCTTTACTTAGTGAGATAATAGATATTGTGCTCTTTATGATCACTGTGCTACCCTTTCCTATCCCCCTCTTTTGTGCTTATTGTGTTTATATCCTTTGTGCTTTATTTTCTTTTACATCGAGGACGATGTTACTTTTTAGTGTGGGGGAGGGGATAATTTGGGTGATTTTAAAAAAATTGTTTGAATAACTCATTGTGCTTTGTGTTGGATAAATTGCCTTTTTATACTTGAAGTTGTGATTACTCCCCCTTTGTTGGTTTGCAGTTGTCTTGATGGAACTTGTTACAACTCAACTTATGATAGATGAGTCAAGGTATAACACATGATTGATCTATTCTCTTGCCAGTGACCTTGTTAACCACTTAATAATTGAATCAATTCTTGATTTAGTGTGTTATGCATTGCGAGTGAAGGCTTATGTGAAATTTCGACTTGTAATCATTCGTGGTACAAGTTAACCACCCACGGTTCTTCAACTATCAAATTTTAACCACACATGGTCCTTCCTGGAGAATCACGACTGGTTAAAGTTTAAAAGTTGAAGGGCCATAGGAGGTAAACTTGGACCATTGATAGTAACAATTTGAAAGTCAAAAGACCACGGGTGGTCAATTTGAAAGTTTAGGACTAAACGTAGCAAAACTACCATATTCAGAAGACCCCATATGACATTAACTCATCTTTTATTCATTCAATTTCCTTTTCTTTTTTTTTTTTCAAAATTGCCACATTTTTACAAAACTGCCAGTCTTTTTAATTTAAAGTATAAATCTAATTCATCCATCTTTTTACCATGGAGGCATGGACAAATGAAACTTATTCTCATTCTTCATGGGAGAATTGATTAGTCCTAGGTTAATCTATAATTAGTCCATTTTGGACCGAATTTTAGACTCACAATTTGAACAGAAATTATGTCCAAAGTTCAGACAGATTAAGAAATCCAATTTGGTCAGAGCTTTGGAAAATTAAGAGTACTACTACTATAGCCAGTTTTCAACGGTTGTGCGATGGAACTTCAAATTTGAAATTTGCAATCTTATCCAAGTTAACTTCCATCCTCGTACACCTATAAATAGGTTGGAATTCGGCATGCATGATAATGGCAGTACGGCAGAAGAAAACTGTGAAGGAAAATAATCCTATAATATTTCACTGTTACACATTCATTCACTGTATAAAACATTCTGTTCGAAATTACAACTCAAGAGGCAAAAATGCAAAATTAAAGGGCAAAATTCATAAGAACATGGTATTTTGATTTAGTTTTGGTCAAGGTAACAATCCAGAAGTCACGGATAATAATACTATGGGAAGCACTATTGTTAACACAGCTCAGAAACTGGCATCTGCCATGTTTAACGCTCTCCCCCGGTGAATGAGTATCATAAACTGAAATAGAAATTTAAGCATACTAAACTAATCACCTGGAGAGCGGAGTGCAGAGATAGGGGCACCTCTTCCAAGATTTAATCAAAATCTTATAAAAGAAACCGCTTTTTGATGATGTTACCAGTGGGCCTGGAAGTATAGGCCGAGGGGAATGGCTCACTCTTTAAAATTGAGACTTGGCATGGTTTGCTTCAATCGCCTAGACCTGCATTGCTTTTCAAGTGTCGCTTAAAGTCCATAATGTCACCCTCCCACTTGGTAACAGCCTGGTTTTCGCAGACCCATATCTCGCGGGCGACCTGGTTTATGAGCCTGAAATCATGGCTAACAAGAACCATCCCACCATCCCATTCATTCAAGGCATCTGCTAGTGAGTCAATAGTCTCAATATCCAGATGGTTGGTTGGCTCGTCCAACAGTAATAGGTGAGGCTGCCTAAAAGCTAACCATGCAAAAACCACCCGGCTACGTTGGCCATCAGACAGGTTCTTCATGGGCATTACCTGAGCTTTCCCAGTGAGACCAAACTTCCCAACTGCCCCCCTCATCTTCTCCTCTTCATTTCCAGGATACTCTTTGATCATGTACTGAAGGGCAGACATTTCCATGTCAAGTTTCTCAGCCAAGTGCTGATGGAACTGTGCAATCTTAAGGTGATTATGCCGCCGAACCATGCCATCTAGGGGTCCTAAATCCCCAACCATTAACTTAAGCAATGTGCTCTTTCCCGCTCCATTGGGACCTACTAGTGCTATCCTTGAATCAAGGTCAACACCAAAATCAATGTTCTTGTAGATGAGATTATCAGGTGTATACCCAAAGGTGACTTCCACAAACTGCAAAACAGGTGGAGGAAGTTTTCCGACATCATGGAATCGGAAAACCAGGACCTTGTCCCTCGCAACTTTCTCAGTAAGACCTCCTCGCTCCATTTTGGCCAATGTTTTTTCTTTGCTCTGAGCTTGACGAGCTAGTTTGGCTGAACCATGTCCGAATCGAGCAATGTACTCCTTCATTGAAGCAATCTGCTCC
Organism: Ipomoea nil; assembly: GCF_001879475.1. Taxonomy (NCBI): domain Eukaryota; kingdom Viridiplantae; phylum Streptophyta; class Magnoliopsida; order Solanales; family Convolvulaceae; genus Ipomoea; species Ipomoea nil. The sequence goes on along the minus strand of NW_017617530.1, from coordinate 175,220 downwards.
TGCTCCCATTTGTATTGCTTCATTTGATTTTCTTCAAGGTCTGCACGGGTTTGGACATATTGGTCATAATTACCAGTATAGATCTTCAACTTCTTATTCTGCATGTGAATGATGTTTGTGCATACACCGTTCAGAAAATCTTGAGAGTGTGAAACAACCACAAGGATGCGTTCAAATTTCTTCAATGTTTCTTCTAACCACACGCAAGCCTCCAAGTCTGTATTGATAAAAGGAAATTATTAGCATTACACCACACTGTTTGATATTGACTTAAAAATACATAACAGGGAAATTTGGGTCCATAAAATGCAAGAGCAAGCAACAGCAAAGTAGTACACAACCGGATTAGGCCAATTTCTTAGACATAGATCAAAAGTTTGATTACCAAAATTGAAGAACATTAATGGTCAAATTATTTTTTCTCCGTAAAAACAAAAGATACGTGAAAACTACCAAATATAGGAAAACAAAAACACTCAAAGGAACAATACTAGAAGACAGCATTTAACATTTACTGTATATTTTCATTCTGCAATAGCTAAACTCTTGATAATTAATCATCTTCAATAAGGATTTTATAATCAGAATCCATAGAAAACATGGAGGAAAGGTAATATTATTCACATGTAGTTTGTTTTTTCAGGTAAATGCCAAGGGACCATACCAAGGTGATTTGTGGGTTCATCAAGTAACAGTATAGTTGGATTCATAAACAGGGCCCGTGCAAGGGCAATCCTCATTCTCCATCCACCTGAAAAGTCACGTGTTTTCTTTTCTTGCATCTTCTTACTAAAACCAAGACCATATAAGATCTCAGCAGCACGCTTCTCAGCAGTTGATACATCCAAGGCTTCTAGACGCTCATATATACGATCAAGCTGTTCTCCACCCCCATCGTCCTGATGCCGGACAGAAAATATGTTAACAAATGCCAAAACTAATACTATAAAATATCGAGAAAGATCTTGTGTTTCCCTATAACAGCATCATACCTGTCCTGCCAAAGCTTCAGCTTCTTTCTCCAATTTCAACCTTTCTTCATCACAGCATATAACAGCCTCAAGTGAAGACATGTCAGATGCTTCAATCTCACGACTAAGGTGGAAAATATCCATATGCTCTGGTATGGGAAGTTCCCGACATCCTATGGCAGTAAGAAGAGTGGATTTACCGCAGCCATTCAGCCCAAGAAAACCATAACGCCTGCAATGATAATATGCTAAAATGAAATATTTACTGTACTAAACTCTCAAAATTATATTAACTGCACTAAAATGACACAGTTCAAGTATACTGTAAAATTTTGAATTTACGAGCATACCTCCCATAGTTGAGCTCCAGTTCAGAATCAACTATAAGCTCATGTCCATGGAAAGTGAGGGACAAAGACTCTATCTGCAATATGCAAAATTATGAAAGATTATCAAAAAGAATCAATTAGACAAAATCAGAATCTAACATTGAAAACATCACCATTTCCTTATTGGCAATTCTCGTCAACCCATATTCAATTGAATTCAAAAAATTATAGTGCCATTTGATGTTTCTTCAATAAACTATTTGCAATTTACATTACTATGGGGCATTTGGTTCGAGTTATATATCACATAACTCATAGAATGTGAATCTTGCAATATTATATGCCCTTGTTTGATTCAAGGGAATGTGAGGCCTGTTCATGGAATGTGAGCTTCCCAAACAAATAAACAATACCATCATGTCTTTGAGTTGCAAGTTGTAACATCAATAAGACCAAGAAAGTTACAAGTTTCACAAAGAAGATACCATCCATATTACTAATATATAATGCAACCGAAACATATGTAGGAAAAGAATCCAAGAATGAACTAAACAGCAACAGAGCACAAGGATGCTGTCACATCATATCATGAATACTAAAGAAATAGTAAACACTATTCACAGCCCCTCTAAATCACTAGGGTTCTGTTGGACACAAGAGTATCATTGGTTCAAGCTTCTGTAGTTTCAGATATAAAATAAAATAATATAAATCAACAGCATTTTCTTCATTATGACATCCTATGTGCATAATTGGCTAATTGTTACTCAAAATAGGGTGCATATTAATCAACAGCATTGTTCTTTAACACCATTATCAAACCAAAACTAGTATGCCACACTACTTCGGCAAGTAAACCAATATTATCCAGCAAATGTTCTCATCAGTAATAAGCTAATCCTTTTGAATCATACACACTATTTGGTAACGTACAATCAATGACATGCAAAACTGAAACAAAATCAAGGCAAATGCTCCTGACAACAGAGAATCCAAAACGCAGATCAGAAACCTCACCCGAATATCTCTAGACAGAGGATGCGAACACAGAACGCCCGTACACGTCCGATCGGATATCTGGAGCTCCTCAACTCCGTTGGCCAAATTGTTGACGCTCGCACTGCCGTTCTCCGCGGCAGTCTCCGCAGCTACGGCCTTGGACGAGGCCGCAGCAGCTTTACCGCCTCTTTTTGCAGCCGCCGCCGCCTTCTTCTGTGCTCCTCTCCTCTTGCTAGCGTCCGACACCATCTGAAAAAATAATTCGCAGAAATAAGAACAAAAACATCCAACAAAAACCGAATAAAACAATCGCATCGTAATACCGCCGGAAGTACCTTTGATTTGTTGCGTCTGGAGAGAAAGAAGGAGATCTGAAGGTGGATTTTTGTATGAGAGTCGATGCAGAGCGCGAGAGTACGAGGGTTTTGGAAAGGGCGTGTTATGGAGAATATTTATACGGAGTGTGTTGGAAGAAATAAAACTGATTTCAATCAGCAGTTTGTTCGGTGTAAATGGTCTTGCATTCTTATCTCTTAAAAGATATTAAGAGTTCAAACCCTGACACTTTGAATTTAAAAGGAGTTAATTCCAGCAATAGTCCTCTGACTATTGCAATGTTCCAAAATTAGTCCTTGACTTTTAATTTGGACAAAAAAGACACTTGATTTTCAGATTTGTCCAGTAGTAGTCCTTCTGTGAATTTGTTGTTAGTTTGACGTTAAAAGCAGGGGTAAAAGTGTCCATTCATATGTGTAGCTGTCTCTGGCGCAATTCTATTCCTTGTGATGATGAGAATGTTGAACTATACCCTCCCTAAGAAATCTGAGAGAAATGCTTGGTTTGAAGTGAACAATCAAATCCTTAATGCGTTGTTTACTCTGATGTGTCTATACCAACACCCGAAACGATTGTATCACCTTGTACTTTTGATACAGTGGAAACCCGAAGACATTTTCAGGCTCAGAAAAGAGTACTGCAAGAACGTTACTTACAAGCCTAACGAATGGGCTCACATGATGGTGGTTGTTTCGCTACTCAACCTCAACTGTTTTGGAATGACATTTCTTTAGCATACCTCTCTTTGTTCTGCACTTTCTATGTCTTTGGATGGAATATGGAAAGGCTTGGGTTTAGGAACATGTATGTTCATATCGCAACCTTCCTCCTGTTTTGCATGGCCCGGTTCTAGATCTTCAATTTGGCTGCCGGTACCATCGACAATGACACTGTCCGGGGGCGTTAGGACTTACCAGAATATTCCTTTGCGGCATCGGTTTACTATATGGTGGCTTTTGGAGGATTCAAATGAGAAAAAGATACAATTTGCCTTCGTATAATTCCTGTTGTGGTAAATCATCCATGTTGCCGATTGTGCACTATAGTTATGTTGGTAGCGTTGGTAGAAAAACGAATAATAATCAAATAAAATTGACTATTATTTTTCTGGAAAGAAGGGAAGAAAAGATGAAGAAATTTGGCTAGTGTTTGGTGTTGGGTTTTTGCAAGAGTCGAGTGAGCACTCTTTCCTTAAAACCTTATTTGCCACCTCCCGTAGATGTTATGAGCGTTGTGGCCTAGGCTTCCCAGGATAAAACTTGCTATGATCCAATGTTTGAGCATTCAAACAAAGGATCCGGCGAGCAAGACAATGGCTATGAACACAGTATAGCTAAAGAAAGAGTAGAAGCAGAGATTTTTGAAGCTGGAAAAGTATACTTTCGTGCTGTGTAAAGCTGTGTGTAAAACTCTACTGCCTCTACCCTCTCTTATATAGGGTTGAAGGAGCCAATAGCCTTTATTATGGCAATTAAAAATGACATTAAAGCTGCCTTCCAACAGCTATAACAGCAGGCCACTACCTGGGAATTGAATTCAAAAAATTGGAATTAAGAGACAATTAATCCCCTCAACAGTCAGAACTTTCGGGTTCCTGACCGTTAGCGTACAGGGTTCGGGCTCAACTTTCGACCTCATCCAATTTCGGCCCTTGCACCTTTCGTGGACTCTGTTGCACGAGAGTTGTGCTCTCGGTGCACCACAACCTCTCGTGCTCTCTTGTAGCACAGAGTAGGTGGCTGTTGCACGAGAGTTGTGAGTTTATAGCAAGGCCAGCCAATTTCCGGACGACATTCGTGCCCCCAGGTGCCGGCGCACACGAGCTCGGGCTTGATTTCAAGCCTTTTTCAATCTCTGCTCGTTGGAATTTGATTTGCACCCCCCCCCCCCCCCCCGCGCGAGAGAGCCTCTATGCTATACAATTCTACAAGCTTCAAAAGAGCTCTTGTATATAAGGGGGGAAAATCTTCATTCCAAAGCAATGTGGGACAAAAAGCTCACTTTTTTCCCTTCATTTTCCAACTCAAATGGGTCTACTTTGAGAATCAATATCTCATTCACCCATTATCCGTTTTGAGCGTACAATATATCGATCTCTTCGTCTCACTACGAAGAATCCGAATCCACTTTGACCCGACCCAAATCGGAAGTGGACCCCACTGATAATTGTACCACAAAATAGCCACTTAACATGCCATTTTATGCCATTTTAAGCTATTTTTTCCAACAATCCCCCACATGAATGAAAAATTGATTTTCGGGGTATTTTGAAATCGGAAACAACTGTGTTCAAACGGTCGATCCATGCATAGGATAGGTAGGGAGTCACTATACCCTTTGAACCTTCCCTCGTAAAGACATGTTTACTCTACTGGCTGTACGGTAGAACGCGATGTCTTTGAACCGACTGCCGTTTGTGTAGACGATGACATATCTCACACAGGAATCTCCCAACCATGCTCTTGCTCTCATGAGTGTGCCCGTTTTGGTCGTGGGTCACCGTTCCTGGTTCTGCGAGAGTTTCTAAAGAATTGTGCCCAACAATTCTCATTTGAAGCGACCCTCACTTCTCTCTAACATAGGTGATTCTTTCTCGAGTATCCCGCATACTCAAGAATCATTAAAGCATTAATATGCTAGCCTCTTGCAGGAGTCACTGTTTTAACGAGGAGTGGTAGGGAGTCCGAGACCCCCACAGTGACGCGCTCCGTTCCATAATTTAGTTGTCCCATTGAACCTAGGTGCCAGCTAGGTTGGGTATCCACTATAGAACTTTTTAGTCCAAGGGCAGTAGACCCATTCCTCGTGTCAATTTCTCCACAACTTCTCTTCCTAACCCTTTGGTCAGCGGATCCGCTATATTGTCTTTTGACTTTACGTAGTCAATCGAGACAACTCCAGTTGTGAGTAGTTGTCTAATGGTATTATGTCTACGACGCACATGTCTAGACTTACCATTATACATATGACTCTGTACTCTCCCAATTGTGGCTTGACTATCGCAATGCACACATATTGGAGGTACCGGTCTTTCCCAATTAGGAATATCCTCTATAAAATGGCGTAGCCATTCAGCCTCTTCACAACCTTTGTCCAAGGCTATTAGCTCAGATTCCATCGTGGATCTAGCTATCACAGTTTGCTTAGAGGATTTCCATGCAACGGCTGCACCGGCTAGTGTAAACACGTAGCCACTCGTGGACTTAGAGTCCTTAATATCAGATATCCAATTCGCATCGCTATACCCTTCAAGTACAGCGGGATATCTCCCGTAGTGCAGTCCAAGACCACGAGTATACCTCAAGTATCTCATAACCTTTACTATTGCCTTCCAGTGCATAGCACCGGGGTTACTCGTATATCTACTGAGTTTACTAACCGCATAGGCAATATCCGGCCTAGTACAGCTCATAAGATACATCAAGCTACCAATGACCCGAGCATATTCCACTTGTGAAATACCTTCTCCGTGGTTCTTGGTTAGATGAATATTTGTATCAAATGGTGTCCTAGCCACTTGACTATCATCCTTGTTAAATCTCTCAAGGATTCTGTCAATATAATGTGATTGGCTCAACACGAGACCATCAGGTCTTCTAATGATTCTAATCCCGAGGATTAAATCAGCCAAACCCATATCCTTCATGTCAAATCTCGCATTTAACATGTTTTTGGTAGACTTGATCATCCGATCATTACTACCAACGATGAGAATATCATCGACATATAAACAAAGAATGACGTAGCCATCTATCGTTCCCTTAACGTAGACACATTTGTCACCTTCGTTTATTTTAAACCCGTTCGTTAACATCGCATGGTCAAACTTCTCGTGCCACTGCTTAGGCGCTTGTTTTAAACCATAGAGCGATTTAACCAACTTACACACTTTCCTCTCTTGGCCCGGAACCACGAACCCTTCGGGTTGTTCCATATAGATTTCCTCATCTAATTCGCCATTTAGGAAAGCGGTTTTCACATCCATTTGATGAACTTCCAAGTTCCGCAACGCGGCTATGGCAAGTATCATCCTAATGGAGTTTATTCTCGTCACGGGAGAATACGTGTCGAAGTAATCGAGGCCCTCGCGTTGCCTGTAACCCTTGATTACAAGCCTAGCCTTATACTTCTCGATGGAACCGTCCGGTTTCATCTTCCTTTTAAAGACCCACTTGGATCCTAAGGGTTTACTACCCGGAGGAAGATCAACCAGTTCCCAAGTGTGATTCTGTAGAATAGAATCCACTTCACTTTTTATAGCCTCTTTCCACATTGGTCCTTCCGTAGAAGTCACGGCTTCTACATACGTTCGAGGCTCGTTCTCTATCAAACAAGATAGAAAATCGGGTTCATTTTCTAATAAACAAGTTAGAGTACCCGAATCGTACTCTAACAAGTAAGTTAGAAAATCAGGACCGAATGATTTTCCAACTCTCGCCCGCTTACTGCGTCTCGGCTCGAGCTCGGGTTCTCTCTCGGATTCCCCACTATCATTATCCATAGTTTCATCAAACGTTCGTTTTGACGTACTTGGTCCCTCGTTGGACCTACAAGGAAATATATTTTCGAAAAAATATGCATTCCTTGATTCTATTATCGTGTTCTCGTGTACATCCGGATTATTGGACTCATGTACTAAGAACCGATAAGCACTACTATTATGTGCATACCCAATAAAGATACAGTCCACCGTCTTAGGACCTATCTTTACTTTCTTAGGTGTTGGCACCAAAACTTTGGCAAGACACCCCCACACTTTCAGGTACTGGTAGGAAGGTTTCCTACCGTTCCACAGCTCATAAGGAGTCTTATCGAGCTTCTTTCGGGGTACCTTATTCAAAAGGTAATTACTTGTCAAGATCGCCTCACCCCAAGCATCTTGAGGTAGGCCCGAACTTATAAGCATCGCATTCATCATATCTTTCAATGTACGATTCTTTCGTTCGGCAACACCGTTCGATTGAGGTGAGTAAGGTGCAGTACGCTCGTGTATTATACCTACACTCGCACAGAAGTCATCAATAGGTGCTTCGTACTCACCACCTCTATCGCTTCTAACCTTCTTAATTCTCCGATTAAGTTGGTTTTCCACTTCATTCTTATAAAGAACGAATTTATCAACGGCTTCATCTTTGCTCTTAAGCAAATACACATAGCAGTATCGTGTGCTATCGTCGATAAATGTGATAAAATACTTATTACCACCTCTCGTTTGTATCGATCTAAAATCGCACAAATCACTATGGATTAATTCTAGTGGTTCAGTTTCCCTTTCAACCGACTTGAAAGGTACTTTCGTTAGTTTTGCCTCAACACAAATTTCACACTTGTTATTTGTGTCAATTTGAAAGTTAGGAATATGGTCCATGCTAATTAATCTACGCATAGAATTAAAATTAACATGACCTAGTCTACCATGCCATAAATTGGAAGACTCAAGCAAGTAAACAGAATTAACTTTGCTTTTATTGATAACAGGAATTACACTGAGCTTAAACAGCCCATTAGTTACATATCCTTTACCAACAAACATTCCTAACTTGGACAAAACTACTTTGTCTGACTCGAACACCATGCGAAAGCCATGCTTGTTCAACAGAGAGCCAGACACAAGATTCTTCCTCAGCTCAGGAACATACAGCACGTTGTTCAACGTTAGTTCCTTCCCGGAAGTCATCTTCAGAACCACCTTGCCCATGCCTTCCACAGCAGACTGAGCCGAGTTTCCCATCCACACCTTCTCACCTTCAACGGTCTCAAAGGTGTTGAACATCTCTCGGTTGCAACACAAGTGCCTGGTTGCACCGGTATCAATGAACCACTCACGAGGGTTTGAGCCCACGAGGTTCACCTCGGTCACCATAGCCGAAAGGCTAATCTCGACCTCTTTCTGATTGCTATCTCCAACAACATTGGCTTCAGAACTCTTGTTCTTCTTCCTTGGAGCCTTGCATTCAGATGCTCTGTGGCCATGCTTGCCACAATTGTAGCATTCACCAGGAAACTTGTTCTTGGTAACGCCACCTTTCGGACCTAGCTTTCGCTTGTCCTTCTTGTTCCTCCTGGAGTTCTTACCGTGCTCCACAACGTTGGCCTTAGCACCAACAACGATAGGAGCCTTCCTATCATTCGTCCTGTTCCCTTCCTCAATCCTGAGTCGCTGGATCAGGTCCTCCAGATTCATCTCCTTTCGCTTATGCTTAAGGTAGTTCTTGAAGTCCTTCCAACCTGGAGGCAACAAATGGATCACAGATCCCACTTGGAAGGCTTCACTTAGCACCATGCCTTCGTCACGGATCTCGTCAAATATTAATTGCAAATCTTCTACCTGACTTAGCACGGTCTTTGAATCAACCATTTTGAAGTCGAGGAATCGGCCAACTACAAATTTTTTTGAGCCGGCATCCTCACTTCGGTATTTATGATCCAAAGCTTCCCACAACGCTTTTGATGTGCTTATCTTTCGATATACATCATATAGCGTGTCACACAATCCATTCAGGATGTAGTTTCGGCAAAGGAAGTCCGAATCCTTCCAATAGCCAACCGCCATCACGGATTGTGCATCTTGTTCCTTCAACTCGGGAACACTCTCGGACAAGAACCTTGCCAGGCCGAGAGTTGCTAGGTAGAACAACATCTTCTGTTGCCACCTCTTGAAGTTCGAACCAACACCGGTGAACTTCTCCGGCTTTTCAGCCGAACCACTCGGTACCGAAGGTACCCGAGACATGGGAATATATCCCTCAGTGCTCCCACCATCTTGTGAACCAACGTTCACTGGTGTAGCTTGGGAATTAGCAACATTGTTGCCGTTTCCTCCATTGTTGTTCTCAACAACATTTTCTTCCCCATTGTTAGCGATTGGCAACTCGGGGTTCTCCATTTCTTCAAGGAAATTCGAGAAAACAACCAACGGGAAAACAAGAAATAAGGTTTTAAGACTGTTGGTAGCGTTGGTAGAAAAACAAATAATAATCAAATAAAATTGACTATTATTTTTCTGGAAAGAAGGGAAGAAAAGATGAAGAAATTTGGCTAGTGTTTGGTGTTGGGTTTTTGCAAGAGTCGAGTGAGCACTCTTTCCTTAAAACCTTATTTGCCACCTCCCGTAGATGCTAGGAGCGTTGTGGCCTAGGCTTCCCAGGATAAAACTTGCTATGATCCAATGTTTGAGCATTCAAACAAAGGATCCGGCGAGCAAGACAATGGCTATGAACACAGAATAGCTAAAGAAAGAGTAGAAGCAGAGATTTTTGAAGCTGGAAAAGTATACTTTCGTGCTGTGTAAAGCTGTGTGTAAAACTCTACTGCCTCTACCCTCTCTTATATAGGGTTGAAGGAGCCAATAGCCTTTATTATGGCAATTAAAAATGACATTAAAGCTGCCTTCCAACAGCTATAACAGCAGGCCACTACTTGGGAATTGAATTCAGAATTCAAAATTGGAATTATCCGTAACAGATGAATTCAATCCCCTCAACAGTCAGAACTTTCGGGTTCCTGACCGTTAGCGTACAGGGTTCGGGCTCAACTTTCGGGTTCCTGACCAAGTGGCTATACCAGTTGGAAAATGATACCAAAGTGTGGTATAACTTAGCCCGCAAGGCCAGCCAATTTCCGGACGACATTCGTGCCCCCAGGTGCCGGCGCACACGAGCTCGGGCTTGATTTCAAGCCTTTTTCAATCTCTGCTCGTTGGAATTTGATTTGCACCCCCCCCCCCACCCCCCGCGCGAGAGAGCCTCTATGCTATACAATTCTACAAGCTTCAAAAGAGCTCTTGTATATAAGGGGGGAAAATCTTCATTCCAAAGCAATGTGGGACAAAAAGCTCACTTTTTTCCCTTCATTTTCCAACTCAAATGGGTCTACTTTGAGAATCAATATCTCATTCACTCATTATCCGTTTTGAGCGTACAATATATCGATCTCTTCGTCTCACTACGAAGAATCCGAATCCACTTTGACCCGACCCAAATCGGAAGTGGACCCCACTGATAATTGTACCACAAAATAGCCACTTAACATGCCATTTTAAGCTATTTTTTCCAACAAGTTATTCTGTTGCTGCCTTGCTGGTGTTATTCTCTCACCAGGAAGTGAGGACTGGAAACTCATACGACATCGTGGAGGATAAGTTCTACAGGAAACGACATGATAATGGCGAACAGCCTCCCATTTCACCTTTGCCCCGAAGCTGACTGAGGAACATAAGAAGTATGCTGAAGAGTATGCAAAGAAGAAGGGCGAGGAGAAAGGTGAAAGAGAAAAGGGAGAGCCTTTGGTTATTGAGAAGAGTACTTTTCATGGTAAGGAAGAGAGGGATTATCAGGCTAGGTCATGGATTGCACCTCCTAAGGACGCCAAGCTACAGAATGATCACTGTTATATTCCAAAGAGATTGGCGCATACTTGGAGTGGCCACACGAAAGGAGTTTCAGCTATTAGGTTCTTCCCCAAGCATGGACATTTGATATATTCTTTCTGCTGGAATGGACACGAAAGTGAAGATTTGGGATGTTTCAATTCAGGCAAGTGCATGAGGACTTACATGGGGCACTCAAAGGCTGTGAGAGATATTTGGTTTAGCAATGATGGAACTAAATTTTTAACTGCGAGCTATGACAAAAATAACAAGTATTGGGATACAGAGACGGGAAAGGTGATATCTACATTTTCCACATGGAAGGTACCTTACGTGATGAGACTTAATCCTAATGAGGATAAACAGAATGTGCTTTTGGCGGGTATGAGTGATAAGAAGATAGTACAGTGGGATATGAACTCTGGGCAGATTACTCAAGAGTATGTTCAGCATCTTGGAGCAGTTAATATAATCACATTTGTAGATGATAATAGGAGTTTTGTAACTTCTAGTGATGATAAATCTCTCCGGGTATGGGAGTTTGACATTCCTGTTGTTATAAAGTACAATAGTGAACCCCATATGCATTCTATGCCCTCCATTTCACCACATCCAAATGGGAATTGGCTTGCAGCCCAAAGTTTGGATAATCAAATCCTTATCTATAGTACCAGAGAGAGGTTCCAGCTGAACAAAAAGAAGAGATTTGCTGGACATATTGTAGCTGGGTATGCCTGTCAGGTTAATTTCTCACCTGATGGGCGGTTTGTCCTATCAAGAGATGGTGAAGGTAGATGTTGTGAGGAAGAAGAAAGCTAATGAAATGACTATTTTAGCCCCTACACTAACACCTAACAAACTGAAAGTTAACGGAAGGACCAATGCTGGAACAAATCTAAAAGTCAAGTGTCTTTTTCGTCCAAATTAAAAGACAAGGACCAATTTTGGAAAATCACCATAGTCGGAGGACCATTGCTGGAATTAACTCAATTTAAAAGTGTCACCATAGTCGGAGGACCATTGCTGGAATTAACTCAATTTAAAAGTGTCTATAACATTTAACATTTAAGGTTGGTTCTGGAGTGTAGTCTAACAAAAAAAAAAAATAAGGATCACACTTATGTGAGAGTGTGAGACCGTCTCGGATCTCTATTCGTGGATCAGGTCGGATCGCATCACCATGCAAATGCCATACTTATATGGCTATTGGGTCTATTACATTGTAGTATCTGTTCATATACTTTCTCAACCTACTGAAACACAAAGAACCAATAACGTCTCCGTGGAGACTCGAACTCATAATCTTCCAAATGAAAGTCCAACCCGGGTACCATTAGACCACATAATCCTGGTAAAAATTTTGTTACTTATAAGAAAAAATGTAATACTTTTACATTTTTATATAAAAAGTATTATATTTTTCATCAAAAGTATTTCGGGGTCGTTTACTTCATTTCTCTATTTCTCCATTTCTAATTTTCCAATTCTCCAATTCTCTAATTTTCCTTCTCCATCCCTTCCATTTTCCATTTCTCCAATTTTCATTCCTCATTCTTCTAATTTTTCATTTCTCTAATTTTTTGATTTCTCTCTTTCTATAATAATAATAATAATAATAATAATAATAATAATAATAATAATTATTGAAGAAGAGGCTATAATAATAATAATAATAATAATAATAATAATAATAATAATAATAATAATAATAATAATTGATGGATATATTACACCCACGACCCGACCCGGGGTAGCAACATGGACCCGTGGGACCATGGTGGAGCCCAAGAGCAACACGGACCCGGGGCACCACGGAGGTGCCCAAGAGCAACACGGACCCGGGGCACCATGGAGGTGCCCGAGAGCAACACGGACCCCGGGAACCACGGAGGTGCTCAAGAGCAACGCGGACCCGGAGCACCATGGAAGTGCCCCGACCCGAGCCGACCTACGTGGAGCTCAGGTCGGGGAGCTCGGTCCTACCCGAGCTCGGCACCACCCGGGCTCGGGACCCGACTCGACCTGGTCCGCCAGGGCCCGGTCAAACATGAGATCTAACCAACCCCGATTTAAGGGGAGGCGGTTGGGGGGTTTGCTTGTATAAAAATCCCCCTCCTTGTCCTAACAAGGAGCGATTCATTACATATTCTACACTTATTATACACTTTGTCCTAACGGATCTTTGTAATAGCCAAATACTACGGCAATTAATATAATATACGGTCCCCAGCGACCTTTACGACAGCGTTCTATATAGACCTGGCAATTCGTGTATACAGGTCCGTTAACGGGTTGACACGATAACGACACGAACACGATAAGGCTAAAAACGGACACGACACGTTATGATTAACGGGTTCAAAATTTTAACACGAACCCGAACACGATTTATTAACGGGTTAAACGGGTTGACACGATCGACACGTTTTGTTAACAGGTTTCAAGTTGTGTCGACACGATATGACACGAAACCCGTATAAACCCGCTATTTCTATTAATATATTTAAAAACTAAAATTTAAAGTTAAGTTCTATAAAAAAAGAAATAAAACCTACAGTTCAATTCATCAAACAAATTAAAAAACATTCAATTCATGACATTCATAAAATGATAAAATAGCATCCAAAAATCATAATTAAAGGAGTCCATACAAGTTTTTAGAATAAAAAGAACACAATAACAATTCAAATTTCAAATGGTTGAACATCAATAATTGGTGTAGGATCTTGGCCTGATGTAGTAAATTCATCATTAGTCATGTTCATAATATCTTTTGTAATCTCATTCATGACAATGGTTCTTACCTAAATGACAATGGTTCTTAGTGGGTTGTAAACAGGTTTGGTAAACGGGTTCGTGTTAACGGGTTAACACGATAATATTAACGGGTTAAACGGGTTCTTAATAGGTTTAACGGGTTGACCCGTTAAGACACGAAACATAACGGGTCCTTAACGGGTCAACCCGTTAACGACCCGGGACACGTTAAGACTAAACACTAACCCGTTATTTTCGTGTCCGGTTTCGTGTCGTGTTAACAGGTCGTGTCCATAATTGCCAGGTCTAGTTCTATATTATTCGCTTATTATTTTTAGTATATTACGTTCTTATCCGGATTTATTGATTCGGGCACACCCCCGGGTTAATTAAATCCATCAATAATAATAATAATAATCAAATATTGCCCGCATGGGTAGTTCAACTGGTCATAGAGGTGAAACTTTGGAAGAATGACTAGGGATCGAGTTTCACCAGCGGCAGTGTGGGAGCAACCTCATGATTCGTCTCCGGCCATCGAGGAGACGAAAGCATTTTAATTCCCTTTTTTTTCCCCTATTAATATAATAATATGTTTTCACCTTAAACTATGTTTTATGTCCAAAACAATAAAATGAATTGTGTTCAAATCCTTACTTTTCACAGCAAGTTATGCAATTAAAGAGTAAAGACTGCAAAATCAAACTGAACAAGGGGAGGAATTGGTTCGGAGTCGTACAGAGATGAAGATGGGGTTTCGTTGTTGGAGTAATTCAGATGTTGGGTCCTTCTAGGGAACAAGTGATGGTTTCTGGGCTTGAAGAGTTTACAGCCACGGAGAGGATGTCGACTTCGTCGACTATTGCGACGTCAATCGCAACGAGAATTTCGGAGTGGAATTTCGAGATTGCGGGCAGAGAAGAATGAAACGGAGGGGATGCTCAGTTTCGATGAAGGGGTCGTCGCCTTTCTTTTCTGACTCAGCTCCGGCAATGGCAAGGTTTGTGAGTAGAGAGTGAGATACGACATGAGAGATGGGAAGGGTAGGAGGAGATTGGAAAATGACTTCCCCAAAAAAAGGGAAGTTATTTTCCACCAAAATAAGGGTATTTTCCATTGACTAGGAAAATATTTTCCTTTTAACTTAATTTTTTATGAGTTACCAAACACTGGAAACCCGGAAAATGATTTCCAGAAATCATTTTCCGGGTTTCCAAACATACCCTAAAAGTATTACATTTTTTTTTATCAAAGTATCACATTTTTCGTCATAACTATTACACTTTCTCTTATAAGTAACAACTAGTATTTTTACTCGTGCGTTGTACGAAATAGATTTGTTATAATATTTTAAGAATATTTAGATCGATATACAATTATACAAACTATAATAACGAATATTATATAGTGAAATTGATGAAATATGTTTGATCAATTATGTTTTTTGATGTTTCCTTTCTTGAATTCGAGCAAATAATTGTCCAATTACCCGTGCATGCACGGATAATTTTTTTATTATATATTTAGATAATAAAATTAAAGATTAAATTATAAACAATTCTAATATTTGAAAGCGTACATTTATTTGATTATAAGATTAGTGCAACGTATCACTCAATTAATTGAATAATATATGACTCGTTTGTCTGTAATTATCTTAAAAAATTGATATGTAATATGATTTATGTAATTTTAATATTAATTAAATAAATATAAAAAAGAAATAATTTAATTGTAATTATTATAAAAATAAATCCAACAACTCAACTTTAGCTTAATTATGATAATAATTATTAGGCAATTATACTAATATTTATGCAATTATACTTTTATACCTTAAGTATATTCCTTTTCACCACATTGTCTTTACTTTTATTCATCCTCCATATCTGAATGAATAAATTGTAATTATTATTACAAAAAATCCAACGATCCATGTTTAATTGAAATTATACTAAATCCATGTAATTATTAGTTTAATTCATTAATATTATTATTAGTTAATTGTATTAATATTTGTTCAATTAATTTTTTAATTACCATAATAATTACGGAGTATTAAGTAATTATACTTATATTGTGCAATTATACTTTATATCTTCAATGTGTGTGTGTGTGTGTGTGTGTGTGTGTGAGAGAGAGAGAGAGAGAGAGAGAGACTGAGTGTGTGTGTGTATTTTCGAATATATACTAGTTTTACACGTGCATTGCGCAAATGAGTTAATTCACATGTTTATAATTAAATAAGTATTTGAAAGTATATCAATGCAAGACTATATATGAGAAGTTCATACATAAGTAATTGAATGTCGAATTTGTTTATTTAAATATGTAACTCAAAGTATATGAATACAAAATAATATAAGAGATTCATTATAATTGTCACTAAAATAAATGTTTGCAACTTTATAAAATCGATAGTCTAACTACTTTGTCTAAAAACAAAAGTCTAAATAAATACTACTTTTAATTTGGTTTGAATTTTTCTAAGTATTTTTAATTCTCTTTGGTGTAGCATTGTAATTGTTTTCATCATCTTCACTATTTGTCCTCTTCGTTTTTGTTAGTAGTGTGTCATTTCCAATTGGGTTACTGTTGGTAGCATAGATGACATGCAATGAGATTATGATGTAGGAAGCTATGGATTGGTTATATTTGTATAAGGTTCTTGAATAATACCTCTTGTTTTATTTTCATAACTTGTTACTTGATAATAACAATAATAACTCTGCAGGTAGTCCGAATAATGGTGTGTGTGTGTGTGTGTTTTTTTTTTTTTTTTAAAAAAAATTATTGAAGGGATACTAACATTGGAGTTAAATTATTTTTCATTTTGTGCATAAACTATTTTTAAATAGTAACCAAATATTTTTGTTGCGAAGGGTTCTAATATATTTAATGAATGCACATACAAAATCAATAGATGAATCAATGGTACCAATCCTTTAGGTGTTTTGCTCAATGTTCATTTAGTTCAACCATTATTGTTGAATGAATTATTATGGATAAAAAAAATTCCTAATTTAAGGAATTTAGATGAAGTAATAAAAATTTAAAAATTTTAAATATATTGGGCGGTTGGTAAATATGATATAACCCAAATGTCAAAACGCTAAAGAAAGTGTTTAATTATTCAACAGTTTGGAGCAACAATTTGTTCCAAATCACCGAAAATACAAACACTGTAATTTAAAACGTTTTCACTTAGCGTTTTGGAGAATGATTCCCCCAAAACACCCTTGTATTTATTTATTTTTAAGTGTTTGCTGTGGAGCCGTTTCGACTCCTTGAATGACAAGAGCCACTTTAACTGGCTCAGTTCTTGCCCATCAACGGAAGCGCAAGCTTAATGTTTAAATTGGAGCTTTGAGAAAGTAGCCTCAAGGCTCCCATGCCACTTTACCCACCAATGTGGAAAAAATGGCAAAACTAAGAGGAGCCAAATGTTCGGCTCTTCATATGTATTTTTTTTAAAATTTCTTTAATTAAATTATTATTACTATTATTATTATTATTATTATTATTATTATTACTATTATTATTATTATTATTATTATTATGAAATATATATGTATACCCTTTAGGTAATTTTACATCTAAACATCTATTTTTTTTTAAGACAAACAACTAATTTTGTTAAATATCTTTTTACCAACGACTGATATAATTCGCTGGTCAAACCCGTTAATATAATCCGCTATTAGCTAACTGCTAAAACAATCCGCTTACGCTAATCGCTGATTGCCAAACAAGGACATTGCGAGGTAGTTTTTCACTTCAATGTTGTTGTGTGATTTGAATACTCTCTTTGTCAACAAATCTCCCAAGTAGTTAATATGATTAACTTAATTATTATTATTATTATTTCATGGTATTAATAAAATACTATATATATATATATATATATATATATATATATATATATATATAGAGAGAGAGAGAGAGAGAGAGAGAGTTAGGATCATATGAGAACAAGTGCTTAGGTGAGAACGTGAGAACACATTATTTGCATCCATCTAATATTTTTTAAAGGTCTAGATTAGATTAAGTGTGTGCGAACGCGCATTAAATGTGTGCAAACACACTAAATCGCGTTTGCACACATTTAATACGCGTTCGCACACACTTAATCTAATCTAGACCATTAAAAAATATTAGATGAATGCACATGATGTGTTCTCACGTTTTCACCTAAACACATGTTCTCACTGGAACTCTATCCTATATATATATATCTATATCTATATCTATATCTATATATATATATATATATATATATATATATAGCGGGTCAAATTCCTATGAGGTCAGGTTTTCCCGTGCGGTCAGTGCGGCATACAGCATAAGGTATGCGTAAATGTACCACACAGTGTTCGTAAATACACCATTATGTGGGTGTATTTTTTTTTGTGGTGTATTTTTTGGCATTTCATTCTGGTGTATTTTCGAACACTATATGATGCATTTATACATACCTAATGGTGTATGCCGCACTGACCGCACGGGAAGACCTGACCTCACAGGAACCAAAATCTATATATAGCATTATTTTGTATTATAACTTTGATATTTAACTAAAAAATAATGTAAAAGAAAAAAATATAATGGACAGTGTAGTGCATATAATCAATCAATTGATGAATTTGAATGTAAAAAATTTTTACATTGGAGAAAAATAAAGACAATATAACAAATGAAATTATTTCTCTTAACATGAACATTTTTTTTAATAAAGGCATTTTAGGGACAATGTAGCGAATATAATCAATTGATGAATTTGAATATAAAGAATTTTTATATTGGAGAAAAATAAAGACAATATAACTAATGAAATTATTTCTCTTATTTAATTTATTTATAATGAATAATTTTTTTTTGAATAAAGGCATTGTAGACACATAATTCTAAATTAAAGAAATGCATATGTATTATTTTTTGTTGTAGCTACTAAATTATTTCTACATCTACATCTACAATATACAATACAAATATATACAAATACAAATCTAATAAGAGCCAATAATGTTAGGCCCTTAACTGGAACAAAAAAATGTCAGTAGTAATTATTACTTAAAATGAATGGTCTATATTATTTTAATTTTACTATTTTTAATGATTTTCCTTATTTACCCTCTATTATATTATTTTCTTCCTTTAAATAACCCTAAATTCCGTTAGTATAAATTTTAGTAACGGAATATTCCGTTAACTATTTATGATTCTTAACTTACTCATTAATTTATATAAGAAAGGTATTAGGTTCGAACCCCATCCCAATTAGAGTTTGCATAATTGTTAAACATATATTATGAATATGTTAAAATGTATTCAAAGTTGAGCATCAAAGATTATACATTAGAAACTTTAAAAATCATTTGATTTTCTTGCATTTAAAAAAAAATTAGGTTAAGTTTTTTTTTTTTTTCCTTTGTTTAATTAATCTTCTTTTGATTATTTAGAACAAAATTTAATATTTCAATTATATTTTTGCATTATTTTAATGATTTATGTCATTATGGTATTAATATTTTTTATATTATTTTTATAATGGTACAATTGTACATTACTTTATAAATATTATATTATTATTTTTATCAAAAAAAAAAAATGTTCTTACATCATTGTCAGACCTGCGCGGCCTAACTACAAACTTGTCGATTATAAATACAATTACACATAGACTCTAAAACGGTAGGATCATTTTTCAAATAATTGACAATGTTGACATCCTACTAGCTCCAATTGAACAATTTTACACATCAGAATTTGATCAACGCATTAAAACATATAAAGAAATTCATTAGTTAATTTTTACTATATTATTATAACAATATATATTGTAACCATATATTTTGAATTATTTATTATCATCCTCTATTGACAGCAATTTTAGCATTTGTCATTGACAAACTCTCAAAACAATTTGTCTCAACAACGAATGAAAATTAAAAAAAAAAATCAATGATTTCATTATTGTTGATGAAAAGTATGTACACTACTTTATTACTCTTATTAAATTAAATAAATTAGTAGCTACAACAAAAAATAATACATATGCATTTAATTAATTTAGAATTAGATGTCTATAATGTCTTTATTAAAAAAAATTATTCATTATAAAATTTTTTAAAAGAAATATAATTTCATTAGTTATGTTATCTTTATTTTCTACAATTCAAAGATTCTTTACCTTCAAATTTATTAATTTATTAACCCAACAGGGTAGTTCAAGTGGCAAATGAGCTCTCTTTGTGGGGGAGAATTTTAGGATAACCCGGGTTTGATTCCCACAAGTGACGATTCCCTTTGGGCTAGCTTCTGTGCCTCTCGGAGCGAACCGGGCCCACAATGTGTGGTTTACACCAAAAAAAAATTTATTAATTTATTATATTCACTATATTGTCGATCACTCCATTGTCTTCTTTTTACATTATCTTGTAATTAAATATCAAAATTATATTAGAAAATATGTTATATATATTTATTTACCAAGTATTTTATACAAATATAATAAATATTAATATTTTGTTCAATACTTTCACATGATAACATGCGACACACATATCACAAAACATGAAACATGTAGGGAAAAACTACCACTACCAAATATCAATAGGTTCTTGTAAAAGAGTTCATATTACAACTAAAATCCCAGTCATATACACAGCAAGACAAATCTAAAGCTCCATACACCATAATCTCATTATATGATGTATCTCTACCACCAGTAACCCAATTGCACATGACACACTACCAATAAAAAAAAAAAAAGAAGGAGAGAGGACATGTACTGAAGATGAAGACAATGACAATGTTACCAAAAAAAAAAAAAGAATTAAAGAAATTTAAACCAAAATTAGTATTTATTTAGACTATCGCTTTAAGACTAAGTATTTAGACCACCATTATTACAAAGTTACAAACATTTATTTTAGTGACAATTATAATCAATCACTCATATATTATCTTGCATTTATATACTTTAAATTACCGATTTAAATAAGCAAATTCAATATTTATTAAGCTATGCATAAGCATCTCCTATATAATATTGCATTGATATACTTTGAAATACTTATTTAAAAATAATCATTGGGCATTGTCCCATTCGCGCAAAACGTGTAAAAAAACTAGTAATTCAATAAGAGTAAAATAGAGTACTAATTATGCCAACTTTGATTGAGACGTGGTTCGAACCTAAGACCTTTCTTATTGGAATCAATGAGTAAGTTAACGGAGAGTATAATTTTTAAGGAAATTTTGATTGTGATGAGTTTCGAACCTAAGACCTTTCTTATTGAAATCATATAATTAAGGATAAATTTGGAAATCTCACATTCTCAGGAGAGCTGATGGTGAATGGACAGGAGGCTTCTGCGGAAGATCATCCCATACTGATGCTGCAATAGTTGAAGCCGAAGCCATTGCAAAAGGCCTCTCCTGGGCTTGGTCAGCTGGGATCAGAGACACAGCGGAAGACTGAAAGATAGATGTATATAAATAAACTGGAATCCCGGGTGCTATGCCACGTTCACCAAAGATATGAACGCACAGGCAATATCTGCAATGCTTAAATCTAAACCAAATATATCATTATTCTACATCTAAGCTGGCTCACAGGCCACAAAACGTAAGGGAGAAGCTATACTAGCAAGCACTAGACCGCGCACTCGTCTAGACATCACTTGAAAGAACACAATAAACATGGGACGACGCCTGGTCAGCGAATAATGCTGGTAACCCACCAATACATGTGAAATAACATACATAGGTAAGATATACATTTGTAAAGCCATTTTCGAAACGGAATACATATATATATAAGTTGATAACCAAGAGTAATCGTCAACACAAGACTTAACACTCTCAACAAGAACACGGGAACACATCCCAAGACCACAAGGACAACAACAACTCAAAGGATAATGACAAGACCAACGGCAACACATGCCTAGGCAACACATGCCTTTGTGACTACACACGTCACAAGAAGAGAACTCACAACAACGGCTACACAAGCCCTCGTGACATCACCCATCACGAGTTGATATGCCTTCCTTATGCCCGGTTCCAACCTTATATCTAGTTCCAACCTTTACCTCCAGGACCCCTGTATACCAAGTCCATCCTTTTCCCTCCGAGGACCGTCGTCCCCTCTCCAACAGAACTACCAATTTCATAGTACACGAGGGTACCGATTTCACACACGGCAACACATGCCACCCAAGAAATACGTGAACCTTACACAAAGGTCACAACTCCATAATCACGTCATGGCCACCACGAGGACCACTACAATACCTTGGTGATTAGTGTCCCATATCACTAATCGTGCAATCCAGGTAAAGCCACACACACATCACACCTCAACAGGAATCAACCAACGGATCACAACGAAGATATGAAACCATACTCAATCAAGGAATGGATCACAGTCCACAACAACAACGATGAATAACACAAGTTATCATCAACCAAGGAAGGTACAAACAACACACACGCTAGCATTTAAACACTGAACGAGCATGCTTATCAAACGGGTAAACCAAACGTAGTTCCGAAGAACACACAAGACTCATCACGGTTCAATGAAACACAATATTGAACACTTAGCATGATTCAAGACACAAAAACCTACATGGATTCCTACCATATAGTTCTAGACATACAAAACATCAAGAAGACACTCAAATAGTTCCACAAAAGAACAACGGGAAGTCAAAAGACCAAATACCGAGTCAAAAGAATCACGGGGAACAAATCCCCCAACATCTACAACACGTACCCCACGGGTGGGCCCATGGGTACAAGCCCTTCCACAGCATGTACCCCGCGGGTGGGCCTCCTTCCCGCCGTTCCGCCCGCGGGTACACCCCTGTACCACAACAAAACACTTCGCGGATTTTCACTCCAAGCTCAAATTCAAGTCCAAAACATGCCAAATCTCACCAAATACAACAAAATGACTTGAATCAAAGGAATATCCAAGCAATGACATACAAGAACCCTAAACACAAGCTCTAGATATGCATTTTCACAAGACAATGCATAAACACTCACATTTCATAGCAAAACACATGTAAAATCCAAGAAACATTCATATAGGTAAGCAAAATAGATTTTGCAGAGCATGGGTTACCTCTTGAAGACTAAAGACTTCACTTTACACCTCAACAAGCTCCTCACAAAGCTCACCTTCCAAACCCACTTCAAGAACATACCAAAAGATCATAAAGATCCTATCTTTAAGAAAAAACACCTTAGATAAAACTAAAAACACAAGATGAACTTAGATCTTACCCTCCTAGATGCCCAAATATATGAAAGGTTGAATCTTGGAAGCAACTCTTGAAGTTTTGGCAAGGCTCCAACTTGGCTTGGAAGGAAAGCTATCTACCTTTTTAGAGAGAAGGTGGAGCTAGATTTTTAGAAAGTGTAAGGAAAGAATGAAGGTGATCTACTAGGTTAGGTTACAATCCTAACACCAAGTGAAAGGTCAAGAATACCCTTACTAACATAAGGAAATGTAAGGGAACTCCCTATAAAGCTTAAGGTACAACTTTGACTTTGGGGTTGACTAGTCAATTACTAGTCCCCGACTATTGAATTTTCAGGATTTTTAGGAATTAAACCATTAATTGGAATAGGGTTAATTACTCAATTAATCCCTTAATTGAATTTGGATTTTGGGGTGTCACAAGTTATCAACTGGATTAGGAGCAATGCAAGTCTTAGAGGACCTATTGCTGAGTACGTTGAGAATATTAGACAATGGTTAGAAGGGAATTGGAAAATATCCATTTGAAGCATCCTTCGTGAGCAGAATAAATGTGCTGATACCCTTGAAGACTTGGGCGTGAACTTAAATGAGGAATGGAATGAGCTAAATTGGTGCCCCCCGGGTTTGGAAGAGAGTATTGATAACGATCGCCTTCGTGCGACTTGGATTCATAGTGACAGGAACTAGTTTTCCTCTTGGGGTATACCCTCTCCTATTCGATGTAAAAAAAATTTGGAAATCTAAAGGAAAAATTAGGATCTGAACAATCTGAACCATTCATTTGATTTAATAATTTGATGAACATTTTTTCTACCTATTATAGGTCTAACCTTTTGGCTCTTATTAGTATAATAAGATAATTTGATGGACATTTTTTCTACCCATTATAGGCCTAACTTCAATTCTTTTGGCTCTTATTAGTATATATTAGATTAGATATAGTATAGATTATTATATATTTTATTAACAGTATAGAACTACAGATTAAACAATTTATCTATGATTAGTATTACATATTTTCTAGCAAATAGCTATTCAACCTTAAATATTATATTTTGATTTAAAAGTATTACTTTTTTTTTTCTCAAAAGCATTACATTTTTTCCCTTATAATTAAGTAACAAACAATTTATTCCTTATTAGTATTACGCATAAATATTACATTTTCATAATGACCCGACCCGTTTCACAGATACAAATATGTGAGAGATCTCACAAGAGACTCACTCAATGATTTTATTAATAGAAGGAAAATATATGAATAAAAATTATGGCCAACACCTTTTTTCTAAATGAATCAAAGCAGCTACCTAAGCAGGCTTATGTATAGTATTACGTTTAGGCAAAATGACACTTTTTTCCCCGTGAGTTATATGCTTATAGCACTTTTTCCCTTGGAGTTATTCATGTATATATCTATATTTTCCCCCTCAATTATATTAAAAGTGATAGTTTCCCCCCTTTTTTGTTAGATTGACATTTTTACCCTTTAAAACTAAGTATATTTTTTTCTCCAACCAATTATTACATAAACATTTATTAAAACTAAGTATATTATTTATTTTTCTTCTCCAACCAATTAAAGAAAATTACACTTTTGGTCCTGGGATTATAGGGTGTGTGTTAATTTCGGTCCATGACTTTTAAAACTAACAATTTAGTCCTTTAACTATGTTTTTTTAGCAGATTTGGTCCTCCCGGCCAAATCAGCGGTGAATTTTTGCCAGAAAAACGTAATCCATTTTTGTGACACCCCGTAAATCCAAAATCTATTTAAGGATTAATTAGATAATTAATCCTAGTTTATTTGGTAACTTATTCCTAAAATCCTGATAATTCAATAGTCGGAGGATTAGAAATTAACTTGTCAATCCAAGTCAAAGAGTTGTACTCTATGCCTTATGAGTTGTTCCCTTGTCTCCTTATTCTTCCAACTTTAGTAAGGGCAAAGAAGTCTTTCTACCTTACGTTTGTGCCCCAAGCTAACCTAGCATCATCCTTTCATTTCATTCACTAACACCCTAAACACAAAAGCTCCACCTTCTCTCTAGAAAATTGATATCTTCTTCTTCAAGCCAAATTTTGGGTGTCTTAAATCCTACAAGTTGGTCTCCAAGATTCATACTTTCTTAACCTTGAGCATAGGGGAGGGTAAGATCCTTGATTTCTTGGTGTTTTTAGTATCTTTTTAGGTGTCTTTTTCTAAAGATGGAATCTTTGTTGTCTTTTGGTGTGTTTATGAAGTTGAAGTTGAAGGAGAGCTTTAAGAGAAGCCTTTAAGGGTGTGAAAAGTGAAGGGTTAGGCTCCAAAGGTAACCCATGCTTTACAAAATCTATTTTCTTACCTATATGATGATTTCTTGGCTTCTACTTGTGATTTTTTGTGATGAAATGTGAGATTTGATGCATTGTCTTGTGGTAATGCATATCTAGAGCTTGTTATTAGGGTTCTTGTATGTCATTGCTTGGCTATTTCTTGGGTTCAAGTCATATTGTTGTATTGTGTGAGATTTTGGGTATTTTAGACTTGAATTTGGACTTGTTGTTGAAAATCCCCGAAGGGATTATTTAGTGTACAGGACGGTACCCGCGGGCGAAACGGCGGGCAGTGGCCTACTCGCCGCCCCACCAGCGGGGTACAGGCCTTATGGTGTGTGGTACCCGCGGGCGGAACCACGGGTGAAGGTCCACCCGTGGCCCCACCCGCGGGATACAACCTTGTGGTTGGTCGGGGATTTGTTCCCCGTGATTCTTTTGACTCAGTAATTGATGTTTTGACCTCCCGATGTTGTTTTATTGGGCTATTTGAGTGTCTTCTTAATGTTTCGTATGTCTAGAACGGTATGATAGGAATTCATGTAGGATTTGGAGTCTTGAATCGTGCTAAGTGTCCAACTTTGTGATTCGTTGGACCATGTTGAGTCTTGTAAGTTCTACGGAACTATGTTTGGTTTACCCGTTTGATAAGCATGTTAGTTTGATGTTGAAATGCTAGTGTGTGTGGTTTGTTCTTACCTATTGGAGTTGGCAACTTGTGTTGACCACCGTTGTTGTCGGATTGTAATCCTTCCTTGTTGAGTTTAGTTTAATATCTTTGTTGTGATCCATTGATTGATTCCTGTGATGAATACGTGTGTGTTGGTTGTACCTTGATTGCACGATTAAGGGTATGAGACCTTAATCTCCAAGGTATAGATGTGGTCCTCGTGGCCATGAATGAAATTGGTGGTGTGACCTGAGTGTAGGCTCATATGTTGGAGGCTGTGTGATTGAAATGAAAAGTACCCTCGTGTACTCATGAATAGGTGGTATGTTGGAGGCTATATCGGAGGCGGTACGACGGTCCCTAGCGGTATAAGGTTGGACTCAGAAGTACAGGGTGGCACTAGGAGGTAAAGGTTGGAACTGTAATATGGCCGGGGGTAGCCATAAGGTTGGAACAGGGCATAAGGTTGGAACTTGTGACATGAAGTGTCATTGTGGCATGTAGTTGCCAATGTGTGAATGTCTATTCTTTTCTGGTGAGCATGTCGAGTGGTATTCTACTTTGTGATCAGTAGAATACGCCTCGAGTTGTATTTGTTTACTGTTGTTGTTCTTGTTCTTGTTGTTGTCTTGGGATGTTGATTTCCCTTTTTCCTTTTGAGAGTGAAATAGAGTCTTTGCAGTTGACTTCTCTCTATGACTTTTGAACTAATATATATACTGTATTCCATTTCGAAAATGGTTTTGTTTTATACTATCTATATATGCTACTTAACGCGTATTGATGGGTTACCAGCAATGTTCGCTGACCGGGCGTCGTCCCCTTTCTTTATGTTGCTTTACAGGTCCTGAGTAGCTTTTGGCGAGCGCGTTAGCTGTCTGTTTGTTAGTGTAGCTCCCTTGGACTGTTTAGTTAGTGTTTTGGGCCTGTCAGCCATGGGTTGTATGGATATAATAGTACGTTTGTTTATACTAGCCTGTGCATCCGCTTTGATGTGGATGTGGCATAGCACTTCCCATTTTTCCCATTTTTAATTTTAGTCTTCTGCTGTTGTTTACATTTTATGCTACCTGTTAGTCACATTGCCTTATGAATTTAAGTTTTTAAAATGTCGTGAAAATCGGGGGTGTTACAATTTTAAATTAAATATTAGGGGGGTAAATCGGTCATTTTGTCACCTCCTTCCTCCGCCGAGCCGCTCAATCTGGAAATCGTCTCAGCCGAATTCTTCTCCGTCGAAGAACTCGCCGCCCAGCTGGAAGTCGAGTCCTGCTCCGCAATTCCTCCATTGACCCGGAGAGGTAAACCATTCGTTCTTCCTAATTTGAAGCTCAAAGTTGTTATGGAAGCCATTAGGATGGTTCTTGAAATCGTATATGATGATCGCTTTGTTACATTTTCTTATGGCGACTGAGTCAATCTGGGCTGCTACACTGCAATCGGTTCCTGAAGAGCTCTGTAGAAAACCCTAGTTGGTAGTTTACCATTTTCTTTAATCCTAAAAAGTTTGGAACTAATCATGTTGATAAATTGTGCTTATTTATTGAAGAGGTGATAAGGACTTGATTGATTTGGTGAAGAGGTGACATGGAATTCTTACCCCTAAACTACAGAATTCGGCTGAGACGGTTTCCAGATTGAGCGGCTCGGCGGAGGAAGAAAGAGGTGACGAAATGATTGATTTACCCCCCTAATATTTAATTTAAAATGGATTATTTTTTTTGGCGAAAATTCACCGGTGATTTGGCCGGGAGGACCAAATCTGCTAAAAATAGCATAGTTAAAGGACTAAATTTTTAGTTTTAAAAGTCATGGACCGAAATTAACACGCCCCGTATAGTCACAGGACCAAAAGTGTAATTTGCTCAACAAATTATTACTTATGTAAACTAAAAAGATCTCTTTATGGCCTAAAATAGGCCCCCAAGCAGTGGAATGAAAAGTTTCACAAGACTTTAATGGACCTAGGCTACACGACTTGTTGAAAATCCCCGAAGGGATTATTTGTTGTGCAGGTATGTACCCGCGGGCGGAACAGCGGGTAGAGCTCTACCCGCCGCCCCACCCGCGGGGTACACACTCGTGGGACAAAGGGTTCCCACGGGTGGTGGTCCACCGGTGGCCCCACCCGCGGGGAACATTATGTGGTTGTTGGGGGATTTGTTCCTCGTGATTCTTTTGACTCGATATTTGGTATTTTGACTTCCCGATATTCTTTTGTGGAACTATTTGAGCGTCTTCTTGATGTTTCGTATGTCTAGAACTATACGGTAGGATTCCATGTAGGTTTTGGTGTCTTGAATCGTGCTAAGTGTTCAACATTGTGTTTCGTTGAACCGTGATGAGTCTTGTGTGTTCTTCGGAACTACGTTTGGTTTACCCGTTTGATAAGCATGCTCGTTCAGTGTTTAAATGCTAGCGTGTGTGTTGTTTGTACCTTCCTTGGTTGATGATAACTTGTGTTATTCATCGTTGTTGTTGTGGACTGTGATCCATTCCTTGATTGAGTATGGTTTCATATCTTCGTTGTGATCCGTTGATTGATTCCTGTTGAGGTGTGATGTGTGTGTGGCTGTACCTGGATTGCAGGATTAATGGTATGGGACATTAGTCACCAAGGTACGGCAGTGGTCCTCGTGGTGCCATGACGCGATTATGGAGTTTGTGACCTGAGTGATGGGTTCACGTATTTCTTGGGTGGCATGTGTTGCCGTGTGTGTGATCGGTACCTTGTGTACTATGAATCGGTGGTCTTGTTGGTGGTTGTTGGTGGGGGACGACGGTCCCAGGAGGGAAAAGGTTGGACTCAGAAGTACAGGGGTCCTGGAGGTAATGGTTGGAACTAGCTATAAGGTTGGGGGTAGCCATAAGGTTGGAACCGGGCATAAGGAAGGCATCTCAATTCGTGATGGGTGATGTCACGAAGGCTTGTGTAGCCGTTGTTGTGTATTTCTCTATTTTGTGACATGTGTTGTCACAAAGGCAATGTGTTGCCAATGGTTGTGTCCTTAATCTCTTCTATTATGCATGTCGGGTGTTAAACTACTGTGTGAAGGTAGATTATGCCTTGAGCCGTTCTTCTGAGTCGTTATTGCTTCTTGACGTATTGGGATGTGTTCCCTTATATTTATTGAGAGTGTATAGAGTCTTGTGTTGATCTCTATCTCGGTTTTAAAGTGATATATACTATATCCCATTTCGCAAATGATTTTGTATATATAAACTATCTACATATGATATTTCACATGTATTGGTGGGTTACCAGCATTATTCGCTGACCGGGCGTCGTCCCATTTCTTATTGTTGCTTTACAGGTTGGGTAGCTTTGGAGAGTGCGCTAGTGGCCTATAGATAGATTAATCTCTTCCTTTAATAGTTGTTGAGGCCTGTGAGCCTAAGTAGTTGAATTGTTAGGTGCTGTAGTTGTAGTATCTGCCTGTGCACCTATGTTTGTTATAGGTGTGGCATAGAACCTTCCTGTTTATTTAGTTAGATTCCGCGTTGTTTAATCTTAATGAGTAGTCTTTATCCCTTTTCTAAGCGTTAATTGGTTTTAAAAGTTGTTAAAAATCGGGGGTGTTACAGTGATATTTGATGCATGATCTTGTGATGATGCATGTTTAGAGCTTGTATTTAGGTTTCTTGAATGCCATTGCTTGGCTATTTCTTGGGTTTAAGTCATATCTTTGTTGTGTGTGAGATTTTGGGTATTTTGGACTTGAACTTGGCTTTGTTGATGAATTTCCCCGAAGGGAAAATTGGTGTACAGGTGAGGTACCCCGCGGGCGGAACGGCGGGCAGTGGCCTACCCGCCACCCTACCCGCGGGGAACAGGTTGTTGTGGCTGTGTACCCCGCGGGCAGGCCCACGGGTGGGGACCTACCCATGGCCCCACCCGCGGGGAACGTATTGATGATGATGCTGGGATTTGTTCCCCGTGATTCTTTTCTTCTTGGTATTGATGTTTTGACCTCCCGTTGTTGAATTATTGAGCTATTTGTGAGTCTCCTTGATGTTTCATATGTCTAGAATGACGAGTTAGAAATCCATGTTAGGATTTGGTGTCTTGAATCGTGCTAAGGGTCCAACTTTGTGATTCGTTGGGCTAATATGAGTCTTGAAGGTTCGTTGGAACCATTTTGGTTTACCCGTTTGATGAACGTGCTAGTTTGATGTTGTTATGCTAGTGTGTGCGGTTTGTTCCTTCTTACTGGGGTTGGCAACTCGCGTTGTCAATCATTTTTATGAGGATTGTAGTCCTTGATTGTTGAGTATTGTCTCATGACGTTATTGAAATCCCTTGATTGATTCTTATGGTGTATTCTTGTACAAATCGTTATACCCTTTGTTGATGTTTGATTGGGGCTATTAATGAGCCTTAGTCTTCTTAATGATGATGATTATGTGTGACTATGAATGAGATTGATGGTTTTGTTACTTGAGTTTTGCTCACATGATCGATGGTATGTTACTATGATTTGTACGGTACCCTCGTGTACTATGAGTTCGGCTGTATTGTTTGGCGGGGGACGACGGTCCCAGACCGGGAAAAGGTTGGACTCAGAAGTATAGGGTGGCACTCGGAGGTACATGTTGGAACTGTGATAAGGCCGAGGGTAACCATAAGGGTGGTACTAAGGTATAAGGTTGAAACGTGAATTTGTCATTATGATTGTGTATTTTCCTTGCTTATGAGCATGTGTATGATGAACTCTACCTTGCGAATGGTAGGTTGCACCTCGAGTTGTGTTATCCTTTGTTGTTTATGGTTTTGTGTCTTGTTGAGGTTGATGATCATCGGTTCTTGTTGAGAGTGTGATGAGTCTTTGATGTTGATCTCTTTCTGGCTTTAAAATGACTATATACTGTATTCCTCAGTCTCAAACGCTTTTTATTATACCTATCTATATACTATGCTATTTAACACGTATTGATGGGTTACCAACTCTATTCACTGACCGGGTGTTATCCCCATGTTTTAGAGGTTTTGCTTAGTCCGGAATGCGCGCTAGATGAGGACTCTAGATAGTATAGCTCCTGTGGTTAGATGTTTTGCTTCTGTTGGCCTGTGTGCCTAGACTAGTGGCCTGTGTGCCTAGACTAATGTTACGTTTTGATGATTGTGATAGACTTAGCCTGTGCACCCATAGTTCTATGGGTGTGGCATAACATCTTTCCTGGTTTATTATAGCTTCTGCTTTTGTTGATTGATGTTTAGTTTGCTTGCCTTTGAATTTTAAGTTTTAAATTTTGGTAAAAATCGGGGGTGTTACAATTATTATTGTTGTTGTTGTTGTTATTGAATTGCATCTTTACAGTACGCATTCCATTATTATTATTATTATTATTATTATTATTATTATTATTATTATTATTATTATTATTATTATTATTATTATTATTATTATTATTATTATTATTATTATTATTATTATTATTATTATTATTATTATTATTATTATTATTATTATTATTATTATTATTATTATTATTATTATTATTATTATTATTATTATTATTATTATTATTATTATTATTATTATTATTATTATTATTATTATTATTATTATTATTATTATTATTATTATTATTATTATTATTATTATTATTATTATTATTATTATTATTATTATTATTATTATTATTATTATTATTATTATTATTATTATTATTATTATTATTATTATTGTTGTTGTTGTTGTTGTTGTTGTTGTTGTTGTTGTTGTTTTTGTTGTTGTTTTTGTTGTAGTTGTTGTTGTTGTTGTTGTTGTTGAATTGCATCTTTACCGTACGCATTCCATTATTATTATTATTATTATTATTATTATTATTATTATTATTATTATTATTATTATTATTATTATTATTATTATTATTATTAAATTTTGAATTATGGAAATAATGACTTGCAATTTACACCTTTCAATTTCTATGAGGGCATTTAAGTAATTGATGTAATATAACCTAAAATATAACATTCAACCAAACAAGTTAATGTTACATTCCTACAACTTTAACCAAACACATAGATATTCTTACATTCTCAAAATCTCACATTACTTACCCCCAGGTAATCCTATTACCTAGGGTAATCTAAGATTCCGTAAACCAAACGCCCCCTAAATATTAATAAATGCTCTCTCCCCCATTCATACATATATATACACATATATACATATACATACTGATACGATCCCACATCGGCTCCACAAGAGATTGTGAAGTGGTACTTAAGTTGGGGCCAAACCTCCACTCATGAGCTAGCTTTTGTGGTGGAGTTAGGGTCTTAGCTTGAGTACCGTATCATTTGGTGCTCTCGTTGAGAGGCCGGAGAGTGGTGGGAAAGGGCTACCTGGAAGAGGGCTACCCGGTGTTTGATAAGGTTCAAAGGGGACCGAGAAGAATCCGGAGTGAAAGATATCCAGAGTGAAGCCGTCCACTCATCCGGTGCCGGCCCAGTGGAGGGGGCGACCTAGAAAAGGGCTACCTGGTGCTTGATAAGGTCCGGAGTGAAGCCATCCAAAGGGGAAAAGGGCTACATGGTGTCGAGAAGAGTCCGGAGTGTGAGCTCTCTAGAGAAAGCCGCCGCGGACGTCGGCTTCTCAAGGGGTGGATAATGATACGATCTCACATCGGCTCCACAAGAGATTGTGGAGTGGTACTTAAGTTGGGGCCAAACCTCCACTCATGAGCTAGCTTTTGTGGTAGAGTTAGGGTCTTGGCTTGGGGTGGATAATGATACGATCCCACATCGGCTCCACAAGAGATTGTGGAGTGGTACTTAAGTTGGGGCCAAACCTCCACTCATGAGCTAGCTTTTGTGGTGGAGTTAGGGTCTTGGCTTGAGTACCGTATCACATACATACATAAGACAATTGTAAAGGTGATTTAAAAAAAAAAAAGTAAAATAAAATAGCATATGGTTCATTGCCTGTTGCGATTTGAAATTATTAAATTATTATTTTTACTTAATAATAATAATTTTAATTTTAGACTAGGTTAATAGTCAAGTAGAATTCATTTATGAACTTATAACTTATTTTAAGTTTTAAATAAGTTTTAAGATGGTACTTCCTATACATTATAGCCTTTCAAAATAAGTTTATAATCGTACCTTATAATTTATTTATTTATTTTTCATTTCTATATATCCTTCTTATTAAATTTTAATCATCACTATATCTTTCCACTTTTTCCTCCATAGCTATTAACCTTCAAATTCATCTTTTTTTCTTTTTTTTTTTTTTTTTTTTTACTTAAAAAACACTCACATGTGAATTATTCTTCAAAAATAATTATCATTGTAGTGTTTTTGTTTTAAAAACATTAATACAGATATATTATTATATTAATATTAAGAGAAAATGACATATTTGGTTCATGAGTTATTCTATATTAACGACTAAGTTCCTCAGTTATTACTGTATCCATCTTTTACCCTCAATCATGAGTGAAGTGGTGTTTTTTGATCTCCGACGTTAGAGATCCATCTAAACTTACGAAAAACTCAAAAACCCTTTAAAATTTGAGGGGTAAAGTAGGAAATTCACATATTATTTTTCTTCTATATTGAAATTACTTTCGCAACATTATTTTTCACTTCCCAACCTCCTATTTCAAGATTCTTCAACTCGAAAAGCATTTCAATAACCCTCTTATAACTTGTTAGGAATTTGGGTCTCGTATAAGAAATATGTGGCTCAGTACAAACAAGGTAACCCTTGATCGCTATCTACAAACTACCTAAGCAATTAGAAGTGCCTGTCACAAATATGTCTCTAAGGAGACAACCCTATCAAATCCTCAATAATCCTCTCCATCATATCAGCTCAAGATTAGGTTGCTCGATGTTTTCCCACCATGTAGATACATGGTTTTGGCCCATTTGCTAATAAGTCAGCCACACAATTCTGTTTGATGTAGTAGTAAGTATGATACTCCAGTTCTGTGCAATCTACCAACAATATCTTCTAATGATAGTATTTAATAGGCCACTACTTTCTTTTCTCTTGTGAACAAGGTCCATAACCTCCGTAGAATCAAAGTTCTACTACATGTACTTCCAAATTCTATTTCTTCACGTACGTGGTAGATAATGATAGGCTATTTTCATCATATAGGTTCTAAGCAAAATGTTTACATTAAAATTTTGAGGGTGAGAGTAAGATTTGGAAGTAGAACTTGGGAGTTCACATAATAATTTCCATAGAATTGCTCTGTATCACTAATCTTCAAATACCCTTCCTCCAAGCTCATTCTAGACCTTTCATGAGCGTCCAGGCTCATGCAAGCCGTGTGTTAGACATGTATGTCCTAGGAGCCAACATTTATTGTTCCTGGCATTGGATTTTTATTAAATAAATATAATAACCCTTCCTCCAAGCTCATTCTAGACCTTTCATGAGCGTCCAGGCTCATGCAAGCCGTGTGTTAGACATGTATGTCCTAGGAGCCAATATTTATTGTTCCTGGCATTGGATTTTTATTAAATAAATATAATAACCCTTCATCCAAGCTCATTCTAAGCTCATTCTAGACCTTTCATAGCAGTGTCCTAAGGGCCCCCCACACTCCGATCCGACAGAGCGGTGACTCAATGGGTTAGTAGACATGGACATGGCCAAATACCGGTGCGCACAAGGAATCTGCCCACTTTGGACATAATTCCCACATTACCGCCGCCGAGGTTCGGACTTTGGTCTCTTACCCCAAATACTGCCCACTAAACCATTGAGCTAAGCCCGTGCGGGTAAATTATTTCTTATTCTCGAGAGAGTACAAGGAAAAAGTCTAAGTGTTTAGAGAGAGAGAGAGAGAGAGAGAGAGAGAGAGTAGTGGAGAGAGAAAAGAGCCAAAAGTCCCCCTCACCAAAGGGTCTAGTGCCCTTAAATAGGTTTAAGAGCTGACACGTTGACTTTGACCATGACCCAAACTGTTTGATTCCGACTCGACTACAAAACGAGAGCATGTATAGGGATGTCAAAATTGGGAAATATTTACTATCACATACAATCTTTTTATTTCTTCATTCTTAAGAGTTAAGAATATGAGTGACGAAGAATTAATAAATGACATATTGTAAAATTTTCCTAGTCATAGGAATTCTAATTGGACATTAGAATTTCGATAAGACTAGCACATTATCCTTCTTATGGTGAGTCTCATGTCATTCTGTATGCGATACGGAGAGTGGACATGTGGATGATTGTATGAGAACAAGTCATAGAACAATGACTGACTACAACGTACCGCATGGTGTTTACCTACGTGTCATTGGTATGTTGTATGTTACAAGTATGTAATACTCCTTTGACTTGAGATGACATGGTCGTCTCGTACATATGGTGGATTAGTTTTTGCCAGTGCGTGTTTTTGTTGTTTCTTATGGGACTATAAGTGTACTTGGTGGCCTAGTTCAGTATTGCGGAGACATGTATGCTAGAGGATCCACCGCCTTGAGGTAACAAGGATGTTCTTGATAGGAATATTTTTTGTACAATAGTTTCGATGAGTCAAATGTATTTTAGATCCCCTTAGTTGATTATGATCTTTACACAAGCATCATAATTCAGAAGGTCAAGCCAAAAGGAAGCAATGATATTAAAAATCTACGAAATGAAGAACAAAATTAATTTGGAGAATTAATTTTGGTCCTAGGAGTATTCATCCAGAAGACATATATCAAGTAAATGATGTTACAATGAATAAATTGGATGAACTTCTTGGTGAGATGGTAGAAGTCTTTACACACAAAGATTATAGCCAAGATTGAATCCCCCTAAAGATTTATTTTTTTAGAAGCCTGAATCAGAAGAAGCACATCTAGCTTAAGGCAAGGAAGAAGTGACCAAGTCAAACAAGCAAGATGCTCTTATTTTAATTAAGCAAGAAGCTCAATTGCACCAAATAAACATCTTAGACGCACAGACAAAATCTGGTCTAACAAGCAAGAAACAGATGTTATTTACTACAAGAAAGAAGTTCAAAATGCACTAATAGAATATCTGAGATGCACCGTCAAGTTAAGTCAAATAAGCAAGATGTGGCTTAATTGTAAACAAGCAAGGCTGAATTATCAACAAGAAATGTGACAAATCAGATTCTACAAAGTGAAGGAAAACTCAAAGGAATGTTGAATATTTCGAAGAGGCAAATATTAATATTTTGACTTGTCTCAAAAATCAAGAAAGCCTGAGGATATGATCAGAATGATAAAGTTTATATTATCCTTATGACAAGAGACATGAAGACATGAAGAAAATCTTATCTAAGAATTAAATCATGTCAGAAGATTAATTGCAAAGAGACAGGTCGGTGATCCGAAGAAGAAGAAAAGATATTATTTTTAAAAACAACTTGAAAACCAAGTTAAATAAAAATATTATCTTGTCAGGAAAGTTGGCAATCAAATCAAATTGAAGATCCTATTGTCAACAATATCAGGCTACGAATTTCAAATTTCAAATATCAAATTATCCCGCTCCAACGGATATATTTGGTCATCTTTAAAAAAAAAAGCCTTGAAGACTTGAAGATAAAAGAGAGACAAGACAGACGGACGACTTGCAAAGAGAAATATACAAGTGCAAAATATCTTTGAGTCAAAATATTCATTGAAATATTTAGAAGAGAGACTTAGTCTGAATAATCTCAAAAGTAGTTGGAGAGAAAAACAATTACCGTCAATTGTAATTGTAAAAAGAGTATAGTTGTGTGCAAAATACTCTAAAAGAGTGTAGCTGTGTGCAAAACACTCGTAGTTGCTAAGTGTAGCTGTGTGCAAGACACTTAGTTGGCGTATGAGTATAGCTATGTGCGAAGTACTCGGAGTTGAGTGTAGTTGTGTGCGAGACACTCGGGGTTGGGTGTAGTTGTGTGCGTGCAAAACACTCGAAGAAGTGCTTGTGTAGCACTTATTCACTATTGTAACTGTGTGGAAAATTGTGAATTACTCCTAGACATGAAAGGAGTAAAGTGGACTAGGAAGATTACGCTACGCCACTTCCGAACCACTATAAACTCTTTCTCTCTCTCATTTACTTACTGCACTTACTTAATTTGCTTTGCATGCTTAGTATTTGACTAACCCGATTACTATTCACGGCTTAATCGTACCTATTCAGATTTGACGTGTTTTTATGTGTGCATGCAACTCAATCTTTTCAAACATAACATTTGAGTTACTTTGAGTAATCTTGACGTGTTGCATGTAACATTTATCACACGGTTGTTCACGCACGAAGTCTTATCCATAATCTTGAATAATCTTGCTAAATATTGAGTGAACCATCTCCTTTAATTATTCAAGATACCCTTGGCTCTCTTACTTATTACTTAAGCTATTTCAAGCATATCCACCGTATTACTTGCGATATATCTCTCAAATTTTACGTAACACTTTACTGATTTATTCCGCTGTGCATCCAAGTTAACTATCTTGTTATTTACATGTTACTTGGAGTTGAAATTACCAAAGCGTTATTTATTGTGAAAAAGTTTAAAGAGTCTATTCACCCCCCCCCCCCTCTCTAGACTTTTTACCACCCTTTCGGGACCAACAATTGGTATCAGAGCAGTTGTCTATTTGAGTCAATTTTGGGTTTATACTTGTGTTGCAATTGTGATTCATATTATTGTTGCTAATAGTTTAGGGCCCAAATTACTTGCTTCATAGCTTTGTTTGTGTCACAACGGGAGTTGGGCATAATTTAGGGCACACACAATTGCACTTAACTGTTGCACCTTGGGAGAGGGCAAATGTGTTATGGAGCTTAATTCTTGATTGTTATACATCGGTAGTGTGACACCCCGTAAATCCAAGTTCTATTTAAGGATTAATTAAGTAATTAATCCTAGCTTAATTTTTTTTTTTTATTTCAATAGGAAGGGGGAGACCCAAAAGCAGAGAAGGTTTTACATTTGTGATTTTTCGTACATAAAACGCCAAGAAGGAATACCTTCTTTGTCATCTTCCAGGCAGCCTAGCAGTTCTTCGGGTGGTGAAGTTAATACATGCATTCCCAGGGGGAAATTTCTGGAGTAGTATGCAATCCGATCCGCAGTGAAGTTTTGTTCTCTGGTAATAGATTCTAAGCGCCAGCTTTCAAACCTGGTAAGCTCGAGTTTGCAGGCTGTCAGGATGTTGTGTGCCGCAATGCGAGGCGGTCCACCTTCGATGATGAACCTTACAGCTTCAGCAGAGTCACTCTCAATTATCGTTTTCTTGATGCCCAGGTGGACAGCTAGTTGGATGCCTTTGAGAATAGCCCATGCCTCTGCCTCGAGCGGGGAACATGTTCCTATGTTGAATACAAAGCCCTGAGACCATGATCCTGTGCTATCTCGTATGAGGCCTCCGCAGCTTGCTTTATTGGAATTGGCATGGACTGATCCGTCTACGTTCAGTTTGGCAAAACCTTCTTGAGGTTTTTCCCAGCAGATCTGCTTCCAAGAGGATGACGATCGGGAAGTCAGCAAACCCCTGCCCTTTTCAAAGGCACGAATCGCTTCATCGTATTTGGTTCTAATCCACGAGACTTTAAGGCCAAGAGGTTTCCTAGTGTTGTTGAAAACTGCTTCATTGCGCCATTTCCATATCCACCACATGGTGATGGCAAACAGGGTGTTCTTAATGATAGGAGCTTTAGCGTCCCCTTTTAATTTCACCATGATGCACACGTACTGCTTCTACCAATACAACACAAATACACAATAATATTTCATACAGTATATCATGATTCACAATATAATGAATAAATGAAAAATATAAAACTAGGGTTTGTGATTTACTTCTTTTCTCCCAAAAATCCTTGGAGAACAAGGGCTTCAATGAACACCATGCAACCACCAGTTCATCAATCACCATGACTAGGGCTTCCACCACTCCACAAGTACCACCAGCACCGAATCACCAAACACTAGGAATGGACTACCGGAGATGACCATCTCAGAGAGTGAGACTATGATTGAGTAAGTTTGTAAGAAAATAGAGAACTAAGGGAAGAGAGATTGAGAAAACAGGTCGGTCGATTGCTCGAGCAATAAGACTAAAGATAAGAGATAACTCAGCGTTTGTGAGAGAACTAAAGATTAGAGAAACTAACAAAGAGAACTCAGGTCTCACCGGCTCAAAGAATGAGACTATGAGAGATTAAGAGAAGAGAACAAAGAACAAGACAACTCAGGTCTCAGAGAAGAGAATAGAGAGGTCTAGAAGGTTGAACATACGCAGCTGCGCAAATGAGGCTTCCACCATCTGTAATCCAGACAATGTCATTTAGCTGTTGCCTAATCCTAACCCTACACACTTTCGAATATTTGGACAAGTCGGTTCACAAAACCCCTTCCCCAACTCGATGAAACAAAACCGGCTTTCTTGGTGGTTTGGGTCGATTTAGTGAAAATGGGTTCGATTTGGTACGAGTTGGCTTAACACGGTTAACAGATCAGTTTTTGCTTGACCCTAATCCTCCTTGGTCTAGTGGTCTGTGATCCTTCCTTCCAATAGGAACACCAGGGTTCAACTACTACTAGTTACACATCATTTGACCTAACTTATTACTTGGATTATAACAGGGTCTGTTTGGAAAGTAGGAAAATGACTTCTGAAAAATGAGTTATTTTTCGAAAAATATTTTCCTTTCCCGTGTTTGGCTGCATAGCAGAAAACTCTCTTTGTGTGTTTGGTTCATTTTTCAAAAAAATTACTTGAATTGTATAATTAAACATTTTCATTATTTTGTTTAATTAAAATTTAATCTCACTGCAAATTTATATATTGTCATGGAAGCTTCCACACCAGTCTGCCAAATGAGAAACAAATCCTTCCTCTCATCCAACACATTAGAATACAAATTCAAAAGCTTAACATTGATTGCATTGGCACCCAAAGATCCTACCAGAACTAACACTACTTTCCCTTCTCCTTCCAAATCTTTCAATTCTGGGAAAAAATGTTGTGTTGCCATTTCTTTTCAATAATGAAGATCTCACTAGATTGCCACAAACTACACACTTTTTCATCTGCCAAAAACACTCAATACTTTAATCGAATGCTAAAAATATTTTATCAGCAAAGAGGAAAATCACACGATTTGCGAACCCAAGAGCTGCGTTTTGCTCTTGGATTACAAATTTTACGCCTCCAAGCGCGGCAACGAGAAAAATGGGGAATGAAACAAAGCCTTGATTTCTTCTCCAATAATGCCTCGATTTCTTCCCTAGCTTCGTCGCCTTCTTCCTCTTCCTCGTCGTCTCCTCCATTGCCCATGGTGGGCATGGCGACGATGATTTCGACCTTGACGAATCCAAAAAGCCTGACCTGAGATCTCGACAATTCATTATCTTAGTCGTTGATTATGGTCAAGATATGGTGCATGAGTCTTCGCCGACCGGTTTCCGGCCCGACAACTTGGAAGAAGGTGAGAGAGAAGTTGCGTGAGGAGAGGGCAGAGAGAAGAGGCATGAGGAGAGGGCAGAGGTGAAGAGGCGGAATATGACTTCTCAAAAAAGAAGAAGTCATTTTACGAGCTGATTTTCCTTTGACTTCTCTTTTTTTTACCTAGCTAAACACCAGAAACCCGGAAAATGATTTTTAAAGTTTTCAAACACACTCTTATATTATTTATTATTTGAACCACCATTTTGAATCAATATCGCTTAAATTATTACAAATTTATTTCCACAAATTCATTAACCGGCACATTCTAGAATATTTTCTTTGTTTCACATAACACATTCGAATTCTCATCGCAAAATATCATAGGGGCATGAGGGTAATTGTAGAAGATCTGAGTACCCGTCTGCATACGGGTACGGATACCCCATCTGCACTTGCCACCTTCACCACCGCCACCTTCCTCCTTCCTCCGTCCTTCTCACCGCCTTTCTCCTTCACGTCCGTTTTCGCCGTCACCGTCAGTACATCCTTTTCTTAAGCAGCCTAAGGGATCTTTCCGCAGACACGCCCACCGCCCTCTTTGACATTTTCATTACCCTAATCTTCCATACCAAAGTCCTAATCACTTTGTAATATCGTCTCTAGTGGAATTCCACGTGGCATCCCCTGGTTAGCTACCTCGCTAGATCCCACGTGGAGTAGGGGGTATTGTCACGTGGCCTCCCCTGTACTTTCTGGGACATGAGGTTTATGCTTTATGCAGTGTGTGACTGTCCTTGCGAGAGTACCTATCCTATACACGTTTCAATTTTTTTTTTTTTCTTTTAAATACATTTATTTTTGCGAAGTTTTTTTAAATACATTAGGTTTTTAAATTTACAGGAAAATCACGAGACCGAACTCAACAGCCCCAACTCTAATTTAGAGAGTCTTAGTTTCAAAATGTTGATAGGAGTCAAACTTTACCATACCACAAAACGGTTGATTTTAGATCAGATTGTCAACTATTTGAGCTAACGGACTTGTTTCGCGAGGCTTATTTCATCTATTTTTTATTTGATAAACTAGGTATCCCCACTTACACTAGACTTATCTCAAACACTAGAGTCATTGTTCAAAAGCGCAAGATAAAGTAAATTTCGAGTCGCATCGTCAATCTCCAAATTCCTACCCATGCCTGTACACTATACACACCTTCACATCAATCAAGATCTTCCAGTGACCCCTAAATTTTAGTGGAATTTGAACTCCACACTGCTGCTAGAGCAGACTTGAATAAGGTTATTTATAAATTAATTTTTATAATATTAAATATATATTTGAATATAAAATTTATATATTTAAAATTTATACTAAATATAATATTAAATATTAGAAACAATTTTAAAAGTAATAAAGAAATATATAGTAAAGAAAATGAACATTTTATGTGCATGGTACTCCGATCCTCCCCCAATAAAAATCTTCTACTTTGAAGAATTTGTATTGTTCAATGGCTAGATAGAGGCAATTTATATCCTACACCACGGCGCGCGTTGCACTATGCGTCCAGATGCAAAACGACGTCGTTTTAATTTTAATTTTTTTTGAAATTTCCCGTCCCAGTGAATGGCAGTAGTTTTTTCTTTAAAAAAAACCCGCTGTTCAAGAATGTACATAATGTTATACTAGAATACACATAATTGTATACATGAATGTACATAATTATATAACAAAATATACATAACTCTTTTTAAAAGATAATACACATAATCTAACATAATACATAATAAACATAAACTTTTAACATAATACACATCAACTATTAACATAATACACACAAATTTTCTGATTCGGATGTACATAATTGTATAAAAAGAATGTACATAACTGTATGAACCAATACACATAACTGTATGAATAAATACACATAACTGTGTGAACAAATACACATAATCCCAGCAACTTCCTATCGCGCCTCCCAAAACGACCCCAAAACGACGTCGTTTTGGGAGGCGCGGCGCACAGTGCTAAGTGCGCCGTGGTGTAGGGTATAACGATTGCTAGATAGAGCCACCATATCATATCATATCATATCATATCTTTAGCTTTTATCTTCCCAAAATTCTGTCTTTTGCTATTTGCACATATTTGATCATATTCCCCGCATCCACAACTAGCACTTTCAATTCATAACGCATAGTGAATGTTGTCATCTTGTTTATATAAAAATTTACAAGATAACAATATTAATAAATAAATAAAAACACACAAATGCATATTGACTGTCATAAGTGCAACAACAATAGCTGAAAAGCATAAACATAGTTCACCTCTAAAAAATGGCCTAAAAGGTAAATTTTAATAAACTTTTATCTTGAATATGAATTCTACACTATATTATAACTTGAATACATTAAATTATTGTATGTATGGTAGTGAATCAAGCGTAGTGGGATCCTCATTCGTACTTTGCAAATTTTCTTTAAGAAAAGATCAAATAAGTGACACGTGAAGATAAGATAAGAGATTATCGAACATATTAACTTTATAAGATTCGTTAGCAAAATGTTTATCATTTATAACTAGGGTGCAGTTGAAGGAAGCTATAACAATAATAAAATCAATAAAGCGTGAACCAACGGTCCAGAAACGCGTGAGAAACAAACATAATTAAAATGTAAGAAGATTCCCGTCCAGGCTATATATATAATAAGAGTGTGTGTCTAGAGAGGCATGGAGCATCAAAGATATAGTTCGAGAAATGGGTTTTAACCTAACCTCTATATAGAGGGATAAGGAGATAGGAAGCAGATGAGATCTAGATAGATAGAGAGTAACAAGAAACCCAAAATGTTTCTTTATCTGCATTTGCACCTGCACCTACATACACTACTGCAACTCTTTCATTCATATATATATTGTGTGTAATGGAGGAGGAGAAGATGAAGATAGGTGTGGGAGCAAGTGCAGATGAATATCAGTTTGGATAAAGTTCAGACTTCCATTTCCATCATTGTTCATCATCTTCCTCAAAACCCACCAGACAATACATTCGGTATGTACAAAGGATGTCTGTATTTTTGTCTTCATTATATTATTTCTCTTTGTCTGTGTATTAGGAAATGGATTTTCCATTCTCAATAAAGAGCATACTTTTCATATCTAAACAGCCCCAAAAGATGATTATTATTGCTGGAAATTATTATTTAATTTCTTCAAATCTTTTATTAATCCTTCAATTCCTTTTTTGAGTAATTATTTTGATATATTCTTGTCAATGACTACACATATTTGGAGACGTAAATAGTGGCAGAATCAAGATTTGAAGATAGGGAGATGAGATTCCATTACGTGATGTTTGGTTTGTGAAATACAAAAGGAATGAAATATCATTTCGTAAAATATCTGCTTGATGGTGCAATTTTTAGAGTAAAGAAATAGAATTTCACGGAATAGTTTATTTCCTTTACAATAGGAAGAGCTATATATTCCTGATGTCTCCTTGGTATTTGTTATTCCTAGCCTGTTAGAAATACCTATTTTTTATTATTCAAAAAATTCACTTATAAACTCTTCATACACATGTAAT
Organism: Ipomoea nil; assembly: GCF_001879475.1. NCBI lineage: Eukaryota > Viridiplantae > Streptophyta > Magnoliopsida > Solanales > Convolvulaceae > Ipomoea > Ipomoea nil. The sequence continues at coordinate 131,225 of NW_017617530.1, read as the reverse complement.
ACACGAATGGGAGAAATCCAGTTCATGAACAATTATTTTGTTCTTCAATTTCTTTTTAATTAGAATTACTTATGAAATAGTATAATAAATTTTTTTATTTTTGTATTTTGGTATTTTATGGTGGGTGAATATGTATATATTTTTATGTGTTTTATTTTGAATAAGAGTATTTTAGTTATTTAATTATATTCATTTTTGATCTATTCCTGGTCCAATCAACCACAAGAATTTATCTTAAGATTTCGGCCATGTTTGGTAAATTGTTGTTAGCTGATAGTTGTTAGCTGTTAGCTGATTGTGTTAATTAGAGGGTATAACTAATTGATAACATTAGCTGGTGTGGAAAAGTATTTGGTAAATTAGCTGTTAGTTGATAGCTGTTTGGTATAATTTCTTTTATGAAAAATCTATTTGAAAAAGTTGCTTGGAGTAGCTTTTAGAATTTTAACATTTTGGAATTGCAAAAAGCTAATTAACCAAACACTTATATTGATATTTTAACTAAATAAACAATTAATAGTAGTTAAATAAGTCAAAATTAATCTATAAATCAATTTTTTATCAAACAGGACCTTCATGTTTTTCAAATTATGAACCAAATAGTAAAATAGTATTTATATTATATTCCTTTCATATTCTATTCCATTTAGAATACTAATCTATTTTTTTTCTTTAAATCAAACGCCACTTAGGATTAGGCCATTATAACGCGCGTACATATATGAGTTTTTAAATTTTATAATATAATTGAGCCACATCATGTTTCTTTTAATCAATTCAAAATATAAAGAGAAAATTACACTTTTAGTCCTGTGACTGTTGGGGTCTTGTTAATTTCAGTACTCGACTTTAAAAACTAACACTTTAGTCCCATAACTATGCAATTTTTAACACATTTGGTCCTGTCGGCCAAATCACTGTTGGTGATAATGAACCACAATCAATTTAATATCCGTAAAATAATATTTATATATATACAGACGAAATATATATATAAAATATTATTGGATATATATCCGAAATATATATATACACACAAATATATATAAAACGGACCCAACGGTTATATATACATGTATATCTACGAAAAAGATATACCAATATATATCAACCAAAAAGAAAATATAATCCTTAGATTATAATTCCAAAACAACAAGAAAGAACGGATTTTTGCTTAGAGCATAATCCAAAACAAGAAAGAAGGAGAAGGAAGAAAGATTCGTACGAGTTAGGCAAAGTGCCTGTCTTTCCTTAAAACCTTATTTGCCACCTCCCAAAAGTGCTAGGAGCGTTGTGGCCTAGGTCTCCCAGGATAAAACGTACAACGGTTCGACGTTTGAGCACCCAAACGAACGAACCCGTCGAACAAGAGCACGGGCAAAACGCAGCTTCAAGAATGGAGTAGAAGCAGAAGTATTTTGAGGCTTGAAAAAGATATTTTTCTTGTGTGTTCTTGTTACTTTTTCCTTAGAAAATTCTGCTGCACTCTACCCCTTCTTATATAGGGAGTGAGGAGTGAATAGCCTTTATTATGGCATTTAGGGGCATCCCTACAACTTCTTGTAACATCCACCATTAACATGGGTGTTAATGCAAAAATTAAAAAATTGCCATTAATCCCATAACAGCTGGAATTAAATCCCAACAGTCACAAATTAGAAGTTGTAGGAAAACTGTGCATGGCCAGCACAATTTCGGCCAAAGCCGAAACTGCCTTGGCCGAAACTTTGCATGCAAAGTTTCGGCCATATACATTTGACCGAAACTTTGCATTTAATGCAAAGTTTCGGCCATTAGGCCCAAAACTTTGCAATGCAAAGTTTCGGCCACTTGGCCATTTCAAAGTTTCGGCCAAGTGGCCGAAACTTGCACTTAACCTCCACGAAATTATTTTCGTGTTTCCCAGTGGCTGTGTCGGAAAATGAATACTAAAATTTTGAGATTTGATTTGCACCCCCCTACGCATAAGAGAGAACCTCTATGCTATACAATTCAATAAGCTTAAAAAGAGCTCTTGTATAAATAGTGGGGCAAATCCTCTTCCCAAACCAATGTGGGACAAAAGCTCACTTTTTCCCTTCATTTTCCAACTCACATGGGTCTACTTTGAGAATCAATATCTCATTCACCCATTATCCGTTTTGAGCGTACAATATATCAATCTCTTCGTCTCACTACGAAGAACCCGAATCCACTTTGACCCGACCCAAATCGGAAGTGGACCCCACTGATAATTGTACCACAAAATAGCCACTTAATATGCCATTTTAAGCTATTTTTTCCAACAATCCCCCACATGAATGAAAAATTGATTTTCAGGGTATTTTGAAATCGGAAACAAACTGTGTTCAACTGTCGATCCCTGCATAGGATAGGTAGGGATCACTATACCCTTTGAACCTTCCCTTGTGAAGACATGTTTACTCTACTGGCTGTACGGTAGAACGCGATGTCTTTGAACCGACTGCCGTTTGTATAGACGATGACATATCTCACACAGGAACCTTCCAACCATGCTCTGTTCTCATGAGTGTGCCCATTTTGGTCGTGGGTCACCGTCCTGGTTCTGCAAGAGTTTGTGAAGAATTGTGCCCATCAATTCTCCTTTGAAGCGACCCTCACTTCTCTCTCACATAGGTGATTCTTTTCTGAGTATCCCGCATACTCACACATGTCAACCGACATTCGAATCATTAAAGCATCAACATGCTAACCTTGCGCGGGAGTCACTATTTCTAACGAGGAGTGGTAGGGAGTCCGAGACCCCCCACAGTGACACGCTCTATTCCATAATTTAGTTGTCCCATTGAACCTAGGTGCCAGCTAGGTTGGGTATCCACTATAGAACTTTTAGTCCAAGGGCTTTAGACCCATTCCTCGTTCCAATTTCTCCACAACTATTTGCTTACCTTCGGGTTAGCGAGTTAGCGGCCGCTACGTTATCTTTTGACATCACGTAGTCAATAGAGATAACCCCCTTTGTGAGAAATTGTTTAATGGTATTACGTCTTCGACTTATAAGTCTAGACTTACCTCCACATCTAACTCTGTACTTAACCAATTTTGGCTTGACTATCGCAATGCACACAAATTGGAGGTACGAGTTCACCACTAGGAACATTCTCAAAATAATGGCATAGCCATTCGGCCTACTCGCTCGCGACACGAGTGTAAGGCTCCCAGCTTTGATCCCGTCGGATCTTAGCTATCACACATTCATTTCGAGAATTTTCGTCCAACCGACTGCACCGGCCTACGTAAAGACGTAGCCTTTAATGGACTTAGCGTCCTTTGATATCCGTGTTATACTTTCCAAGTACGACTAGATATCCCACGTTGTGTAGTCCAAAATCACGAGCATACCTTAAGTATCTCATAACTGCTATTGCCTTCTAGTGCCCCACACTAGGGCTACTCGTATGTCTACTGAGTTCGTTAACCGCAAAGGCAATATCCGGCCTAGTACAACCCATTTGATACAATTAAACTACCGATAATCTAAATGTATTCTCCGTGAGAAATACAATCTCCGTGATTATCGGCTAGTTGTACGTTAGTATCTAACGGTGTCCAAGCCACTTGATTAACGTCCTTTGCAAGGATTTAATCAAACTTAATGAGATTGGCTTAACACGAGACCATACAGTCTTCTCACAATTTTAATCCCAAGGATTAAATCTGCCAACCCCATGTCAAATATCAAATTTAACATGTTCAAGGTAGAATTGATCATTTGATCGTTACTACCCACGTTGAGTTTATCGTGTATAGACAAATAGTGATAGCCTCGTCTATCGTACGCATTACGTAGACATTTATCACATTTGTTTATACTAAACTCGTGACACATCATTGTATGATCAAAACCTACATGCCAAATACTAAGGCAATTGTTTCAAACCATACAATGATCTCACCAATTACACATTTTCTTTCCCTAGCGTGGAACCACAAAACCCTCGGGTAGTTCCATGTCTATTAAGAAAGCGATACATCCATTTTGATAAACTTCCAAGTCTCGCTAAACAGCTCTTGGGAAGTATCATCCTAGTGGATTTCATTCTCATCACAAGAGAATATATATTGAAGTAACTGTGGCACTCGCGTTGCATGTAATTTAAAATTACAAGCTCGGCCATTTTACTTCGATATAACCAACCGGTTTTATCTTCCGACTAGTGATCCACTTAGGATCCAAAGGTTATACAACTTAGAGGAAGAACAACCAGTTCCAAGTATGATTCTCTAAGTTAGAATCTACTTCGCTCTCGATGGCCTCTCTCGGATTGGTCCATTTGTAAAAGTCACCACTTCTACATATGTTCGAGGCTCGTTTTCTAACAACCATGTCAGAAAATTCAATTTATTTTCTAGTAAACAAGTTAGAATATGCGCGTCACATTCTAGCATGTACGTCAGAAAATCTGGACCAAAGGATTATTCAATCCTAGCTCTCTTGCTACGTCTAGCTTTGAGCTCGGGTTCTCTTTCACACCCTTCAACCATAGCTACGCCGAAAGTTCCTTTCAACGTGCTAGGTCCTTTATTGATCCTTCACAAAAATACATCTTCCAAGAACGATGAATTTCTTGAATCAATCTTTCGTGTTCTTATGTACATCCAAACTCTTGGACTCGTGTACTAAGAACCAATACACACCTTTGGCAAGACACCCCCACATTTCGGGCATTAGAAGGAAACTTCCTACGTACCCACAATTCGTAAGAATTCCATGTGGGTAACCTTATTTAAAAGGGATTTACTTGTCCAAAGTATTGTCTCACCCTCATACTTTGAGGTAGACCCGAACTTATCAACGTCTTGATATTTTATGTTCGGCAACAACGCTCGATTGAGGTGAATACCGTGTCGTACGCTCGAGTACGATACCAATGCTTGCGCCGAAATCACCAATAGGTGTTTCTTTTTCACCACATCGATTGTTCGTAACCGCATTAATCCACGATTAATTTGGTTTTTCTCTTTTTATTCTTTAAAGAATAAACATGTGTTACACGCTAACACATATCGTAGGTGCTAACAGATTAGCCCTCACGAATCCATTCGGTTTTGACCGAAAGGCCACAAACCCGAATCAGTGCTTCCGAAGTTAAAGCACGAATCAGTGCTTAGTAGTGAAGCACGAAACATGCTACACAAAGCACGAATCATTGCTGCCAAACTAACGCACTGATTCCAAAGCAATCCCTATTGCTTTAAATTATAAACTCATAGCAACCTTCGGTTGCTTAATTTATAATTTCAGTGCTACTTAGCACTAGGATTTTCAATTAATTCCACAATTAACCAAACTTCCTTTCGTGCTAATCACATAGCACTTTTTGCAATGCTAAATTGAATTAGCCACATACGAAAGGTTTAAGCCAAGTAAATTAGCATTAGAACCAATCATAATCTAGCACCTTTATTGCTTTTACCAAAGCACCAAATGCTTAAGTTTCCAACACATAAAGGTGCAGCCACCAAGTGGCCGAAAGTGCCTAATTAAGCACTCTACCTAGTGCTTAATAGCACTATTGTTGTGTTCTAATTTGCACTTCAAAGTGCCAAATTAAATTGCACTTTTCATTAGTGCTACAAAAGCACTATTCACCAAAACACAATTTGTCTCAAATTAAATATACTAGTATAATTTGGAATTTTTTTTATCAAGTTAATTATAACACAATTAACGAGAACAAATCAACCAAATTTTCCAACTAATTGAATCAAACTCATATAATCGTTCTACATGAACTAGAACCGAAGTTTGTTACGGGATTTCAACATGTAACACGCTTGTTACATTTCGTTCCGTGATGCACCACGCACCCATATTGAATTATTTCATACATTTGACATTATTCTAACAAATAATTCGTATGTACCAAAATTCAACTCAATGGAACAATTATATTTTTATTCGAATAAAATATTACAAGGATACTACAGTATTTATTAAAAATAAATAAATAGGAAAACTACATTGGAAATAAATTCCTTATTCCTATCTCGTAGTAGTCCTTCAACACGTGTGCCTTGTTCCATTTTCCAACCGTCCACTCCACGAAGGGTGGTCCATAGCGCACATCGGGGGTACCTCGGCTGTGACCTCACTCGTCCAACCATCCACATGTTTTAAATATAGCGAAGTTGTCCTCAACCTTTTCACCAGGATGACGGTTCGCTTTGTAGTGGCATTTTTCCTTCTTCTCGTAATCTTCTTGAAAGCTAAGCTTCCGCTAAAGTTTCCTTTGACTACGGTTGAAGTCATTGGTCACACTACAATAGTCCTCAGACCATGTAGTGATCACAGCATCATAGGATCCTTCGTGGCTTTTAGCCGATCCACTAGACAACACAATAGGTACCAATTGTGTGCCATTAGCCACAGGTCTACCGGATCGTGAACCAAAGTTCTCCGGAGCACCATCGTGTGTCTTTGCAACTCCCATGGAAATATCATTTCCAACGTTGCTGCCGTCAACCGGCATCACGGAATGTGCAACATCGTTGCCGTTCCTACCATTTGAATGTGCACCTCCGGCAACATTCACGGATCCAACACTTTTGGAATCCATCGACTTGTTCATTATCAAAATAAATAAGGTTTTAAGATTGTTGGTGATAATGAACCACAATCGATTTAATATCCGTAAAATAATATTTATATATATACACACGAAATATATATATAAAATATTATTGGATATATATCCGAAATATATATATACACACAAATATATATAAAACGGACCCAACGGTTATATATACATGTATATCTACGAAAAAGATATACCAATATATATCAACCAAAAAGAAAATATAATCCTTAGATTATAATTCCAAAACAACAAGAAAGAACGGATTTTTGCTTAGAGCATAATCCAAAACAAGAAAGAAGGAGAAGGAAGAAAGATTCGTACGAGTTAGGCAAAGTTCCTGTCTTTCCTTAAAACCTTATTTGCCACCTCCCAAAAGTGCTAGGAGCGTTGTGGCCTAGGTCTCCCAGGATAAAACGTACAACGGTTCGACGTTTGAGCACCCAAACGAACGAACCCGGCGAACAAGAGCACGGGCAAAACGCAGCTTCAAGAATGGAGTAGAAGCAGAAGTATTTTGAGGCTTGAAAAAGATATTTTTCTTGTGTGTTCTTGTTACTTTTTCCTTAGAATTCTGCTGCACTCTACCCCTTCTTATATAGGGAGTGAGGAGTGAATAGCCTTTATTATGGCATTTAGGGGAATCCCTACAACTTCTTGTAACATCCACCATTAACATGGGTGTTAATGCAAAAATTAAAAAATTGCCATTAATCCCATAACAGTTGGAATTAAATCCCAACAGTCACAAATTAGAAGCTGTAGGAAAACTGTGCATGGCCAGCACAATTTCGGCCAAAGCCGAAACTGCCTTGGCCGAAACTTTGCATGCAAAGTTTCGGCCATATACATTTGACCGAAACTTTGCATTTAATGCAAAGTTTCGGCCATTAGGCCCAAAACTTTGCAAAGCAAAGTTTCGGCCATTAGGCCCAAAACTTTGCAATGCAAAGTTTCGGCCACTTGGCCATTTCAAAGTTTCGGCCAAGTGGCCGAAACTTGCACTTAACCTCCACGAAATTATTTTCGTGTTTCCCAGTGGCTGTATCGGAAAATGAATACTGAAATTTTGGGATTTAATTTGCACCCGCCTACGCGTAAGAGAGAACCTCTATGCTATACAATTCAATAAGCTTAAAAAGAGCTCTTGTATAAATAGTGGGGCAAATCCTCTTCCCAAACCAATGTGGGACAAAAGCTCACTTTTTCCCTTCATTTTCCAACTCACATGGGTCTACTTTGAGAATCAATATCTCATTCACCCATTATCCGTTTTGAGCGTACAATATATCAATCTCTTCGTCTCACTACGAAGAACCCGAATCCATTTTGACCCGACCCAAATCGGAAGTGGACGCCACTGATAATTGTACCACAAAATAGCCACTTAATATGACATTTTATGCCATTTTAAGCTATTTTTTCCAACAATCACCGGCCAAATGTCGCCGGAAAAATGTAAACCATTTTTAATTATTTAACATTGAGGGCAAATTGGTCATTTCAAGTAACTCTCTTCTTCTTCCTTGCACTGCGCACAACTAGCCGATTATTTCTCCGATTAGTATGATATAATTCTAAAGTAATGAATGATTTCTAGATGCTAACCTGCTGTATAAAATCAATATAGTGAAGAGCCCCATGCTTAAAGTGGGTCCCACCACCAGGGAAGGTAAGGTATTCACCAGTAGAGCCGTCAAAATGGGCTTAGCCCGCCCCGCCAGCCCGCCTCTTTAAAAAAAAAAAAAAACATAATTCTAAATTCCTAAATCCTAATCGGCTAAATCCTAAATTCCTAATTTCAAATACTCAAAGCCCTAGCTTATTCCGCACAGGCGCACAGCCAGTCGCCATCCGCCAGCCCTTGTCTGCCGCGACCACTGTCCACCGCGATCAACCGGCGACCACCGTCCACCGTCCACCGCGCGCACAGTCCGGCGGCCTCCGCTCCACGCTCCGGCAGTCCACGGCTCCACGCACAGCGGCACCGTCAGGTAGTTTATTTCGTTTTTTTTTTCTTTTTCTTTTTCTTTCATTTAATTTATTTGATTTTTATAGTATACAAACTAGTAAAATACAATTGTACTGATGTTAATCTATTATCTACTCCGTATTATTCTATTATGATTTATGCTGTACATATGAATATTGAATAATATGATTATATGATAAATTGATAATATATATGAATATGATTGTCTATACATACTGGTCTACTCACATGTATACTACTCTTTTGTTTATGAGGTGAGAAAATATGTGAGTTTCTTGAGCCATTTTATGAGGTGACAAATTTGATTTCCGGTTCTTCCTATCCTACATCAAATCTATATTTTATGCAAGTTTGGAAGATTGAAAGTATGTTGAAAGAAAACTTGGATAACGAAGATGCCTTGATAAGTGGAATGTGTAAAAAGATGTTTGACAAATTTGATAAATATTGGAGTGAATATAGCCTAGTGCTTGCATTTGGAGCTATTTTTGATCCAAGGATAAAACTTGTAACATTAGAGCATTTATATGGGGAGGTTCAGAGTGATCCAGCTAAACTTAAAGAAATAATTTCACTTTTGAAGACAAAGTTGAACAAGCTTTTTAGTGGTTATGCGGATATTATTGCTCCACATCTTTCCCAACCACGAGTTTCTCAAGCCACATCTATGCAAAGTGAAAGTTTAGGTAAAAGTCAAAGAAAAAGAGCATTTGAAGTAAGTATTTTAAGTTCTAAGTTTCTAACACTTCAATTTATATATATATTTTCTGTATCTGCATTTGTGATTGTGATAACATGTTTAATGTTTTAAAATTTAATTTCTTAAGTTCTAACTAATGTAGGCAATTAAAAAGTATGATAGTCAAACTGTTAAGACTGTTGGGAAGTCAGAATTGGAAATTTATTTGGAGGAGCCCAAACTTGAATATGCATACTACGAGGATTTGAATATCTTAGATTATTGGAAAGAACGTATGCATAGATATCCTGCACTTGCATTGATGGCACGAGATGTTTTGGCTATCCCAATTACTACTGTTGCATCGGAGTCGGCATTCTCTATTGGTGCTCGTGCGCTCACTAAGTATAGGAGTTGTATTTTGCCTGAAAAAGTGCAAGCACTTATTTGCACAAGAAATTGGTTGCATGGCTATGCTATTGGTAATGGTAAGTTATTATATTTGTTTATAAAATAATGAAAATATGAAATATTTGATTATATTTTAGGTAGTTTTATTTTATTATTTTGGTGTATTGTACTTTAATATTTAACTCTCTATTATGTTGAATTTTTAAGTAGATACTGAAGACAGTTCAAGTTCAACATCAAATTTGTCCTTTGAAGATTCAAATATTGTTAATCTTGTTGATGACAATGATGAAAATGAAGATGAAGGTGTAGAAGATATGAATGTTTGAATGATGTAATTGACTTATGATTTATGAATTTATGAACTTATGTAGTTAAGTATTTATGTTTTGTAATTTTTAACTCTCTATGACTCTATGACTCTATGAGACTATGACTCTATTATGTATTTATGTTGAATTTTTATGTTTTGGACTATTGGTGATTTGGTGTCTATGAACTAATTTATGTTGTTTTAACTAGTTTGCTAGATGTTAGGACTTAGGGAGTAGGGACACATCACAATTCACAATCACACATTCACACATGCTGTAATATATATATATATATATATATATATATATATATATATATATATATATATAGGCGGGCTTGGCGGGGGCTCACGGGCCTAAGGGGGGGCGGAGCGGGCTGCCCCTCCATGGGCTCGTATTCTTGGCGGGCTTTTTAGCCCGCCCCGCCAAACGGCTGGCTTTGGCGGGCCCCGCCCCGCCAGCCCGCATTAACAGCTCTATTCACCAGTCACCACTAACTTTAACCCAATTTTGATGTCCCTTAACCTCTTCAAGCTTGGTGTGTGGAACATTGCCGTGCCAGAATTATATAATCGGCAAGGCAACGACGAAGTTGTGCGCAGTGCCTGACCATTGCCGTCGGAACAAATTTCCTGGGTTTTGTAATGAGAAGAAAGGGTGCCGTGCCAGAACTACATATATATAGGACAACTTTTTTTTTTTTTAATTTTCCGGCGATTGTTTTCTCGGTGACTCACAACCAGAAAGGTTCGGCACCATGGAAAATCTGGCACCGTGAACAGCTCGTTATCGTCGTTTGCTTTCACTATTAGGCCAGCGAAAGTGACAGAGTGGGACACGGCGGTGGAGAAGTTGCTCATACCGAAGTACACGCGCGGGAGCAAAAGGGGATGTTTTCCGAGAAAGGCAAGTCGACGAGGGAAATGGCGTCGACGACACTGGAGAGGGATTTGGTGAAGAAGGGGCGGTGAATTGACCATTTTTCCCTCCATAATAAACAATTTAAAAACATTTACGTTTTTCCGGCAACATTTTACCGGTAATTTGGTCGGAAGGACCAAATGTGCTAAAAATTGCATACTTACGGGACTAAATTGTTAATTTTTAAAGTCGAGTACTAAAATTAACAAGACCTCAACAGTCACAGGACCAAAAGTGTAATTTTCTCTGTATAGTTATGCAATTCTGGATGTGTAGTTATGAAGTTATGGATGTGTAGTTATGCAATTCTGGATTTATAGTTATGAAGTTATGGATGTGTAGTTATGCAATTCTGGATGTATAGTTATGAAGTTATGGATGTTTAGTTATGCAATTCTGGATTTATAGTTATGAAATTATGGATGTGTAGTTATGTAATTCTGGATGTATAGTTATGAAATTATGGATGTGATGAAATTATGGATGTGTAGTTATGCAATTCTGATTTTTATTTTATGTTAGTCATCAAAATGACGTCGTTTTTGCATCCGTATGCACAACATAACGACCCAAATTAATATACATTATTATAACTAAAATTTAAATTAAATAAAGGGAAAAACTATTAATGTCATATAACTTGAAATAAGATTCAAAACTTTTTAACAATTTTACATACACATAAAATAATTCTAAATGTTTTCCTAAATCCAAAATAATCAATAACCGCATCAGTGCATTAATGAATAAACAATTATATATTATATATAATTCATAAAAACAAATAAACAATTTGAAACCTAATAAACTTATACGCAATCACATTATTATAATAATAAAATAATAAAATAATAATTATTAAAAATTTATAAAAACAAAACTTATAAACAAGAGCAAAGCATTAAATCTTAATTATTGAGAACAATAAATCAGAACACTTTAAATGTGATAAAATATATTCATAATAAAATATAAAACATAATTAATTAGATAAAATAGTTCGAATAGAAAACACATTATAAATCACATATATTCTATATTGATATCATATTTATAAATGTTTATTTTAAATTAGATCAATTTCAATTTTTTCTTGATTAATTTGAATACGATGACACAGAATAGAACTTATAAACTACACTGACTAGATAATTCATAAAAAATAAGTAAGCTATCTTTGAAAATATTTTTCATAACTAAATTACGAAATATATTACATATACATTACTCATTATAAAGTTCAAAAAATAACATGTGTTCTAAATATAAGTAGTAAATTAATCGAATAGTAATAGATTCAAAATTTATTATGAATCACAAATTAATCTATATTATAAAAAAACTAAATTACGAAATATATTACATATACATTACTCATTATAAAATTCACAAAATAACATGTATGTGTTCTAAATATAAGTAGTAGTAGTAAATTAATCGAATTGAAATAGATTCAAAATTTATTATGAATCACAAATTAATCTATATTATAAATTTAGTATCTCACTATAATTATAGAAAAATAAAAATTAAAAAACACAAAGATACAAATTTATTAAAAATACAAATAAATTTCATAAGTTACAATTTTAATGCTACATAATAATACTAGTTTTTTACGCGCATTGCGCGATTGGGATAATGCCCAATGTTTTTTTTAAATAAGTACTTAGTATATTAAGGCAGGATTATATTGAAATTGTTCATGCATAGATAATTGAAGGTTGAATTTGCGTATTTAAATAGGTAATTCTTATCCCAGAGGTTGAGTCTCCAACCCCAAGGGCCCCCCACACTCCGACCCGACAGAGCATTGTGGACAAGGAATCTGCCCACTTTGGACATAATTCCCGCACTGCCGCCGCCGAGGTTCAAAACCATTGAGCTAAGCCGGTGCGGGTTAAATAGGTAATTCTAAGTTTACAAATGCAAGATAATATAGTCAAGATTGATTATAATTGTCAATAAAATAATTGTATAGGTATGGTTGAAACCAAATACGGGACATAAGGGAGAACAAATAAAAATTAGGACATAAAATATTAAATATATACTAATATTGTTTGAGGAGATTCCGACATTAGGATTTGTGGTTAAGTTCTATTAAGACTTTAATATTAGAATTAGATTAATGGTGTACTTATAATTCTATATTAGACTTTAATATTAGAATTAGACTAACGGTGAATTAACGGAAAAATTAAATGGATAATCATATAATTAAGGATAAATTAGAAAATCTTAAAAGAAAAAAGTTAAAACCTGAACAATATGAACCATTCATTTGATTTAATAATTTGGCGGTCATTTTTTCTACCCAATGTTAATAATTAAATAAATTCGCTGGTCAAATCCGCTAGTATAATCCGCTAACGCTAACCCCTAACTGCTGATTGTCAAACAAGGACATTGCGAGGTAGTTCTCACTTCAATTTGTTGTGTGATTTGAATACTCTCTTTGTCACAAAATCTCTCAAGTAGTTAATATTGTTGGCTTTATTAATTATATTTTTTTTTAATTTTTTCATGGTATTAATAAAATACTTGGTAAATAAATATATAGCATTATTTTGTATTATAACTTTGATATTTAATTAGAAAAATAGTGCAGAAAAAAAGATAATAGATAATATAGTGAATATAATCAATTGATGAATTTGAATGTAAAAATTTTTACATTTGAGAAAAATAAAGACAATATAACTAATGAAAATATTTCTTTTAATTAATTTATTAATAATTAATAATTTTTTTTCACTGAATAAAGACATTGTAAGGATAATATAGCGAATATAATCAATTAATAAATTTGAATATAAAAAATTTTTATATTGAAGAAAAATAAAGACAATATAACTAATAAAATTATTTCTCTTAGTTTTTTTTTTTTTGAAAGTTACTGGCCCTATTACATTGTAGTGTCTGTTCATATACTTTCTCAACCTGCTGAAACACAAAAAACCAATAACTCCTCCACTGAGGCTCAAACTCATAATCTTCCAAATGGAAGTCCAACCCGGGTACCATTAGACCACATAGTCCTGGTTATTTCTCTTAGTTAATTTATTGATAATGAAATTTTTTTTTTTTGAATAAAGACATTGTGGACACATAATTATAAATTAAAGAAATGCATATGTATTATTTTTTGTTGTAACTACTAAATTATTATTTATATAATTTAATAAGAGTAAAATAGACTACTAATTATGCCAACTTTGATTGGGATGAAATTCGAACCTAAGACCTTTTTCTATTGAAATCAATGAGTAAGTTAACAGTGAACTAACGGCAATTCTTAAAATTTTAACGGAATTAGTAACGGTGTGTGGGTATTTTAAGAAATTTTAGTGTAAAATTTAAATCTGATCAATCTTTCAATCAATCTGAGTCATTCATTTGATTAAAATCTGTGACCGCCATTTTTTCTACCCATTATAGGCCTAACTCTCTTGGGCTCTTATTAGTATATATATATATATATATATATATATATATAATATATCTAAATTCATCTAGGGAGTGAAAAACTTATATAAATCTACACATAGGGATTAAACCAATTAATTGACCTATAACAATCAAAGAAAGAACCGGACCAACTATGCTAACTAATAATTTAGTAATAAAACTAATAATTTAGTAATAAAGATGTATATTAAATACTTATCCTAATCCATAGTATATATAAAACATAGTGAGATGGATATATAATTCAAATTATGCAGAGCATAACGCCGTTAACAGCAATCGAAAATAAATTATTTTTTTAAAAAGTCGGACATCAAAACGATGCCGTTTTTGCAACCGTGTGCACCATGCATGGTGCACATGGTTGCACGACATAATTTGCCCTAATGGAGAGTGTGGATGTATCCACACTTTTTATAGGAGCTGTTCTCACCTGAACCCTCTTTCTCTCTCTCTCTCTCTCTCTCTCTCTATATATATATATATATATATATATATATATATATATATATATATATATATATATATATATATATATATGCATGTTGTTGGTTTTAGGGTTTTTAGGCCCAGGGAGATCCAACACAACCGTGGTTGGTGGATTCACCGTTTAGAATAAAGCTATGGACTTAGAAGAAATTAGACACAGTGATTTTGACGTGGAAACCGAAAGGTGAAAACCACGGGCCTTTTTGGGCGGTGCCAAGCAAAGACCTTCACTATTCTTGTAGGTATTGGTACATAGTATATGGCTATTTTGTACATGTAATATTGTGTAAGAATAAAGCTATCTTTGGTACCGAAAGATGGAGTATGCTTCTTGGTGAAATGGAGTTTTCTTGATAGTCTTCTTGTTGTGAGATTGAGAGAGTGTGAGTGGTGAGACCTTCTTGTCGAAAGGTAGAGTGGTATGAGAGAGTTCTTCCCCTTTGGGAGAGTGACGGAGTCTTCTTCATGCGTCATGTGATGATGGAAGAGTTCTTTTGGATGGGAGAGTGGTTGTGGGAGAGTGATATGTCCTATCTTGTGGTAAAGAATAGTTGGTGGTCTTCTCATCATGTAAGGATGAATGAGCCTGGGGTAGGGAGAGTGATGTGAGTAGAGTCCTCTCCATGTGAGGGTGGATGAGATGTCCCCCTTCTTCTTGTCTTCTCCTCCTTTTTATAGCTAGCCAAGGTTCAAGATTATAATAGCTGGGGCATTTAGTAGGGGATTTATGGGTGGTTTTAATTGGGTAGTAAATATGAGTTTATGTGGGGGGTTATGGAAATTAGAAATAAGGATGGTATTTAGTGGGTTCGAATAGGGAAGCAAATGGGGTATTTTGACCGGGCTTAGATGGGCCAATCGGGGCTAGGCGGTCCAACTGGCCAAATATCGGGTATCCATCACCAGTCCCTCACTTTTCTATGTCTTGCACTTAGCAGGGCATGGGATAGTATTTTGTCTTGCCTCAAAATTTACTTTATTAGTCGCCCCGATTTTTGCCAAATCTTCATTCGAGATTCCATACGACTCCATCCTCTTGACTTATTTTCGTTTGCCATACGACAGACTGTTTCAGTAGAGGTGACCCTCTTGCTTCGAGCCCCCTTTTTTCTTCATCCGTCTAAGTGACTCTCGGCTGTAACTTTTCTTTCTTTATTCGCCGAGTTCCTTAGTCGAGGAGACTCTTGGTGGTAGCTTCTTTTTTTCTCTAAGAAACGTCTAAGGGTCGAAACTCGGTTTCTTTTCTCTTTTTCTCTAAGAAACGTCTAAGGGTCAGAACCCTTGTTTCTTTTCTCTTTTTCTCTAAGAAACGTCTAAGGGTCGGAATCCTTGTTTCTTTTCTCTTTTTCTCTCGCCGAGTCCCTCAGTCGAGGCGACCTTTGGCTTTTTCTAAGAAATGTCTAAGGGTCAGTGCCCTTGTTTCTTTTCTTCTTTTCTTCCCGAGTCCCTCAGTCGAGGCGACCCCTTTTGGCTTTTTTCAAGAAACGTCTAAGGGTCAGTGCCCTTGTTTCTTTTCTTTTTTTCTTTCCTAGTCGCTCAGTCGAGGCGACCTCTTTTGGTTTTTTCTAAGAAACGTCTAAGGTTCAGTGCCATTGTTTCTTTTCTTCTTTTCTTGCAAAGTCCCTCAGTCGATGCGACCCGTTTTGGCTTTTTCTAGAAACGTCTAAGGGTCAGTGCCCTTGTTTCTTTTTCTCTTTTCTCTTGCCGAGTCCCTCAGTCGAGGCGACCTTTGGTTTTTTATAAGAAACGTCTAAGGGTCAGTGCCCTTGTTTCTTTTCTTCTTGCCGAGACCCACAGTCGAGGCGACCCCTGTTGGCTTTTTCTAAGAAACGTCTAAGGGTCAGTGCCCTTGTTTCTTTTCTTCTTTTCTTGCCGAGTCCCTCAGTCGAGGCAACCCCTTTTGGCTTTTTCTAAGAAACGTCTAAGGTCCAGTTCCCTTGTTTATTTCCTTCTTTTCTTGTCGAGTCCCTCAGTCGAGGTGACCCCTTTTGGTCTTTTCTAAGAAACGTCTAAGGGTCAGTGCCCTTGTTTCTTTTCTTCTTTTCTTGCCGAGTCCCTCAGTCGAGGCGACCCCTTTTGGCTTTTTCTAAGAAACGTCTAAGGGTCAGTGCTCTTTTTTATTTTCTTCTTTTCTTGCCGAGTCCCTCAGTCGAAGCGACCCCTTTTGGATTTTTCTAAGAAACGTCTAAGGGTCAGTGCCTTGTTTCTTTCCTTCTTTTCTTGCCGAGTCCCTCAGTCGAGGCGACCCCTTTTGACTTTTTCTAAGAAACGTCTAAGGGTTAGTGCCCTTGTTTCTTTTCTTCTTTTCTTGCCGAGTCCCTCAGTCGAGGTGACCTCTTTTGGCTTTTTCTAAGAAATGTCTAATGGTTAGTGCCCTTCTTTCTTTTCTTCTTTTCTCTTAATCCCGCACTCCTTTGTTTCTTCATGAATTGACTTTTCATACTTGCCACAGAACTAAATTTTCATGCCGAGTTGTGCTCCCATATTGCATGCCATATATGTACTCCTTCTATTTTTATTATTTTTACTGGCTTTAGAGAGATCGTCGGTACTTCTTGCGTGTTTATAATTTTTCCCCTTCTTCATCTTCTATTCGCATAACTAGATGGGTCAACCACCCCAGGTCCGGGCGTTCGGTGGTTGACCTCTAATCTAGGTGGGCGGACAATCCAATGTCCGACACAGAGTGGTCGGCCCAGCTGTAACACCCCGTGTTACGAGTCCTAAAACCAATTAATTAATTAATTAATAGCCCAAGAGAAAGAATGAATTATAATGATTAATTAGGGAAAAAGGCCCACCACAGCCCGTGGGCCCTCATATATAAACCCAACCCCTAATCCCAATAGGATTAGACTCTAAGTAAGATCCCTAGATCTATAAATAGGGAACTTAGGGGGCACCTAGAATCCCTCCCACAAGAAAAACGCCCTACCACCAAAAGAGCTCCAAGAACCCCCCTTAGGAGAAATCAAGAAAGCAAGGAAGCTTAGAGAAAGATCCTTCATAGCCAAGGAAATTAATTAAGGCTAAGAGGTAACCCATGTCTCAACAAAACCTATTTTCATAGCTATGATTCCCCCTTAGGGTTTCCCCCATATTATTGTGTAGTGGCGAGATATGATGATTATTATTGATGTTTGATGTGATGATCCCATGAGGGATCTTGATGATCTTGATATTAGGAGATTCTTGATGATTATAGAATTCTTGATGATTATATAGAGTTCTTGATGATTATGTGTTGTTCTTGATAATTGTGTGATGCTCTTGATGTTTATGTGTTATTCTTACCGAATCTTGCAATTAGAAGACGAACCGTATACTTGTTGATATAAAAGTGATTAGAACCCTAGGTTGTGTCGTATGATCTTATTCTTGGATTGTCGGGTGGGGAAATCGCATGTTTGGGTGTTGATTATATTTAGAAAAGCATGATAGGTTATGTGCCGTCTGTTTCTTGTATTTGATTCGTTAATTGTCTACGTGTTGTCGTTAATTGCGTTGTAAAGTGTCTAAAGCATGGTTTCGGGTTCCACACGGTTCCCGGGGCGTAAAGTGATGAAAAGAGTCAGTGGGGGGTAGGGGACCCGCCACCTACCCACGGCCGAGAAGTCGTCTCCGGCAGCGGGCAGCCGGCGGGTGGGCAGCTGCCCGCCGGCGACCCGCTGCCCGGAACAGTGAGTCCGGCGGGCAGCCGGCGGGTGGCCCCCCACCCACCGGCTACCCGCTGGAAATTCCCCCAACTTGGGATCCCGGCTTCCCCGTTTGATGTTCCCCGTTCCCCGTGGTGTCCCAACGGACTCCGTTTATCGTGCCCATGTCTAGTTTGATATTTCGGGTACCGTTCGTAGGTTTATGAGTCTATTATATTGCATGCTAGTTGAATTGGCATCCCATTGACCTAGGTGGAAGAAGTATGAACCCCTTAGGACTATTCTTAGTAAGTGATGGATCACGCATAGGTTTTGTTATACGTTTTATCCCCCTTCCTAATGTGCAATGTGGGTTGCATGTGCTTGCTATGTGTTATGTGTGTGTTACCCCAATTCGGTTGCGATCGGGTTGGTTATCCTGAGCTGCGGTTCAGAAGCTGGCTGCGGTCAGATTGATACTCTTGGGCTGCGGTCCACTGTTTGGTTGCGATCAAACGTTTCTATACGAGCTGCGGTTCGTCCTCTTTCCTGGCTGCGGTCAGATGACATTCTCTTGGGCTGCGGTCCACTGTTTGGTTGCGATCAAACACTATGATGAGCTGCGGTTCATTGGTCGGTTGCGATCGACCCCTCCGTGTTGCGATACGGGGCAGGGTGCTGCGGGGCCGTGTCAGAGCTATATGCGCTGACCCTCATGTATGGGCATGCGATTGGTCCTGTGGCGCCAACAAAGTGTGTTATGTGTTGTGACATGGATTAGTTGTGATTACGAGTGTCTTGGGGGATGTGACTATGGGATTATATTGGGGATTGTTCATGTTGGGTTATGATCATTGTTTATGCTTTGCCTTATCTGCCTTATCTGTTGTGAACTGCATATGCTCGTTATAACTGTGCTTGTGTCTGGCCTTATCTGTCGAGTCATTCCCGGTTTTAAAGCTAGTGTTCGTAGGATATATCTTCATGCTCAAAATGGTTTTCGTATATCTATATATATCTCTATATGTATTGTATTTCAACGCGTTGGAGTGGGTTACCAGCATCTCTCGCTGAACAGATATATTTGGCTTTCAGGCACAGAAGATTAAGTCACTGGAGTGCGCTAAAACTTAGAAGTAGATAGTTTCCCTTTTGGCCTGCGTGCCACGTTTACGTATTTACGCTTTGAGGGTATTAGTTAGTTAGCCTGTGCACTTGGGTTCTCTAGCCCAGGTGTGGCATAGCACCCCGAACGCTTGTATTTATATCTTGAGATTTAATAAGATTCTACCTTTATCATAAGTTTTAAATGTCTTGAAAATCTGGGGTGTTACAGTTGGTATCAGAGCCTAAGTTTGACCCTAGGGAAAGACTCGCAGGACCGGACTTTAGGACATTAGGCTTGAACTCTAGGTACTTAGGAACATAGGTCTCAGGAATCTTAGGACGCGCGGTGAGACTGAGAAACCTACACATCACCTCCCCTCACTTCATCCCTCTCTAATATTAAGAAACTCTCCTCCACTTATTACATCAAGGTGAAAACACAAAATAATATCAATCTTTAACCACCAGGATGGCACCCAAGAAGAAACAGACAGGAACACCAAGACACCCTACTCAGGAACTCCTGACTCAGAATCTACAACGCCTGGCCCAAATCACCCAGGCACTAAGTACCGTCATTCCCCAACCGCTACCAGCAAACGAGAACTTGGAAATCCACCACCAAGTCTCGGCACACCAACCGCCCACCTTCTCGGGAGACGAAGACCCCACGACCCTCGAGGAATGGATTGAGACCTTCGACAGGGTATTCAGGGCAACCCAATGCCCCGAACACCGCCAAGTCGGGATAGCCTCCTTCTACTTCAGACACGAGGCCGACATCTGGTGGGCCCATGAGGGGCCTACGTACGAACACGACCCCGGATTCGATTGGGAAGGCCTAAAAACACGGTTACGAGAACGGTTCTACCCCAACCACCTGAAAGCCGCCACACGCGAGGAATTCCTCCACCTAAGACAAGGGATAGCCCCAGTCTCAGAATACTACCAACGGTTCTGCCAACTGGCTCGCCTCACCCCCGAGCTAGTATCCACCGAGGGGATCAAAGTCAGGAAATTCTTAGCAGGCCTTAACCCCAAACACCAGAGGGCCTTGGCCGCCCAAGAACCAAAAACCCTCGAAGAGGCCTACGCCAAGGCGTGTCAACTACAACAGGTAACGAACCCGCCCCAAGGGACATAACTGGGGTATAAAAGGAAGCCCGAAAGAAGTCGCCCAATTCCCACCAAAGAACCTAAAAACCTCAAAACCACCCCACTGGGCCGGGCCATCACGCCGACTGCCCAGGGGAGGATCCTCACCCTAAGCAAGGCCAGGGTCGGAGATAGCAACATAGTCTCCGGAACTTTTCTAGTGCACGCCACCCCAGCCACCATACTATTTGACTCGGGGGCTACCAACTCATTTATAGCAACCGAATTCGCCGCCCAGCTCAACCTTAACGCCAGCACCAAGGTCCGGCTCCAAGTCAAGGTGGCCTCAGGCGAGATCATAAAATGTGATCGCATGTACGAGCATGTGATAATCACCATTCAAGGAGTGGAATTTCCCAGCAACCTAATCCAGTTCCAACTGGACGGGGTGCAAGTAATCTTGGGCATGGACTGGCTAGGGAAATTCCAAGCGCAAATCTTGTGCGGAGAGCAGAAAGTGGTCCTACGAGGACCAAACGGAAAAAGGGTGTCATACCGCAGTATCCGCCAGGATCCGGGGATCAAGCTTGTAAACATGATGAAAATTAAGAAGTATCTGGGCCAAGGAAACGAGGCCTTCTTATGCTCAGTCGAAGACCTCAACGCCAAAATACTCGAACTACGAGACATCCCAGTGGTAAACGAGTTCACCGACGTCTTTCCGGACGAAATCCCCGGGGCACCCCCGGCCAGAGAGGTCGAGTTCACCATAGACCTCACACCGGGCGCCGCCCCGATCTCTAAACCACCCTACAGACTAGCACCAAAGGAAATGAAAGAACTGAAAACGCAACTCCAGGAACTACTAGATAAGGGTTATATCCGACCCAGCACCTCTCCATGGGGAGCACCGGTACTATTCGTTAAGGAAAAAGGATGGGAGCATGCGCCTATGCATCGACTACAGGGAACTCAACCAAGTTACAATAAAGAATAGGTACCCCCTTCCCCGGATAGATGACTTATTCGACCAACTTAAGGGGGCAAGGGTATTCTCGAAGATCGACCTGAGATCCGGATATCATCAAATCCAAGTGGCCAAACCGGACATCCAGAAAACGGCCTTCCGAACGCGTTACGGCCACTACGAGTTTACCGTAATGCCCTTCGGCCTCACTAACGCACCCGCCATATTCATGGACCTCATGAATCGAGTATTCCGACCTCACCTGGATGACTTCGTCATTGTGTTCATTGACGACATCCTAGTCTACTCCCGAAATAAAGAAGAGCATGAGAAGCACCTTCGTATATCACTACAGACCCTCAGAGAAGTGCGAATTCTGGCAAGACAGCGTAGCCTTCTTGGGCCACGTAATAACCAAAGAAGGGATCAGGGTGGACCCCGCTAAGATTCGCGCCGTTGAAGAATGGACCACGCCAAGCTCACTCTCGAAGGTCCGAAGCTTCTTAGGCCTAGTAGGTTACTACAGGAGGTTTGTACCCGACTTCACCAAGATAGCCCAACCCCTCATTAAACTCATGAAAAAGGAAACCCCCTTCCGATGGGACAACGACTGCATCTCAGCCTTCCAAGAATTAAAGGACAAGCTAACCACGGTGCCCGTGCTAGCCATCCCCGCCGGAACGGAAGAATTCGAGGTCTACAGCGATGCATCCAAGAAAGGGTTGGGATGCGTGCTGATGCAAAAAGGGAAAGTAATAGCATACGCATCCAGGCAACTCAAAAGCCACGAAGAAAACTACCCCACCCATGACCTCGAACTAGCTGCTATCGTTTTCGCACTAAAAATCTGGAGGCACTACCTGTACGGGGTACAATGCAAAATCTACACCGACCATAAGAGCTTAAAGTACATCTTCACCCAAAAGGACCTAAACATGAGACAACGAAGGTGGCTAGAACTCATAAAAGACTACGACCTAGACATCCATTACCACGAGGGAAAAGCCAACGTCGTTGCAGACGCCCTAAGCCGAAAGACGAACCATTCCCTCAACACCACGTGGGTCCTACCGGACCAACTGTACAGGGACTTCCAAAAAACTACACTTGGAAATAATAGAGCAAGGACAAACCCGCCCCAATGCCTGCCTACTCAACACGCAAGCTATACCCGCCCTCTTCGAGGAGATCAAAGCAGGGCAACACCAGGACCCGGAACTAGATAAGATCCGCCATGACCTAACCCAAGGGAAGGAAGGCCCCTTCGAAGCACGCCCAGACGGTAGCCTCCGTTACAAAGGAAGGTGGTGTGTACCCTCAACGCACCCTCACTTGAAACAACGGATCTTGGAGGAAGGACACAACTCCCCGTACTCGGTCCACCCAGGGGGTGACAAGTTATACCAAGACATAAGGAGAACGTTTTGGTGGCCAAACATGAAGAAGGAAATCGCAGATTTCGTGGCCAGGTGCCTGAATTGCCAAAGGGTAAAGGCTGAACGATGCAAGCCCAAGGGGCTCGTACAACCCCTTGAAATACCACAAGGAAAATGGGATTCCATATCCATGGACTTCGTCGGAGGGTTACCCCCAACAAGAACCGGCATGGACAAAATCTGGGTCATAGTGGATCGGCTGACCAAAACGGCACGATTCATTGCCATGAAGGAAACATGGACAATGACGCAACTAGCCCAAGCCTACATAAGCCGAGTAGTGAAATACCACGGAGTCCCCCGAAACATTGTGTCCGATAGAGATTCCAGGTTCCTCTCACAATTCTGGAAATCGCTACAATCGGCGTTGGGGACACAACTAAAACTGAGCACAGCCTTTCACCCCACGACAGACGGCCAAACCGAGAGAACCATCCAAACCCTCGAGGATATGCTAAGAGCCTGCACGCTAGACTTCCGAGGGACATGGGAAGAACACCTAGATCTCATCGAGTTCTCATACAACAACAGCTACCACGCGAGCATTCGCATGGCACCCTACGAAGCACTGTATGGTCAGAAATGTAGAACCCCCTTATGTTGGGAAGATATGGTCAACCCGGTAACACTGGGCCCCCAATACCTACAAGACACCATAGCTAAGGTCAAACACGTCCAGGAAAGGATGAAGGCCGCCCAAGACTGCCAGAAGTCTTATGCCGACCTAAAGAGGAAACAAGCCGAATTCAACCTCGGGGACAAGATCTGGCTAAGGATCTTGCCCACACGAGGAGTAATGAGGTTCAGAAGAAAAGGAAAACTCAGCCCCCGATTCATCGGTCCTTACGAAATCGTAGAGAGAATCGGGGACTTGGCCTACCGCCTCGCCTTACCCATCGAACTAGAACGAGTACACAACGTGTTCCACGTATCTCAACTAAAGAAATACATACACGATCCAAGCCACGTACTCCAACACGAGACCGTAGAGCTCGACGAGTCACTAGTATACGAAGAGAAACCCGTAAGAATCCTGGACACCAAGACAAGAAATACCCGGAACCGAGTCATAGAAATGGTGAAAGTCCTCTGGACCAACCACGGGACCAAGGAAGCAACATTGGAACTTAAGGACACAATGAAGGAGCGGTATCCCGAGCTGTTCACTCCAGGTAACTAAAAGAAAACCTTTCACCAAGGGCCAAGCTTCGGGGACGAAGCTTCCTGTTAAGGGGGGGAGAGTGTAACACCCCGTGTTACGAGTCCTAAAACCAATTAATTAATTAATTAATGGCCCAACAGAAAGAATGAATTATAATGATTTATTAGGGAAAAAGGCCCATCATAGCCCGTGGGCCCTCATATATAAACCCAACCCCTAATCCCAATAGGATTAGACTCTAAGTAAGATCCCTAGATCTATAAATAGGGAACTTAGGGGGCACCTAGAATCCCTCCCACAAGAAAAATGCCCCACCACCAAAAGAGCTCCAAGTACCCCCCTTAGGAGAAATCAAGAAAGCAAGGAAGCTTAGAGAAAGATCCTTCATAGCCAAGAAAATTAATTAAGGCTAAGAGGTAACCCATGTCTCAACAAAACCTATTTTCATAGCTATGATTCCCCCTTAGGGTTTCCCCCATATTATTGTGTAGTGGCGAGATATGATGATTATTATTGATGTTTGATGTGATGATCCCATGAGGGATCTTGATGATCTTGATATTGGGAGATTCTTGATGATTATAGAATTCTTGATGATTATATAGAGTTCTTGATGATTATGTGTTGTTCTTGATAATTGTGTGATGCTCTTGATGTTTATGTATTATTCTTACCGAATCTTGCAATTAGAAGACGAACCGTATACTTGTTGATATAAAAGTGATTAGAACCCTAGGTTGTGTCGTATGATCTTATTCTTGGATTGTCGGGTGGGGAAATCGCATGTTTGGGTGTTGATTATATTTAGAAAAGCATGATAGATTATGTGCCGTCCGTTTCTTGTATTTGATTCATTAATTGTCTATGTGTTGTCGTTAATTGCGTTGTAAAGTGTCTAAAGCATGGTTTCGGGTTCCACAACGGTTCCCGGGGCGTAAAGTGATGAAAAGAGTCAGTGGGGGGTAGGTGGGGGGTAGGGGACCCGCCACCTACCCACGGCCGAGAAGTCGTCTCCGGCAGCGGGCAGCTGCCCGCCGGCGACCCGCTGCCCGGAACAGTGAGTCCGGCGGGCAGCCGGTGGGTGGCCCCCCACCCACTGGCTACCCGCTGGAAATTCCCCCAACTTGGGATCCCGGCTTCCCCGTTTGATGTTCCCCGTTCCCCGTGGTGTCCCAACGCACTCCGTTTATCGTGCCCATGTCTAGTTTGATATTTCGGGTACCGTTCGTAGGTTTATGAGTTTATTATATTGCATGCTAGTTGAATTGGCATCCCGTTGACCTAGGTGGAAGAAGTATGAACCCCTTAGGACTATTCTTAGTAAGTAATGGATCACACATAGGTTTTGTTATACGTTTTCTCCCCCTTCCTAATGTGCAATGTGGGTTGCATGTGCTTGCTATGTGTTATGTGTGTGTTACCCCAATTCGGTTGCGATCGGGTTGGTTATCCTGAGCTGCGGTTCAGAAGCTGGCTGCGGTCAGATTGATACTCTTGGGCTGCGGTCCACCGTTTGGTTGCGATCAAACGTTTCTATACGAGCTGCGGTTCGTCCTCTTTCCTGGCTGCGGTCAGATGACATTCTCTTGGGCTGCGGTCCACTGTTTGGTTGCGATCTAACACTATGATGAGCTGCGGTTCATCAGTCGGTTGCGATCGACCCCTCCGTGTTGCGATACGGGGCAGGGTGCTGCGGGGCCGTGTCAAAGGTATATGCGCTGACCCTCATGTATGGGCATGCGATTGGTCCTGTGGCGCCAACAAAGTGTGTTATGTGTTGTGACATGGATTAGTTGTGATTACGAGTGTCTTGGGGGATGTGACTATGGGATTATATTGGGGATTGTTCATGTTGGGTTACGATCATTGTTTATGCTTTGCCTTATCTGCCTTATCTGTTGTGAACTGCATATGCTCGTTATAACTGTGCTTGTGTCTGGCCTTATCTGTCGAGTCATTCCCGGTTTTAAAGCTAGTGTTCGTAGGATATATCTTCATGCTCAAAATGGTTTTTGTATATCTATATATATTTCTATATGTATTGTATTTCAACGCGTTGGAGTGGGTTACCAGCATCTCTCGCTGAACAGATATATTTCGCTTTCAGGCACAGAAGATTAAGTCACTGGAGTGCGCTAGAACAAAGAAGTAGATAGTTTCCCTTTTGGCCTGCGTGCCACGTTTACGTATTTACGCTTTGAGGGTATTAGTTAGTTAGCCTGTGCACTTGGGTTCTCTAGCCCAGGTGTGGTATAGCACTCCGAACGCTTGTATTTATATCTTGAGATTTAATAAGATTCTACCTTTATCATAAGTTTTAAATGTCTTGAAAATCTGGGGTGTTACAGTTGGTATCAGAGCCTAAGTTTGACCCTAGGGAAATACTCGTAGGACCGGACTTTAGGACATTAGGCTTGAACTCTAGGTACTTAGGAACATAGGTCTCAGGAATCTTAGGACGCGCGGTGAGACTGAGAAACCTACACATCACCTCCCCTCACTTCATCCCTCTCTAATATTAAGAAACTCTCCTCCACTTATTACATCAAGGTGAAAACACAAAATAATATCAATCTTTAACCACCAGGATGGCACCCAAGAAGAAACAGACAGGAACACCAAGACACCCTACTCAGGAACTCCTGACTCAGAATCTACAACGCCTGGCCCAAATCACCCAGGCACTAAGTACCGTCATTCCCTAACCGCTACCAGCGAACGAGAACTTGGAAATCCACCACCAAGTCTCGGCACACCAACCGCCCACCTTCTCGGGAGACGAAGACCCCACGACCCTCGAGGAATGGATTGAGACCTTCGACAGGGTATTCAGGGCAACCCAATGCCCCGAACACCGCCAAGTCGGGATAGCCTCCTTCTACTTCAGACACGAGGCCGACATCTGGTGGGCCCATGAGGGGCCTACGTACGAACACGACCCCGGATTCGACTGGGAAGGCCTAAAAACACGGTTACGAGAACGGTTCTACCCCAACCACCTGAAAGCCGCCACACGCGAGGAATTCCTCCACCTAAAACAAGGGATAGCCCCAGTCTCAGAATACTACCAACGGTTCTGCCAACTGGCTCGCCTCACCCCCGAGCTAGTATCCACCGAGGGGATCAAAGTCAGGAAATTCTTAGCAGGCCTTAACCCCAAACACCAGAGGGCCTTGGCCGCCCAAGAACCAAAAACCCTCGAAGAGGCCTACGCCAAGGCGTGTCAACTACAACAGGTAACGAACCCGCCCCAAGGGACATAACTGGGGTATAAAAGGAAGCCCGAAAGAAGTCGCCCAATTCCCACCAAAGAACCTAAAAACCTCAAAACCACCCCACTGGGCCGGGCCATCACGCCGACTGCCCAGGGGAGGATCCTCACCCTAAGCAAGGCCAGGGTCGGAGATAGCAACATAGTCTCCAGAACTTTTCTAGTGCACGCCACCCCAGCCACCATACTATTTGACTCGGGGGCTACCAACTCATTTATAGCAACCGAATTCGCCGCCCAGCTCAACCTTAACGCCAGCACCAAGGTCCGGCTCCAAGTCAAGGTGGCCTCAGGCGAGATCATAAAATGTGATCGCATGTACGAGCATGTGATAATCACCATTCAAGGAGTGGAATTTCCCAGCAACCTAATCCAGTTCCAACTGGACGGGGTGCAAGTAATCTTGGGCATGGACTGGCTAGGGAAATTCCAAGCGCAAATCTTGTGCGGAGAGCAGAAAGTGGTCCTACGAGGACCAAACGGAAAAAGGGTGTCATACCGCAGTATCCGCCAGGATCCGGGGATCAAGCTTGTAAACATGATGAAAATTAAGAAGTATCTGGGCCAAGGAAACGAGGCCTTCTTATGCTCAGTCGAAGACCTCAACGCCAAAATACTCGAACTACGAGACATCCCAGTGGTAAACGAGTTCACCGACGTCTTTCCGGACGAAATCCCCGGGGCACCCCCGGCCAGAGAGGTCGAGTTCACCATAGACCTCACACCGGGCGCCGCCCCGATCTCTAAACCACCCTACAGACTAGCACCAAAGGAAATGAAAGAACTGAAAACGCAACTCCAGGAACTACTAGATAAGGGTTATATCCGACCCAGCACCTCTCCATGGGGAGCACCGGTACTATTCGTTAAGGAAAAAGGATGGGAGCATGCGCCTATGCATCGACTACAGGGAACTCAACCAAGTTACAATAAAGAATAGGTACCCCCTTCCCCGGATAGATGACTTATTCGACCAACTTAAGGGGGCAAGGGTATTCTCGAAGATCGACCTGAGATCCGGATATCATCAAATCCAAGTGGCCAAACCGGACATCCAGAAAATGGCCTTCCGAACGCGTTACGGCCACTACGAGTTTACCGTAATGCCCTTCGGCCTCACTAACGCACCCGCCATATTCATGGACCTCATGAATCGAGTATTCCGACCTCACCTGGATGACTTCGTCATTGTGTTCATTGACGACATCCTAGTCTACTCCCGAAATAAAGAAGAGCATGAGAAGCACCTTCGTATATCACTACAGACCCTCAGAGAAAACCAACTTTACGCTAAATTCTCCAAGTGCGAATTCTGGCAAGACAGCGTAGCCTTCTTGGGCCACGTAATAACCAAAGAAGGGATCAGGGTGGACCTCGCTAAGATTCGCGCCGTTGAAGAATGGACCACGCCAAGCTCACTCTCGGAGGTCCGAAGCTTCTTAGGCCTAGCAGGTTACTACAGGAGGTTTGTACCCGACTTCACCAAGATAGCCCAACCCCTCATTAAACTCATGAAAAAGGAAACCCCCTTCCGATGGGACAACGACTGCATCTCAGCCAACCAAGAATTAAAGGACAAGCTAACCACGGTGCCCGTGCTAGCCATCCCCGCCAGAACGGAAGAATTCGAGGTCTACAGCGATGCATCCAAGAAAGGGTTGGGATGCGTGCTGATGCAAAAAGGGAAAGTAATAGCATACGCATCCAGGAAACTCAAAAGCCACGAAGAAAACTACCCCACCCATGACCTCGAACTAGCTGCTATCGTTTTCGCACTAAAAATCTGGAGGCACTACCTGTACGGGGTACAATGCAAAATCTACACCGACCATAAGAGCTTAAAGTACATCTTCACCCAAAAGGACCTAAACATGAGACAACGAAGGTGGCTAGAACTCATAAAAGACTACGACCTAGACATCCATTACCACGAGGGAAAAGCCAACGTCGTTGCAGACGCCCTAAGCCGAAAGACGAACCATTCCCTCAACACCACGTGGGTCCTAACGGACCAACTGTACAGAGACTTCCAAAAAACTACACTTGGAAATAATAGAGCAAGGACAAACCCGCCCCAATGCCTGCCTACTCAACACGCAAGCTATACCCGCCCTCTTCGAGGAGATCAAAGCAGGGCAACACCAGGACCCGGAACTAGATAAGATCCGCCACGACCTAACCCAAGGGAAGGAAGGCCCCTTCGAAGCACGCCCAGACGGTAGCCTCCGTTACAAAGGAAGGTGGTGTGTACCCTCAACGCACCCTCACTTGAAACAACGGATCTTGGAGGAAGGACACAACTCCCCGTACTCGGTCCACCCAGGGGGTGACAAGTTATACCAAGACATAAGGAGAACGTTTTGGTGGCCAAACATGAAGAAGGAAATCGCAGATTTCGTGGCCAGGTGCCTGAATTGCCAAAGGGTAAAGGCTGAACGATGCAAGCCCAAGGGGCTCATACAACCCCTTGAAATACCACAAGGAAAATGGGATTCCATATCCATGGACTTCGTCGGAGGGTTACCCCCAACAAGAACCGGCAAGGACAAAATCTGGGTCATAGTGGATCGGCTGACCAAAACGGCACGATTCATTGCCATGAAGGAAACATGGACAATGACGCAACTAGCCCAAGCCTACATAAGCCGAGTAGTGAAATACCACGGAGTCCCCCGAAACATTGTGTCCGATAGAGATTCCAGGTTCCTCTCACAATTCTGGAAATCGCTACAATCGGCGTTGGGGACACAACTAAAACTGAGCACAGCCTTTCACCCCACGACAGACGGCCAAACCGAGAGAACCATCCAAACCCTCGAGGATATGCTAAGAGCCTGCACGCTAGACTTCCGAGGGACATGGGAAGAACACCTAGATCTCATCGAGTTCTCATACAACAACAGCTACCACGCGAGCATTCGCATGGCACCCTACGAAGCACTGTATGGTCAGAAATGTAGAACCCCCTTATGTTGGGAAGATATGGTCAACCCGGTAACACTGGGCCCCTAATACCTACAAGACACCATAGCTAAGGTCAAACACATCCAGGAAAGGATGAAGGCCGCCCAAGACCGCCAGAAGTCTTATGCCGACCTAAAGAGGAAACAAGCCGAATTCAACCTCGGGGACAAGATCTGGCTAAGGATCTCGCCCACACGAGGAGTAATGAGGTTCGGAAGAAAAGGAAAACTCAGCCCCCGATTCATCGGTCCTTACGAAATCGTAGAGAGAATCGGGGACTTGGCCTACCACCTCGCCTTACCCATCGAACTAGAACGAGTACACAACGTGTTCCACGTATCTCAACTAAAGAAATACATACACGATCCAAGCCACGTACTCCAACACGAAACCGTAGAGCTCGACGAGTCACTAGTATACGAAGAGAAACCCGTAAGAATCCTGGACACCAAGACAAGAAATACCCGGAACCGAGTCATAGAAATGGTTAAAGTCCTCTGGACCAACCACGGGACCAAGGAAGCAACATGGGAACTTAAGGACACAATGAAGGAGCGGTATCCCGAGCTGTTCACTCCAGGTAACTAAAAGAAAACCTTTCACCAAGGGCCAAACTTCGGGGACGAAGCTTCCTGTTAAGGGGGGGAGAGTGTAACACCCCGTGTTACGAGTCCTAAAACAAATTAATTAATTTATTAATAGCCCAACAGAAATAATGAATTATAATGATTAATTAGGGAAAAAGGCCCACCATAGCCCGTGGGCCCTCATATATAAACCCAACCCCTAATCCCAATAGGATTAGACTCTAAGTAAGATCTCTAGATCTATAAATAGGGAACTTAGGGGGCACCTAAAATCCCTCCCACAAGAAAAATGCCCCACCACCAAAAGAGCTCCAAGAACCCCCCTTAGGAGAAATCAAGAAAGCAAGGAAGCTTAGAGAAAGATCCTTCATAGCCAAGAAAATTAATTAAGGCTAAGAGGTAACCCATGTCTCAACAAAACCTATTTTCATAGCTATGATTCCCCCTTAGGGTTTCCCCCATATTATTGTGTAGTGGCGAGATATGATGATTATTATTGATGTTTGATGTGATGATCCCATGAGGGATCTTGATGATCTTGATATTGGGAGATTCTTGATGATTATAGAATTCTTGATGATTATATAGAGTTCTTGATGATTATGTGTTGTTCTTGATAATTGTGTGATGCTCTTGATGTTTATGTGTTATTCTTACCGAATCTTGCAATTAGAAGACGAACGGTATACTTGTTGATATAAAAGTGATTAGAACCCTAGGTTGTGTCGTATGATCTTATTCTTGGATTGTCGGGTGGGGAAATCGCATGTTTGGGTGTTGATTATATTTAGAAAAGCATGATACGTTATGTGCCGTCCGTTTCTTGTATTTGATTCGTTAATTGTCTACGTGTTGTCGTTAATTGCGTTGTAAAGTGTCTAAAGCATGGTTTCGGGTTCCACAACGGTTCCCGGGGCGTAAAGTGATGAAAAGATTCAGTGGGGGGTAGGGGACCCGCCACTTACCCACGGCCGAGAAGTCGTCTCCGGCAGCGGGCAGCCGGCGGGCGGGCAGCTGCCCGCCGGCGACCCGCTGCCCGGAACAGTGAGTCCGGCGGGCAGCCGGCGGGTGGCCCCCCAACCACCGGCTACCCGCTGGAAATTCCCCCAACTTGGGATCCCGGCTTCCCCGTTTGATGTTCCCCGTTCCCCGTGGTGTCCCAACGGACTCCGTTTATCGTGCCCATGTCTAGTTTGATATTTCGGGTACCGTTCGTAGGTTTATGAGTCTATTATATTGCATGCTAGTTGAATTGGCATCCCGTTGACCTAGGTGGAAGAAGTATGAACCCCTTAGGACTATTCTTAGTAAGTGATGGATCACGCATAGGTTTTGTTATACGTTTTCTCCCCCTTCCTAATGTGCAATGTGGGTTGCATGTGCTTGCTATGTGTTATGTGTGTGTTACCCCAATTCGGTTGCGATTGGGTTGGTTATCCTGAGCTGCGGTTCAGAAGCTGGCTGCGGTCAGATTGATACTCTTGGGCTGCGGTCCACCGTTTGGTTGCGATCAAACGTTTCTATACGAGTTGCGGTTCGTCCTCTTTCCTGGCTGCGGTCAGATGACATTCTCTTGGGCTGCGGTCCACTGTTTGGTTGTGATCAAACACTATGATGAGCTGTGGTTCATCGGTCGGTTGCGATCGACCCCTCCGTGTTGCGATACGGGGCAGGGTGCTGCGGGGCCGTGTCAGAGCTATATGCGCTGACCCTCATGTATGGGCATGCGATTGGTCCTGTGGCGCTAACAAAGTGTGTTATGTGTTGTGACATGGACGAGTTGTGATTACGAGTGTCTTGGGGGATGTGACTATGGGATTATATTGGGGATTGTTCATGTTGGGTTATGATCATTGTTTATGCTTTGCCTTATCTGCCTTATCTGTTGTGAACTGCATATGCTCGTTATAACTGTGCTTGTGTCTGGCCTTATCTGTCGAGTCATTCCCGGTTTTAAAGCTAGTGTTCGTAGGATATATCTTCATGCTCAAAATGGTTTTCGTATATCTATATATATCTCTATATGTATTGTATTTCAACGCGTTGGAGTGGGTTACCAGCATCTCTCGCTGAACAGATATATTTGGCTTTCAGGCACAGAAGATTAAGTCACTGGAGTGCGCTAGAACTTAGAAGTAGATAGTTTCCCTTTTGGCCTGCGTGCCACGTTTACGTATTTACGCTTTGAGGGTATTAGTTAGTTAGCCTGTGCACTTGGGTTCTCTAGCCCAGGTGTGGCATAGCACCCCGAACGCTTGTATTTATATCTTGGGATTTAATAAGATTCTACCTTTATCATAAGTTTTGAATGTCTTGAAAATCTGGGGTGTTACACCGGCGTACGAATGGGAGGACCTACTTGGTTAGACTCTTGGAGTCGGCCTTGAAGCTGATTGGCGGACTATCCAACGCCCGACGTAGAGTGGTCGGCCCAGCGTACGAATGGGCGGACCTACCCGGTCAGACTCTTGGAGTCGGCCTTGAAGCTGATTGGGCAGACAATCCAATGTCCGATACAGAGTGGTCGGCCCAACGTACGAATGGGCGGACCTACCCGGTCAGACTCTTGGAGTCGGCCTTGAAGCTGATTGTGCGGACAATCCAATGTTCTTCACAGAGTGGTTGGCCTAGCGTACGAATTGGCGGACCTACCCGGTCAGACTCTTGGAGTGGCCTTGAAGCTGATTGGACAGAAAATCCAATGTTTGACACAGAGTGGTCAGCCCAGAGTACGAATGGGCGGACCTACCCGGTCAGACTCTTGGTGTCGGCCTCACAAATTAGTGGGTTGTCCTTTGGTCTGTCTTATATGCCTTCAGTGAATTTTGAATTTCTTCCCCTTATATGAAAAGTAAGACGAGATTCTATTAGAGTATGAGACACATGCAACTTCCCATGTGTTGACGAATCTCCATATTTCGTGTCTCTCTTGCCTCGGCCAATGTATGTGCTCATTCCACATCCAACTATGCATGGAAATGGTAAGTGGACTCACGTTATCCTCCTTCCCAATTCTTGGAATTTAATGCTTTACTCCCACAACTTTGCCTAAAATATATTTTCCTTCTTTTACTTGCGATGCAAATATATAAACATTTCCGGCTGATCAGACGACTCCCCTTAAACTACCTTTATATCCCATGTCTTTTACCAGGATTTTTGGAATTTTGAGAATTCAAAAACAAGTTTTTTACTGACCAAATTTGGTGTCGAGTCCACCATTTTCACATCTTCTTTAAGAAAATTAGTCTGCTTCTATACACCAAGGTCGGTGGGATTGCTGAGTCATAGGACCAGCCGGCTAACCTCGACTTGGAATTATCTCCTGAGCTCAGCAAGACTGCAGGACATGATCTCCATGCTCCACTTCCCTTAATTTAATTCTCCATTCCCAACAAGAGATTAAGAGTGTAAAACTCGCTTGAGCAACCATCATAAATAACTCTCTCGTAATCTGCTCTGAGCATGATCCTGCCGTCGACTGTTTTTTATATCCCTTTCTTTAATCCTATTTTTGTTGCCGACTGTCTGACTGAGTCCCTCTTTGCCACTAAATAATTAAATGTATATGGGAAAATATAGAAACCTGTATGCTATTGTTTATAGAGAGAACTTCGGTCGCCACCTCTCCTCCAGTTCCATAACTATCACTGGGATTGTAACTAATGAAGTTCACCAAACTTCTTTGTTTTCCTCTTGTCGCACACTCATATGCACACGTGCAGTAGAGACATGTCAACAGAAAATCTGGTCGCGAATCTTCCTCCTTCCTCCATCAACTACGGCTAAATGATCGCCTCACCCTGCCAATTTCGCATAGAACATCGAGGAGTCGGGCGGCTCATTACCGGGATGAGTCGGCTGCCTCTCCCAACACCGGTTTTGTATTCTCTTATCCCCTTTTGCCGACCACACTTCTCTACTCTGGCACATTGCATGCGGGCGGATCTCGGAGAAACCGGGTGGTCAAGAGGCCAACCACCGAGGATCGAGTCTGTGCACCTGGGTATACATGAAAACTGAAAACAAACGCTTTCCAGAACATGTACATATTCTGATGATGTAGTTGTAGTGCTCCCTATCAATGAGATGATCGAATATCAAAGATGGAGTCAAAATTAAATTCGTAGAAATGATCTTCTTCTGAAGTGTAACATGATCGTAAATCAGCAGCTCAGTGTAGGTGGTCGGTGGCGACAGTGGGTAATCCTTGGCACGGCCTTTTCAATTCAAGACGTAGGGCTCAGTGCAGACATTCATGGAGACCTCCGATCGTGTCGTGCACGGGCTTTGACTCCGCAATGGACTCCCTCTGTGCGACTCCGACTCCGAGTCCCTCAGTCTTGCTAAGGACTTGTTGAACGAGAGAGGAGAGGTCAGAGTGAACAAGGAAGAAGCGATTAAGCCAACTATCGCCGACACGATTTCTTTTTGCCCTTTCTTTTCCGACAACTTCATCCGCTTGGTAGGTTTCGTCCAAGTCCGACCCCGGGGGAGTCGGAAGCAGCATCCGAGTCTGACCCCATGGCCGACTGCTTTCTCTTGCGTATCGGAATTCCCGGCATTCTCCAGTTGCATGGGCGTTGCATTTTGTCTCCGTTGGTAAAATACTGCAAGCATCCCCCTTGACTATGAAAGATCCTGCAGGGAGAAGAGGGAGTCGGCGAGGAAGTGAAGCTGGGAGGCACACATGCAGTCTCCACCCGTTCAGAAGCCCAAGCAGCAAGCTGACTGAGAGGAACAAGAGAGGCTCTCACTATGCTCCGCTGCTCAGCTTTTTGCGCCGAGTCCGCAAGAATTTTCTGCCAGTTTCGTCTCTTTTTTGTTAAACTTGCGGTGCCTTGACCGATCACCTTAATCGGATGCGGACGAATACTCGCCGGCATTGACACTCGCGGGAGACAGTTGAAAGACTCAACCGCAGCCGACTGCATGCTTGGCGACAGGACACGTGCCTTCCGTTGCGAAGCAAGCTGTATGACAAAGCGAGTTTTAAATGTAACCGAGGCTTACTCTGACTCCGACTCTGCGACTACCGAGTCCGATTCAAGAAGGGTCGGAGAGAGAGCGATATCCGAGTCTAGCTTTATCCGCTAGCTTAATGCTTAAAGAGTCCTCCTTAGTGGCTGTACGGAGAAGAAGGAGTCGGCGGTCACTAGGTGGCGTCAGTCATAGTAGCTTGAGTAGCTTGTTGTGTTTAGATTATTGCCTGCATGTGCGTTTAGGGGAGGAGAACCGGTCGCCATTGCCGTGAAGATTCTGTCCAGAGAGAAAAGGAATCGGTCGACAGGCTTCTCATTCACATCATCCGAACCCGAGCCACCAGAGATGGAGTCGCTTTCCACTCATCTTCATCCTTATCTTCCGAATCCGAGTCCGCCGCAATCAATCAGTCTTTTCTACCTAAAACTCTGTTTTCTGAATTTTTCCACGTATGAGCTGCAATTTTGACCACCGAAGATTTGGATTCAATTTGTTATGTTTTCATTCGAAAGCCCTGCTCTGAAATTTTTTT
The DNA here is from genome assembly GCF_001879475.1 of Ipomoea nil. Taxonomy (NCBI): domain Eukaryota; kingdom Viridiplantae; phylum Streptophyta; class Magnoliopsida; order Solanales; family Convolvulaceae; genus Ipomoea; species Ipomoea nil. The sequence goes on along the minus strand of NW_017617530.1, from coordinate 94,606 downwards.
TTTTTTTACAAGCTTGGAATTTCGTGGAATTTTGGGTCAACTCCTGCACAGCCTCGGATCCGGTTGCAATCTTTTCCGCGTCCGGCTTTTATTAATAAGCTAAGACATTTCGATTATTGCTCCGTATTGATATGTGTTGGTTTTTGGGTTTTTGGGCCCAAGGAGGTCCAACACAACCTTAGTTGGTGGATTCACCTTTCGCAAAGGATTGTAAAAGAAGTGGAAGTACTCGTAATGACTTCAAGTATCTCTCTCCTTTTCTGGGGATCAACTCCCTTTTACACGGGTGGAGGAGCCTTTATATAGCAGGCTCCACTCCTATCAACTTGAAGGCCATTAATGGTCGACCTCAAAGCTAATTACATTTACCGAGCCGTTGGCCGCCGTTACCAGGCCGGCCAACGGCTCTTACAGATTTGTAACAGTCCGACCGAGTCCTGTCTTTAGTGCTCCTAACGGTTCCTGGGCCGGGTCCCTTAAATGAGGCTCTTCAATGCCCTCAACGGCTCTCTGAACCGGTTCTCTTTTCTAGGCTTGGGCCCTAGACGACTCCATGACTCGGCCCGGACTCTCGCTGGGCTCCTTAACGGCATCGAGCCGAATCTCCTATGCTTGGGCCTGGGCCGGCTCTTGGACTCGGCCCAAGCACCTACCGGGCCTCTTTCGATGTAGGCCCACGTCTTTTACCTTGGATCCCTCTCTTGGGCCAATCTTTCTTGGGCCGGGGTCCTCACCCCATCAACTAGTCCCTCACTTTTCCATACCCGGTCCCTTAATCCGGGTTTGGGAAAGTAGTAACCGATTGCCTTCTTTAGTCACCAGATCCCTGCATTGAGTAGCTCTCATAACGTCCGAATTCCTTGCCATTTCCCCGGATTCAACGGAACCGTTTAGATTTCCCTGGCTCTACCTGGCCCCTATAAATGGCCTCTTACTCTCTTCACTTCATCTCACTGATCAGCTATGGGTCGCTCGCCTCTGAAGGGGAAGCGGATCGACTTCGGGTCTCCCCGACGCCCACTATCTTCGAAGCGGACCCGGCCCGAGAGGGAAACTAAGAAGAAGGTTCCCCGTCCGGTTCATCAGAGGTCTCCTGCCGGCGCTGCTTCCTCAGCTCTTCATCCGCCGACTCCACCTCGGCGAGAGGTCGTTCCATCTTCGCTCGATCCGCCGCCTCCCGCTACTGCTAGGGTGACTTCTCAGGATGGGTCCTTTGTGGAGGTGGCCGTCCCCGAGCAATTGACTTTTCGCATGACTTTTTCCATCCCACTGGATGACCTGGACGGGCCAGTTACGGGCCTGATGGATGACGAGGACTATGTTCGCTATCTGGAGACGTATCCGGATGACGAGGAGCCGATAGTGCCTCCACTCATGCCGGCCTTCTGGGATTCGTTCTGTCCATCTCCCACTGGACCATCAGGGGGGATGTTCTTGGGAAGCGACTCCTCTTCACCTGGCGAGTGATCACCTTGGTCAGGGTTGGCCTCGTATTCTCGAGGGGCTTACTTAGGAGCATTTTAATTATTTCTGTTGTAATAAGCTCCTGACTCGTTGTACCCCTCCTTTTTAAATAAAACGCTATTTTTCTGCCTCGCCTTATATTACATGCTTGTCACACATCTTTCCGGCCGACTAGTGGAGGAGTTGGCCCCACCGTCAGGCCTTTTTCAGTCTGATGTCCGCAAGATTCCCTATATCTTGAGCGAATCTAGTCTTTTCAGCATAACGTGCGAATCTCACTCTTCCCTAGCGGATTTGATGGAACTAATCTCTGACAAAGATTCGCCCCATCCGTCTAATCCGGCTCAGTTATGTCAGTTATGATTTCTTCCGTGACATCTGCCTGGGTATTCGCTCCTTTAGGGCTATATAAGGGCCCTTCATGGTTTGCGCAAATCACATTACACCTATTTCCAAAAGTTCGAAGCCATGAGTTACAGAGATAGTGATCGCCGCTGGTCCATCCGCAACCAGGAGCATGTTCGACTGGAGGAGATGAAGCAGAAAAGGCTGGCTAATGGAGGGCGTTTGGTAGGCGACTCGGCCTCAGACCCGATAGTGGTGCCTCCAGATATGCTGGACTTGATGCTTATGGAGCCAGCCGACGTGGAGATGGAACCGGTGGTGGATGACCCGGATCCAGAGGAGGAAGAAGTGTGGGAGGTTCCTCCGCTCTTTGGCGTGGCCATGTCTCCAAGCGCCCTAGAGAGGCCCCTGCAAATGATCGATGATGGGAAGCCGGCTGTGTATCTGGATGAGGTGCCGGAGCCTGAGCCGAGTCCTCCGCCTTTCCGCCCTCAGTACTTCTTGGAGGGTCCTCCGCCTGCCCGCCCGTCAGAGGGGAAGGAAGCCAAGCCCTGATCTGCTTTTCCCTTGTAACTTGCATTCGGCCGAGTCCTGGGCCTTGTACTTTCTATGTTTATTGAATAAATTGTGCGTTTTCTTGTTTTCGCTTTGCTCTTATACATTCCTTAATCGTCTTCCGGTCTTTCCCCAACGGGACCTTTCTTGTTGAGGAGTCGCCGAATCTGGTTATCCGACTCTGAGACTGGAATCTTTTCACGAGCCTTGCTCGTGTTAACTGATGGGCCGGGTTTCACCAGATTTTTATGGAAACTTCCAACCCGGACCCGGTGGGCCCAGAGGCCGTGGCCTACAATGGGCTTTTGGCTTAGCGGGCCGGGTCAACGCCGCCGGTTCTGGCCTAGGGTAGACGCGCCGTTCGCAGGCTAGCCCTAGGTCCGAACCGTCTCCCCGTTTTCCGAGGCATTAATTACCGCGTCTTTTCACCTCTTGTCACCCTCTTATCCTTCAATGAGAGGGCGACACGTGGCCATCCTTTGGGATTCCCCCTCTTTTAAATAGCCATCTCCTTCCCTCTTCTCCTCACTTTCTTCCAACTCTCCACACCCAGCGCCAAGCTCCTCCGATTCTCTTTGCATTTTCCTCAGCCCACACTCAGGTTGGTAAATGTCTTCCTCCTGCGACTCTTCTTCTTCTTCCCGTCGCTCGGCGGAGAACCCCGCGGCGACTTCCTCGTCTTCCTCTTCTTCCTCCAGTCCTCGTCGCATGGAAATCCCGGCGGGCCTTCCATCGGCGTCTTCTTCTCAACCGGCCCCCTCTTCATCGAGGGCGGTTACTCCTATGAGCCCCGCCCCTCTCACGACGGTGGCAGCCCTGCCCGGCGGCGCCGGACGGCCGGGGGGCAAGTCTGACTCTATCGTCCGGCCGGCAGGGTCCCCGTCGCAAGTTTCCGCGGCGGACCTAGATATGGCCCGCTTTCTACTTGGGCCTTCGGCCTTAGTCTTCGCCCCGGAGAGCCGGCCCATCAACGACCCGCCGGAGGGTTGTGTAGGTATCCATCTGCACTCGGTCGCCTTTGGCTTCCGAGTGCCTCCCTGTCCGTTCCTTTCTCTTTTTTATCGTCATAACAATTTGGTTCCGAGTCAGTTAGTGCCCAATTCTCACCGCCTCCTCACTTGCTTCATAAACCTTTGTCACTGGTGGATGTGTGAGCCACATCTAGACCTCTTCTGGTACTTGTTCACTGTGAATAAGGTCGGCTCACACTCGCCGGGCTTTGTCCAAGTTGCCGCCCGTCCGGGGCGACAACTCTTCGAGGGTCTTTCCGACTCCATTAAGGACTGGAAGCCCTACTATTTTTTCGTTTGTCCCTCTTTCTCTCCTTTCACTTTTCCGACCCTGTGGCCGGCCGCTCTGTTCAAGCCCTGCTCTCGGCGCGCCGTCTTCTCCCAAGATGCGATCCAGGGCGGCGAGTTCTTGAAGAGTTTGGGGCCGTATTCCGTTAAGTACTGGTCTCGAGTCCGGGCCATGGCAAAACAAGGCTTGCTGCCAGACGGCGCGGCCACCTTAGGTAGTTCTCCACATGTCCTTCTCTTCTTTTTCTTTCTTGGTCCGACTGCTAACACTAACTCCTCCTTTTTAGGTCCTTACGACTCCGACTCCACCAATTCCGACGAAGCCGAGACTCCCACTCCAGAGATGGCTAACAGAGTTGAGAAAATGAGGCGCCAACTGTCTCAACGCGCCTCGGGCGCCGCTGCTGCTTCTTCGTCTTTCGCTTCTCCGGCCTCGAGGTCGACTCCTCCACCACCACGTACCGTGGTGGACCTGACATCATCGCCCATCACCTCGCCTTCCCGAGCGCCGCCTCTTCCTCCGTCCGGGAACCCAAGCTCTAAGCGGCCAGTCGAGCAATCGGACGCGCCGGCTCCAAAGAGGATCCGGTTGGGCATAGAGCTGGACGAGGACGCCCAAATCTGGCAAGGCAGCTCTTCCGTTCGTTCCTGAGCCGACCGCGTCCTTCTGCCTAGGACGTGGAGATGACCGGCGTAATACCGGACGAGTACATCCTCGAGGCCTCGCTTCGCCAATCGTACCCGTAAGTATTTCTGGTTTATCGTCCTTTTTGTCTTTTTCTTCTTCTTTATCTGACCTCCTCTGTTCTCGCAGAACCTCACCTTCCAGATGGAGATGAGCAGGCGACTGAGGGGTTACAAGACGGGACTCCAGTCTCTTTCCACTCGCCTGCGCTAAACAGAGGAGGCTCTCCTGGAAGAGCAGGCTAAGCATGCCAAATCGGTGGAGGTGCACACCTCCGAGCTGCTGAGGGTCACTCGTCAGTGGGAGGAGGAGCGGGACAAGGTCGCGACCATTGCTGCGATTTTGGTGGAGGATTACAAGAAGTCGGCGGCCTACGAGGCGGACGTGCAGGCGGCGGTGGCGGCTCGGCAGAAAGAGATCGCCCAGGAGTGGCTGGCGACGCCGGAAGGAGATGACTATCTCCTTGACTTGGGTGAGCGCGACTATCGCCTAGGTTTCCGCGAGGCCCAGATGGAAACCTATGCCGCCTTGCTGGCCCGAGATTCTGCCTTCACTCCCGAGAGCTGGGGCCTCAAGCCAGTGCTGGACCTTCTGCCGGCGACTGCAGAGCCCGCATCGACCGTAGATCCGGCAGCTCTCCCTGCGGCGGATTCTGCAGATCCAGCAGCTCTCCCTGTGGCGGAGACTTCAGAGCTTGCAGAGCCGCCTCCTCATGCGGAAGACTCCTCAATCGTCCTTCCCGCTGGACCACTCGAGTCGGGGAAGTTGATGTTGACACACCCTCCCCCGTAGTTTAGGGCTTTCCATTCGGTAGCCTTTTTTGTATGGGCTGGCCCCCCCTTTCTCGGGCCTTTTTATTAATGAAATCTTCTTTGCTTCTTTCGACTGCCTCTATTTCTTTTCTTCTTTTGGGTTCCCAAGAAATAACTTAAGGCCTTGAGCTCTTCTGCTTTGTTGAACTTCCATGATCAAGGATATGGTTTTCCATCTGTTCTCGCCGAGTCCCTTAGTCGAGGTGACTCTTTAAACTTTTCTTTTCTCTTTGAAACGACTCGAGGTTAGTGCCCCATTGCTTTTTAATATACACTCGCCGAGTCCCTTAGTCGAGGCGACTCCTTTTGGCTTTTTCTCGGAAACGACTAAGGATCTAGGCCCTTGTTTCCTATCTTTTCTCACCGAGTCCCTCAGTCGAGGCGACTACTTTTGGCTTTTTCTCAGAAACGACTAAGGGTCTGGGCCCTTGTTTCCTATCTTTTCTCGCCGAGTCCCTCAGTCGAGGCGACTCCTTAGGCTTTATCTCGGAAACGACTAAGGGTCTGGGCCCTTGTTTCCTATCTTTTCTCGCCGAGTCCCTCAGTCGAGGCGACTCCTTAGGCTTTTTCTTTTCTTTGAAACGGTTTAGGGTCAGTGCCCTGTTGCTTCTTTATACACTTGCCGAGTCCCTCAGTCGAGGCGACTCCTTTTGGCTTTTTCTCGGAAACGACTAAGGGTCTAGGCCCTTGTTTCCTATCTTTTCTCGTCGAGTCCCTCAGTCGAGGCAACTCCTTAGGCTTTTTCTTTTCTTAGAAATGGTTTAGGGTCAGTGCCCCGTTGTTTCTTTATATACTCGCCGAGTCCCTCAGTCGAGGCGACTCCTTTTGGCTTTTTCTCAGAAACGGCTAAGGGTCTGGGCCCTTGTTTCCTATCTTTTCTCGCCGAGTCCCTCAGTCGAGGCGACTCCTTAGGCTTTTTCTTTTCTTAGAAACGGTTTAGGGTCAGTGCCCTGTTGTTTCTTTATATACTCGCCGAGTCCCTCAGTCGAGGCGACTCCTTTTGGCTTTTTCTCAAAAACGACTAAGGGTCTGGGCCCTTGTTTCCTATCTTTTCTTGCCGAGTCCCTCAGTCGAGGCGACTCCTTAGGCTTTTTCTTTTCTTAGAAACGGTTTAGGGTCAATGCCCCGTTGTTTCTTTATATACTCGCCGAGTCCCTCAGTTGAGGCGACTCCTTTTGACTTTTTCTCGGAAACGACTAAGGGTCTGGGCCCTTGTTTCCTATCTTTTCTCGCCGAGTCCTTCAGTCGAGGCGACTTCTTAGGCTTTTTCTTTCTTAGAAACGGTTTAGGGTCAGTGCCCCGTTGTTTCTTTATATACTCGCCGAGTCCCTCAGTCGAGGCGACTCCTTTTGGCTTTTTCTCGGAAACGACTAAGGGTCTGGGCCCTTGTTTCCTATCTTTTCTCGCCGAGTGGAGGGCAACGATCGAGGGTAGAAGGTGTCCTTTTATTAGATTTTGAAAACTCGAGTACACGCCTAACCTCTTTATTGGTAGAACTTCTTTAAATGGACGACATTCCAGAGTCGGTCTATGGGTTTTCCTTCCAGGGTCTCGAGCTTGTAGGTACCGACCTGCACCACTGATGCAATGCGATAAGGTCCTTCCCACTTAATCGCAAATTTGCCCCCTTCCGTGGGCTGGCTTGCCTGCCGGTCCCGCAACACGAGGTCGCCGACCTGGAAGGCTCGTGGGCGAATCCTCCGGTCACGGTACCTTTTTACGGCTTGTTGGTATTCGACCATCCGGGCGCACGCCACCTCCCTTCTCTCTTCTAGGAAGTTCTTTTCAATTCTAAGGCTTTCTTCGTTCTCTTCGTCGGAATAGCTGCGAACTCGGTAGGTGGGCTCCACGACCTCCACAGGAACCTTGGCTTCAAAACCGTATGCTAGGGAGAATGGGTTCTCTCCCGTCGCCCGTCTTTGTGTGGTTCGGTAGGCCCAGAGGACTCGGTCAAGCTCATCCGCCCAATTTCCTCCGATGTCCTCCAACTTCTTCCGGATCCCGTCCACTATGGTCCGATTCGCGTTCTCGACCTGTCCGTTCGCCTGGGGGTACGCGACGGATACCTTGGTGTGACGGATATCGTGTCGACAACAGAAGTCGGCGAACGCTTGGCAATCGAACTGTCAACCGTTGTCGCTAACGATATGCTCGGGCAGGCCAAAGCGGCAAACCACCTTCTTCCGTAGGAAGCGTCGGCATTGATATTTGGTGATGGTGGCTAGCGGTTCGGCCTCGACCCACTTAGTGAAGTAATCGATGGCCACTACGCAGAATTTCAGGCTTCCCGGGGCGACTGGTAATCGCCCCAACAAGTCGATCCCCCACTTGGCGAAAGGGATGGCTGTGGTGACTGGTGTGTAGAAGGTGGCCGGCCGGGTGTCCTTCCTGGCGAAGGCTTGGCAAACGCCGCACTTTGCTATCCACTCGATGCAATCTCGCATCATGGTCGGCCAGTAGTATCCTTGGACGACTAGCTTCCGAGCGAGTGTGTGGGCACCCTGGTGAGCGGCGCAAATGCCCCTATGAGCTTCATCCATTATCTTCTCAGCCTCGGGCCTGAGCAGGCATTTCAAAAGAGGGCCTCCGAACGACCGCTTGTACAGTTGCCCATCGATGATTTGGAACCAAGGGGCTTTCCGTCGAACCCTGGCGGCGACTCCAGGGTCTTCGGGCAATTCACCTGTCTCTTTAAACCGTCGGATATCATTGATCCAAAACATCTCGGGGTTTTTCTCTCGGTCCCACTCTTCACAAGCCACTTGCTGGACTTCCAATGGCGTTTCCTCGATTGCTGGACTTCCAATGGCCGACTCAGTTCCTCCTTCTGACAAATCTTAATGAGTTGATCTGGTACTCCTTCCAAGGCGATCTTGGACAATATGTCGGCATCCATATTGTCCGTTCGGGAAATATATTCTATTTCGTAGGCCCCGAGCTCCTTTAACATCTCTACCGCCTTCGCATTATACAGGGTCATCCGGGCGTTCTTAGTCTCACATGTGCCGGAGATCTGCCCGACTACCAACCTTGAGTCAGTTTTGATCCGCAATCGTTCTACCCCCAGTGCCTTGGCGAGTCGAAGGCCATTCAACACTGCCTCATATTCGGCCTCGTTGTTGGACGTAGGGAACAAATAGCTCAGGGCGTAATACAGTCGGAATCCCTCTGGAGTGATTAGCATGACTCCGCCCCCACAATGTTGTCGACTGGCAGCTCCATCCGCGTGCATCTCCCACCATTCGCCTAGACCATCTTCCGAGATGCGTTCTTTTTCTTCCTCCCCCGGAGTGCATTCGACCAAGAAGTCAGCCAAGGCTTGACCTTTTATAGAAGGTCGTGGCTGATACTCGATCCCGTACTGTGTTAATTCCACGGCCCACTTCACCAGGCGACCGGACGACGAGGGGTTCCGCAAGACGCTCCCCAACGGTTGGTCAGTCAGCACTCGGACAGCGTGGGCTTGGAAATAGGGCGCTAACTTGCGCACAGTGATTACCAGCGCGTAAACGATTTTTTCCAAGGCCGTGTACCGTATTTCGGCGGCCTTCAAGGAGCGGCTCACGTAGTATACCGGGTGCTGGGCACGTTCCTCTTCTCGGACCAGCACTGAGCTCACCGCCTTGGGGGAAGCGGCCAACTATAAAAACAGAGGCTCACCCACCTGGGGAGTGGATAATACTGGAGGCGTAGAAAGGTACTGCTTCAACTCCTCAAACGATTGCTGGCACTCGGCTGTCCAGGCGAAGCCTTCCTTCTTCTTCATGGCCTCGAAGAAGGGTACAGTTTTATCCGCCGCCTTGCTCAGGAAGCGACTGAGGGCAGCTAGTCGACCAGTCAACCGTTGTAGGTCTTTGACGGTACTGGGAGGCTGCATGTCAATGATGGCTTGGACCTTCTCAGGGTTAGGCTTGATGCCTCGCTTAGTAACCATGTATCCTAAGAATTTTCTGCCTTGCACCGCAAAGGCACATTTCTTAGGATTCAGCCGAAGATTATATCTTATCATCACTTGAAAGCTGTCAGCCAGATCTCCCGCATGCTTGCCCTCTTCCCGGCTTTTGACGAGCATGTCATCCACGTACGCGGCCATGGACTTTCCCAGCAGATTTTGGAACAGCTGTGCTACCATTCGTGTATAGGTAGCCCCAGCATTCTTAAGTCCAAAGGGCATGACTCGATAACAGTACACTCCATCCGGTGTTAGAAATGAGGTCTTCTCCTCATCTGCCGGGTGCATGAAAATTTGATGGTACCCTCTGAAGGCGTCCATGAAGCTTAGCAGGGCTGACCCGACGGTTTCGTCGACCAACTGGTCGATCCGAGGTAAGGGAAACGGGTCTTTAGGGCAGGCTTTATTGAGGTCGGTGTAATCGACGCACATCCGCCAAGCCGGGGGCTTTGGTACAAGAACTACGTTCGCCAACCATTCCGGGTATTTAACCTCTCGAATGTGGCCTGCGGCCAACAGCGCGCTCACCTCCTTTTTTTACAAACTCCCTCCAATCATTGGCGAGATACCGTTTCTTCTGTACGACTGGCCGATGGTCAGGATCCACGGCGAGTCGATGGGCAATGATGGATCGGTCGACGCCGGGCATGTCCTCCGGACCCTAGGCAAAAACCAGCCGGTGCTCTCGGAGCACTTTAATGATTTCTTCTCGCACTTCCTCGGGGAGGCCGACCCCAATTCGGACCCGCCTATCCGGCTGATCGGGGTCGATCTCGACCTCTTCCAATTCTACGGCCGGCTCAGGGCGAGGTATCATCACCTTCTTTGGGGGTCTTTCCGTGATCTCATGGACCTGCATCTCACGCTTGCCCATCCCCCTGCAGGCCTGCAGGTAGCAGTCGCGGGCGACTCTCCTGTCACAACGCACCGTGCCTATCCCACTTGGTGTGCGAAATTTCAAGCAGAGATGTTCGATGGAAATCAGAGCTCCTAGATCCTCCAGACCCGGTCGACCGAGTATAGCATTGTGTGAGCAGGCTAGGTTTACCACGATGAACTTCATACTAAGCTTCTGCACGTCGGGATAACTGCCAATTTCAACTAGTAGGGTGATGGATCCTTCTGCCTCCACCGAGTCCCATGTGAAACCGGCAAGTGGTGTCTTGACTGGATTCAGCTGTTCTCAAGTCAATCCCATCTTTGTGAAAGTCTCGAAGTATAACACGTTGACACTGCTTCCGGTGTCGACCAGGATTCGCTGAACGACTACTCCGTTCACGTCCATTGCTATGACCAGCGCATCTTGATGCGGTGTCTCTCCTGTGGGTAAATATTTGTCGGTGAACGTGATCAGCTCTCGGCACGCTTTCTTCGAGCCCTCCTCACGCCCGTATACTGTTCCGACGTACAGCTGTCGGGCCCAAGCCTTCCTGGTATTCGCCGAGTCGCCGCCCTCAGGTCCGCCCACTATCATGTTGATAACCGGCTTCTGACGCCACTGTGCCTCGTCTTCCTCAAGAGCCGGCTGCTTGCCCCGACCGCTCTCCGCGGTGGCGGTGGGATCCCTGTCCTCCCGCGTTGCCGACCTTCGCCTCCACTGATTAGGAGGCGGGGTCCCTTGCTGGATGATACCCTCCATGATGTTCTTCAAGTAGAAGCACTCTTCCGTGCTGTGAGTGTAAGATTTGTGGTAATGACAGTATTTAGAGGTCTTACCTGCCTCATCGTTTACTGTGTGGTCGTCAATCGGCGGAGGCGGAGGTGGAGCAACTGCTTGTATCTCATGCACTGGCCGTTCAAGAGCCGGCCGATAGGGGTGCACGACGGGCCTGTTGTATGGTCGTCGGACCTCGGGTCGCCGAGTCGCTTCCAGACGCCTCTCTTTGATCTCGGCTCGCGTCCTCTTTCCGCTGGCGGATCCCCCAACTTCGCGTTGTCGTTTATGCTTCATGGCCTGCTCGGTGTTGGCCCTCTTACTGGCCATGTGTATGGCTTCTGCGTAGGTGGCCGGTCGGTTATCCCGCAGATCCCGGTATAACTGTCCGGATCGTAAGGACTCGATGAAGAAGGTGAGTGCGGTCTGGTCCTTGACCTCCTCGATAGATTGGATTTCTTTCTGCCAGCGAGCCAGATAGGTCTTCAAAGACTCGCCTTCCTCTTGATGGACATCGCCCAAATGTGTTAGGTCTTTCTGCTGCTTGATATTAGCTGCGTAATGGCTCATGAAGCGATCCGCCAGCTCCTCAAAATTATGGATCGACCCCGGAGGCTGGGCCACTAACCATCTCTGTGCCGAGCCCTTTAACGTGGGTAGGAAGGCGCGGCACATGATGGGGTCCCGGACACCCAGGACTTGCATCTTGGCTTGGTAGCTCAGCAAGTGTTCTCGAGGATCACTGGATCCGTCGAACGTGGCTTGCTCTCGGAACTTAAAGTCACCCGGCATCTTGAATGTTATGATCTCGGTTGAGAAGGGCAAGGCGGTCAACAACGTTCGACCGGGGGATTTGGTCCTCCCCTCCACCTGCTCTTTTAGGTTTCGCACTTCCTGGACTAGGTGCGCTACTTGGCCTCTATCATGGATATGGTTTCCTGTCGACTCCGTGCTTTCGCCGACTTCAGATTCGGCCGGTTGGCCATTGTTGCGGACATGTTGCTCTGTATGACGAGCTCTAGTTCTGGTTCTTCGGGTGTGAGCTCTCTCGCGCCCGGCTTCTCGATCTTGAGGGCCCGCCGGTGCACAGCTGGGCTCCCTCCGTCCCAGTCGTTTTCTCGCCGACTGTCGTCCAGCATTCGGGCCCAGCCGGGAGTGGACTGACTGTACCGGCTGACTTTCAGCCCGCCGATTCTCCCGCCGGTCTTCCGGCCTCTGGGATGGTTGCGGATCGTGGCGTGGTGGTCGAGAAACGGATTGTTCTCTTACTTCTCGACGTGCCTCTGCGAAGGCTCGCCCGATCGCATGGAGTTGCTCCGGGGTGAGAGGTACCTGAGGCAGCTGTTGGTTCACTGGTGGTGCCGTCTCGTTCTCCCGGCTTTGAGCATTTCGCTGGTTCAACTGGTCCCTCATATCTGTTTCCACTCCATTATTGCGGTTATTCGCTTGGTCTCGTCCCTCTGACATGCTTGTGACGCTTTTCTGGTCGACCTCTGGACTCGCCTCGCTCAAAGAGTTACGTAGCTCTTTGTATCGATCCCCACAGACGGCGCCAGTGTTGGTTTTTGGGTTTTCGGGCCCAATGAGGTCCAACAAAACCTTAGTTGGTGGATTCACCTTTCGCAAAGGATTGTAAAAGAAGTGGAAGTACTCGTAATGACTTCAAGTATCTCTCTCCTTTTCTGGGGATCAACTCCCTTTTACACGGGTGGAGGAGCCTTTATATAGCAGGCTCCCCTCCTATCGACTTGAAGGCCATTAATGGTCGACCTCAAAGCTAATTACATTTACCGAACCGTTGGCCACCGTTACCAGGTCGGCCAACGGCTCTTACGGATTTGTAACAGTCCGACCGAGTCCTGTCTTTAGTGCTCCTAACGGTTCCTGGGCCAGGTCCCTTAAATGAGGCTCTTCAATGCCCTCAACGGCTCTCTGAACCGGTTCTCTTTTCTAGGCTTGGGCCCTAGACGACTCCATGACTCGGCCCGGACTCTCGCTGGGCTCCTTAACGGCATCGAGCCGAATCTCCTATGCTTGGGCCTGGGCCGGCTCCTTGACTCGGCCCAAGCACCTACCGGGCCTCTTTCGATGTAGGCCACGTCTTTTACCTTGGATCCCTCTCTTGGGCCAATCTTTCTTGGGCCGGGGTTTTCACCCCATCAATATGAATTTGAGAATTTTTGATCCTCTGGAATATATATTGTACAACCCTTCTACAAGCCTTGTTGGAATCATACTCTTATATGTTTCAATATAGCAAAGCCTTTCACATGATCAAGAGTAAAGGCGGAGAAAAAATAATCGTGACCACGGTGTTTACCGTTAAAGTCGTGGTGGGGGAACTGGTTATTCGGTGTCCCTCGTCCAACCGTCCATTTATCTCGTCGTCGACCGTTTTTCTACGACCGACTTCTTGACCCTCCCGGTCGAGTCCCTTAGTGTGATAGACTGACCATTCTCTTGCTATCAACTATTGAGTACTTTAAATCTGAACATTACGTCTAACTTACATAAGTAATAAGGAGTACCTTTTTTAGACGTCAACATGCATCCGACTTTGCTTGATTCTCCTTCGGTCATCTTTTTGCTCTACTGCTTTTCGCGAACCATCTCAGGCCGACGCTTTCCGGTTAGCCCAGACAAAGAGGTAAACGCGACCTTTTGTCACGATCCTCACATACGGCGCCAGTGTTGGTTTTAGGGTTTTTAGGCCCAGGGGGGTCCAACACAATCATGGTTGGTGGATTCACCATTTAGAATAAAGCTATGGACTTAGAAGAAATTAGACACTGTGATTTTGACGTGGAAACCGAAAGGTGAAAACCACGGGCCTTTTTGGGCGATGCCAAGTCAAGACTTTCACTATTCTTGTAGGTATTGGTACATAGTATATGGCTATTTTGTACATGTAATATTGTGTAAGAATAAAGCTATCTTTGGTACCAAAAGATGGAGTATGCTTCTTGGTGAAATGGAGTCTTCTTGTTGTGAGAGTGGGAGAGTGTGGGTGGTGAGACCTTCTTGTTGAAAGGTAGAGTGGTATGAGAGAGTTCTTTCCCTTTGGGAGAGTGATGGAGTCTTCTTCATGCGTCATGTGATGATGGAAGAGTTCTTTTGGATGGGAGAGTGGTTGTGGGAGAGTGATATTGTAACACCCCGAAATTTTTCAACTTTTAAGACTTATATAATAAAGGTAAATTCTCATTAAATCCCAAAGCATAATATAATAGAGTACGGGGTGCTATGCCACACCTGAGCTGGAGAACTCAGGTGCACAGGCTAACTAACTAATATCCTCAATAATGTAAATACATAAGCACGGCACGCAGGCCGAAAGGGAAACTATCTACTCTATGCTTCAAGTCTCTAGCGCGCTCCAGTGTCTACTCTTCTGTGCCTGAAAGCCAAATATATCTGTTCAGCGAGAGATGCTGGTAACCCACTCCAACGCGTTGAAATATAGTGTGTATATATATATATATATATATATATATATATATATATATATATATATATATACAAAAATCATTTCGAAGCAGGAAGACATATACTTAAGAGACACTAGTTTTAAAACCAGGAATAGACTCAGCAAATAGGGGTAAGTACATCAGACAACAACAATAACATCATAAGGAATACGCATTTACGGTCACAAGCCACTTCTCAATTCCAATCCACATCATCATCCAATCATCATTCATATCACATAATCATCGATGGCGCCACGGGACCAATCGCATGCCCCGAACATGAGGGTTAATGCCTATAGCATTAACACGGCCCCGTAGCACACTACCTCAGTACCGCGGTATGAGGGGAGTTGATCGCAACCAACCCTTTGAGAACCGCTGACGAACTCAACGTCGGACCACGATCCGACACACCGCTGACGCGCCCAGTCGGTGGACCGCGATCCCCTTTACAAGGGGGGACTTACGACCCTACACACCGTTGATGCGCACAATCGGTGGGCCTTAGCGGATCAAGCCCGACACACCGCTGAGCTAAATTCAGTCGGTGGGCAAGGATCCTCGGAGACTACGGTCCTACATACCGATGTCCCACCACTCAGTGGGTCGCAGCCAGTCGTAGCCCTACACACCGCCTGATTACTCAGGTCCGTGGATTACAACCTTCCTCGGCTTGTTGGCCCCATACCGCCTGGCGCATCCCGGTCGGTGGGTCATATCACCGAGGCCCATGTGGACCTTCAGTCCTATACATAATCTTTATATACCTGACCGGTCTCTACCAGCCTGGTTAACAGTTGGGATGGTTCTCAACCCATTCAACTGCCCGTATAGTGGATCTCAGTCCTATATCATATCAATATCCCTGACCGATCTTAACCAGCCTGGTTAACAGTTGGGATGGTTCTCAACCCATTCAACTGCTCGTATAGCCCAATTGATCTTAACCAAGTTGGGGTCATGTATCACATAACACACAGTAGCACGTAATAACACATAATTCACATAGGGAGGGGGAGACATATAATTAAGCTTACTTGTGATCATTCACACACTAAGAACAATTCCTAAGGGCTCATATAACTTCCACCTAGCTCCATGGGTTACCAATTCAACTAGCATGCAATTCCTAAGACTCGTTTAACCTACGAATGGTACCCGAAATTCCAAACTTGACTCAGGCACGACAAACGGGGTCCGTTGGGACACCATGGGGGACGGGAAAAATCAAACGGGGAAGCCGGGGACCCGAGGTGGGGTATGGACCAGCGGGTAGCCGGTGGGTGGGGGTCACCCGCCGGCTGCCCGCCGGTGGGCGCTGTTCCGGGCAGCGGGTAGCCGGCTGCCCGCTGCCGGGCAGCGCCCTTTTGGGCAGCGGTAGGAGGTGGGTTCCCCCACCCCCACCTACCCCCCACTGACTCATTCATCACAAATCTGTCTTGGATCCTTTGTGGAACCCGAAACCATGCTTAGACACTTTTAAACACAAATAACGACATCACATAAGCAATTAATGGATCAAAAGCAAGAATCATGTAGGACTTATCCTATATATAAACAACACCCGATCATGCGAATTCCCACCCAAATATAAATCAAGAACGTCACAATACAAATTCCCAATCATCAAGAACATATTTTATCTTTAACATCAAGAAAATATCAAGATTCGTCAAGAATCATCACATCATAATCAAGAATTTCCTTTTAACATTAAGATCATCAAGATTATCAAGAAAGCATATAAACCATCTTATCAATCATCAAGAACATAACATAATTATCATAGAAGAATTCAATCGAGACACAAGAATATAGAGGGAGGCCAAGGAAGGAGATTATAGCGAAGAAAATAGGTTTTGTTGAGACATGGGTTACTTCTTAGCCTTAATTAATTTCCTTGGCTATGAAGGGTCTTTCTTTAGGATTTCTCCTTTCTTGATTTCTCCTAGGGGAGTTCCTAGAACTTTCTTGTGTGGTGAGGGATTATTTGTGGTGTGAGTTCTAGGTGCCTTCTATGTCCCTATTTATATAATTAAGAGTCCTAATTATGGTCTAAGTGGCATGGGTTTACTAATCCTATTCCTTATAGGACTAAGGGGTTGGCTTTAGTGATAAGGGCCCATGGACCATGGTGGACCCCTTTTTTGGCTAATTAATGGGTTTTAATTCCCTTTTTAGCGTGGGTGATAATTTAATTCATTTTAATTTAGGGGCCTTAACACGGGGTGTTACAGATATGTCCTCTCTTGTGGTAAAGAATAGTAGGTGGTCTTCTCATCATGTAAGGATTAATGAGCGTGGTATAGGGAGAGTGATGTGAGTAGAGTCCTCTCCATGTGAGGGTGGATTAGATGTCCCCCTTCTTCTTGTCTTCTCCTCCTTTTTATAGCTAGTCAAGGTTCAAGATTATAGCCGTTGGGGCATGTAGTAGGGAATTTATGGGTGGTTTTAATTGGGTAGTAAATAGGAGTCTATGTGAGGGGTTATGGAAATTAGAAATAAGGAGGGTATTTAGTGGGTTTGAATAGGGAAGTAAATGGGGTATTTTGACCGGGCTTAGATGGGTTAATCGGGGTTAGGCGGTCCAACTCGGCCCAAATATCGGGTATCCATCACATGTATTTATGTATGTTATCCGTTTTTAAAATGTTATAAAAGTGTAATTTAGATCTAATGTTGTAATTATATTTATTTGTTGACTTTATATAATGTTATAAAAAATTTTAAGAACATTTTTAAAAATCACCCTTGGAGGACGGTTGTCAATGGACAAAGATTGATGAACTTATTTGTCACTATAGTACTAAAAAAAAAAGTATTAAACAAAACAAGTAAATTGTGATGCAAGGAGCATTCATTTGATGAAGCAACTTTTATAAAAATGGTATAAATGCGAGAGATAGCAAGATATGTCTAAGCCACCCTATTCATTTTGCTTTAAATTGAAACATTGGGGGAATGGACAATCGGTGGCAGGTTAATTCAGGTGAAACCTGAAAGTGCAACTCTCCGACCGTTTACATAAATCAACAAAAATGCAATTTCTGTGAGAGTGGTCCACTCTGATTTTCTTCAAGGAAGATTTGGAAATCCATTTTCCCCTGCAATAGTATGTTTTACTTGTCATTTTTCCCAAGTCATGCTAAAAAAAATTATTTGAATATGCAATGTCTAAATTTTCTTGATGAACGTGTTGTAAGTAGTAACAGAACAATAGAAAACCTATCCAATGAGCAGTAACTACCCAACTACATGTTGTTGGGCTTCTCAGTTTTGACCCATCTAAACCCGAACCGCACCACTACTTATACGGGCTAACAGATTATACCCAAAAACGTGTTTATTTACATATTTGGACCCAGTTCACATGACACTGCATGCATTCGGATTCTCATCGCTAAACATTTGAGGGGCATGAGGGTAATTGTAGAAGGGCTGATAACCCGTCTGACACGCATACGGGTACGGATCCTGATTATACGGATACCCCATCTGCACCTGCAGTCTATTCCCTTCCACCACCACCACCTTCCCCCCTCCTCCTCCACCGTCCTTCTCGCCACCAGCATTCTCTTTCCCGCCTTTCTCCTTCTTAGGAGGCACTATCTCCACATTCTTCTTCAGATGCTTCTTCAAATCCTCCACCATCGCCTTCACGTTCATTTTCCCAGTCACGGTCACTAGATCCTTTTCTGGATCCACCTTCATCTCCAAGTAGCCTGAAAAGCGGTTAACCACCTCATAAAAACGACGAAAAAACACTTTAATAATGCACTTCAGTCTTCAGTGAGATTTTGATAACCTCACCTCTGGTTCTGCTCACTGTCTTTTGAATCTTCTGGATACATCCTTCACAGTGTAGGTTCATCTTCAGCACCACCGTAGTGAGCGCCGGCTGTCGGAAATTCCCCAAATAAATCAATATCAGCTAAAGTAAAACACGAATTATGCATTAAATTAAAGCTGTTATAAATCATAAATGAAGACAATGACCTCCCAAGGGTTTAGACCAAACTGTACCCATGAGCATAAATGAATAATCTAAAGAAGAGGTGTAGTAAGTATAGAACATTTATGGTGAATGGTAGTGTGATGTGAAATGTGGAAAACCAAAGAAATAATGAATGCAGTCTATGGCGGAAAAAGGTCTAACGTGCGCTTCAAGCACCAGATTTCACCGGTTTTCCCGGGAAGAGATAGATGATGAAATGCGTGCATCAAAAACTAAATTGAAACAGAAGTCTGTGTGCAAATTAAATGCATGCTAAAATGCGCAGGGCTATGTGCAACCGGACAAAACAGAGGTGAGAACAGACTGGAAGAAATGTCTAGTGAAAGCGACTGGCGCGCAGTAGGGAGCAGCAGTAGCATATGGAATCAGTGCTGTGGAACCGTACCTCTTTCTCTTTGTCCTTCTTTTCTCCATCGTTTCCGTTTTTCTTCTGTTTTTCACCTCCGTTTCCGCCTTTTGCCTGTGGAGAGACCAGCACAATTTTTTTGTGCGTTTTGGCCTCCACTCTCTCCCGGAGCTTCTCCGGATCCACTTTCCCGATCACCGTCACCTTATCCGAGTTGCCGTCGATATCCACGGTCTGAACACCTTTTCATCCAGAAGCAAGCACGAATTAGGAGGAAAGCAGTTGAAGTTCAGATGAAAAACAGGAAACTCATCTTATTAATATGACGAGTACTGAAACAGATAAACAAGGATTTACTCACCATCGTAACTCCGAATAGTTTTGACGATTTTGGAAACACAACCTTCGCAATGCAAATCGGCCTTGAGAACCACGGTGATGCTGCCGTCGCCGCCGCCGCCTCCGTTCTCCTGTTCTCCTCCTCCGCCGCTGCTCTTGTTCTTCTTCTTCTGCAACACGCCATCACCATTCATGAGAACAAATTCAGTCTCCCAAAATGAAAAATAGGCACAGAAATTATTTCTACAAAAGGAGAGAGAGAGGTCTTACCCCACCCATCCTGAAAGTCTGAAACCGCCTTTCCCGATAGAATTTGGAATTTGGAAACAAAGTGGTGAACCGTGAACGTAAAACGTGTGAGTATATATAGGGCTCCTCACTCCTGGCTTTGGAGGAAGGAAATAGCATAGAAGGATTGACGCGTGCCTACTGCCTGGTCGGAAAATGAAAAAATGAAATATAGAAATATTTAGAATATGAAAGAAAACTCATTATTTTCTAGCAAAAACGTTCACTATCAAGGGTTTGTATCCGAGGACCGACCCTCACCAAGTTCTTACACCGAGTTTTTATTTTTGGGGCCATTTCTTTTATTAGGGGTAAAAAGTATTTTCTTTTAATAATTTAATTTAGACGATAAAAACATAATATTTATTAATAAATTCAAAATATAATATATAAAAAATTATCAACATAGAAAAATACAATTCAAATTTTTTTTTTTTTACTTTAAATGTAATTTTTTAACATATTTAGATGCAAAATCATTCACCAAATATTTGATGTCATTTCCTTTCAAAATTATATATATATATATATATATATATATATATATATATATATATATATATATATTCTTTTATTACTATTAAAAACAATGAACTGAATTAAAAAATATAATTATAATTTATTAAATAATGGATAATATATGATTAATTTTTAAGCATATCATATATATGGAAAATGTTATTTACACAACATATGCCACTCACAAACTTGTCATTCACTAATGTGGTAAGTTTTAATAGGTTAATTATTTTTTTTTTAAATCTCAACCAATTAAAACTTGCCACATTAGGAACGACAAGTTTTTGAGTAGTAATGTAGAGGTATCTAGCATGATCCTATGGTTACTATTTAATCAATCTGGATGGCCTGAATGATCGTACATTCTCACCTTTAAAAGAGGTTGAGAATTCAAAAATCTCATCTCGTATGAAAAATCAATATAACTAACACAAAAAAAATAGGTATTTATTTATTTAACTTGTATTAGAGGGTCCATATAAAATGTATATTGTATATATAGGTAGTGAAATATCCTATTTTGAGTGGTAGAAAATCAAGAAAGAATTTGGGAATGCAATGGCCAATGGAGGAAGCGTGACTTAATTAGTTGACGACAATAGCGTGGACTTAGCAGTTGACTGCATGTGCGTGTTTATAGAATTATAGGTGTGGAATTTTTCGTTTGGGCTGGGTACGTGAACCACCAGGAAACTTCGGTATGTCTTAGGTTCAATTGTTATATCATAGACCCTGGTTCATATCAATCATTATTGTATGGACCATGGTCCACACAAGTTGTGTAGACCATATTTTGTCTACTATAAAATAATGTACATTCAGTACAAAAATAATGTACATTAAGTACAAAAATAATGTATATTGTATATAGGGGATATACATTATTTTTGTTCTGAGTACATTATATTGTATAATGTACATTCAGTACAAAAATAATGTACATTTAGTATATTAGAAATGTACTTTTTTGTTATGGTCCACATAACATTGTGTGGACCATGGTCCATACAATAATTTGCCGGTTCATATTGCATTAGAAATTTTGGTAAAAATTTTTTATGTTTATAATTAATACTAGTTTTTCTATGCGCTTTGCGCGAATAAGATAATGCCCAATACTTTTTAAAATAAGTATTTCAAAGTATATCAATACAATATTATATAGAAGATGTTCATGCATAAAAAAAAATGTTGAATTTATTTATTTAAATCGGTAATTTAAAGTATATAAATGCAAGATAATATATGAGAGATTGATTATATATAACTGTCACAAAAATAAATGTTTACAACTTTGTAATAACGTTAATCTAAAAGCGATAGTCTAACTAAATACTCTTTTTGGTTTAAATTTCTAATTCTCTTTTGGATAGCATTGTTATTGTTTTCATCTTCAGTACATGTCCTTTTTTTCAATTATTGATAGTGTGACATGTGCAATTGGGTTATTTGTGGTATCACAGAGGGATTCATCATGCAATGAGATTATGATGTATGAAGTTTTAGATTTGTCTTGTTGTGTATATGATTGAGATCTTAGTTGTGCTATGAACTCTTTATCTTACAAGCACATGTTGATATTTGGTAGTGGTAGTTTTCCCTACATGTTTCATGTGTTGTGAGACATCTAATTCTAAATTAATTAAATGCATATGTATTATTTTTTGTTGTAGCTACTAATTTATTTTTAAATTTAAGTAATAAGAGCAATAAAGTGGGCAAATTATGCTATGGAACCGTGTCCACCTTGCAAGGTGGACATGGTTCTAAAACTGTTCATAGTTATGAATATATAGTTCAAAAATTATGAACATATAGTTTTATAGTTATGAACATAGAGTTGTGAACATAATTGTGAACATATAGTTTTGTAATTATGAATATAGAGATTCAATAATTGTGAATGTGAAGTTAAAAAATTATGAATATAGTTATGAACATATAATTCAGTAATTGTGAATATAGAGTTCAATAATTATGAATATAGAGTTCAATAATTATGAATATGAAGTTTAAAAATTATAAATATATAACTTTATAATTATAAACATATAATTCAGTAATTATGAACATAGAACCGTGTCCACATTGCAAGGTGGACACAGTTCCACAACATAACGATTGAATAAAGTGGCGTACATACTTTTCATCGACAATAATGAAATTATTGATTTTTTTTAATTTCCATTCATTGTTGAGACAAATTGTTTTGAGAGTTTGTCAATGACAATTGCTGTCAATAGATGATGATAATAAATAATTCAAAATATAATGTTACAATAGATATTATTATAATAATATAGTAAAAATTAACTTACAAATTTCTTTAGAAGTTTTCATGCAGTGATAAAAGCATAATTGAAATATTAAGTTTTGTTCTCAATAATCAAAAGAAGATTAATTAAACGAAAAAAAAAATTAAACTTAAATTTATTATTTTTTTAATGGAAAAATCAAATAATTTTCAAAGTTCTTGATTTATAATCATTGAATGCTATGTATTTAGTCGAGCTAATTATTTGACCAAAATTTATGTTAAATTTTATATTATATTTTTAATACATTTTAACATATTCGTAGTATATGTTTAACAATTATGCTAACTCTAATTGGAATGAGGTTCGAACTTAAGATCTTTCTTATAGAAATTAATAAGTTAAGAATAATAAATAGTTAACGGAATATTCCGTTAATAAAGTTAAAACTAACGGAATTTAAGGTTATTTAAGGAAAGAAAATAATATAATAAAGGGTAAATAAGGAAAATCATTAAAAGTATTAAAATCAAATTAATATGAACCATTCATTTTAAGAAACAATTAGTACCGACATTTTTTTTTATTCCAGTTAACGGTCTAACATTATTCGCTCTTATTAGAATTGTAGATGTAGATACTTTATATTTGTAATTAATAATTTATATATATGTAATAAATTGAAGATAAATAACATGGTAATTACAGGCACATAACACCATAACTATAGATACATAAATTGTTAACTGTAGTTACCGAATATATTAACTGTAGACACATAAGATGTTGGTTAACATTTTATGTATCTGTAATTAACATATTCTGTACCTGCAGTTAAATGTTTACGTGTTTATAATTATTATTTGATGTGCTTTCAAATTGTTTACATGTATAGAAATGGTTAATTGCAAGCACAGTCATACATAATGTGTCAACTTTAGGTATACAATCTAAAGGTTATTTTTGGACCAGAGTCCACAATACAAAGTAGACCTGATCAATGATATAATTTGGAATTAGTGACTGTCATGCCCTCAACAATGTCGTAATTATCAAATTGGTCATAGACTATCAATTTTGACCAATTAAATCCTCAACTATTTATTCCATTGATCCTCCGTCAAACTAGTGGATGACCAATTTAGTAATTACGGAGGGCCAAATTGATTACAAAATCAATAATTAAGAATTTATTTGGTCAAAATTGATAATCAATGACTAATTTAATAGTTATGACATAATCGAGGGATAAAATGATCATTAATTTTATAATTTGAGTCTTAGGTTGGTGTTAGTTAATAAAACGGGCCTACAGTGACCCTAGTGGAGGCCATCGTTCGCTATTGGGACTTTCTTTCAGTACATTCTGTCGGTTGATAAAATAATAAATTCTATTTTGTTTGTTTTGATACCAAAATGATAAATAATAAGTTAAATCTACTATATATCTACTATCTACTATATCTACTATACTAATAAGAGCCCAAGAGAGTTAGGCCTATAATGGGTAGAAAAAATGGCGGTCACATATTTTAATCAAATGAATGGCTCACATTGATTAAAAGATTTATAAGATTTAAATTTTACACTAAAATTTTCTAAAATACCCACACACCATTACTAATTCCGTTAAAATTTTAAGAATTGCCGTTAGTTCACCGTTAACTTACTCATTGATTTCAATAAAAAAAAAAGGTCTTAGATTCGAACCTCATCCCAATCAAAGTTGGCATAATTAGTACTCTATTTTACTCTTATTAAATTATATAAATAATAATTTAGTAGCTACAACAAAAAATTATAGATATGCATTTCTTTAATTTAGAATTATGTGTCCACAATGCCTTTATTCAAAAAAAATTATTCATTATCAATAAATTAAATAAGAGAAATAATTGTATTAGTTATATTGTCTTTATTTTTCTACAATATAAAAATTCTTTATATTCAAATTTATTAATTGATTATATTCGCTACATTGTCCTTACAATGTCTTAATTCAGTAAAAAAAAAAATTATTCATTATCAATAAATTAATTAAGAGAAATATTTTCATTAGTTATGTTGTCTTTATTTTTCTCAAATGTAAAAATTTTTACATTCAAATTCATCAATTGATTATATTCACTACATTGTCCATTATCTTTTTTGTGCACTATTTTTCTAATTAAATATCAAAGTTATAATACAAAATAATGCTATATATTTATTTACCAAGTATTTTATTAATACCATGAAAAAATTAAAAAAATATATATAATTAATAAAGCCAACCATATTAACTACTTGAGAGATTTTGTGACAAAGAGAGTATTCAAATCACACAACAAATTGAAGTGAGAACTATCTTGCAATGTCCTTGTTTGACAATCAGGAGTTAGCGGATTATATTAGCGGATTTGACCAACGAATTTATTTAATTATTAACATTGGGTAGAAAAAATGACCGCCAAATTATTAAATCAAATTAATGAAACAAATTGTTTAGGTTTTAATTTTTTTTAAAGTTTTTCTAATTTATCCTTAATTATATGATTATCCATTTAACTTTTTCGTTAAATACCGTTAATTCACCGTTAGTCTAATTCTAATATTAACGTCTAATATAGAATTATAATTACACCATTAATCTAATTCTAATATTAAAGTCTTAATAGAACTTAACCACAAATCCTAATGTCGAAATCTCCTCAAACAATATTAGTATATATTTAATATTTTATGCCCTAATTTTTATTTGTTCTCCCTTATGTCCCGTATTTGGTTTCAACCATACCTATACAATTATTTTATTGACAATTATAATCAATCTTAACTATATTATCTTGCATTTGTAAACTTAGAATTACCTATTTAACCCGCACGGGCTTAACTCAATGGTTTAGTGGGCAGTATTTGGGAGAAGAGACCAAGGTTTGAACCTCGGCGGCGGCAGTGCGTGAATTATGTCCAAAGTGGGCAGATTCATTGTTCGCACCGGCATTTGGTCATGTCTGCTGAACCATAGGGTCACCGTGATTTACAACTTCCCACAATGCTCTGTCGAGTCAGAGTGTGGGGGGCCCTTGGGGTTGGGGACTCAATCTTTGGGAGAAGAATTACCTATTTAAATACGCAAATTCAACCTTCAATTATCTATGCATGAACAATTTCCATATAATCTTGTCTTAATATACTTTAAAGTACTTATTTAAAAAAAAAAACATTGGGCATTATCTCAATCGCGCAATGCGCGTAAAAAACTAGTATACTAATAAGAGCCCAAGAGAGTTAGGCCTATAATGGGTAGAAAAAATGGCGGTCACAGATTTTAATCAAATGTATGGCTCAGATTGATTAAAAGATTGATCAAATTTAAATTTTACACTAAAATTTCCTAAAATACCCACACACCGTTACTAATTTCGTTAAAATTTTAAGAATTGTCGTTAGTTCACCGTTAACTTACTCATTGATTTCAATAAAAAAAGATCTTAGGTTCGAACATCATCCCAATCAAAGTTGGCATAATTAGTACTCTATTTTACTCTATTAAATTATATAAATAATAATTTAGTAGTTACAACGAAAAATTATACATATGCATTTCTTTAATTTAGAATTATGTGTCCACAATGTCTTTATTCAAAAAAAAATTATTCATTATCAATAAATTAAATAAGAGAAATAATTTTATTAGTTATATTGTCTTTATTTTTCTTCAATATAAAAATTCTTTATATTCAAATTTATTAATTGATTATATTCGCTACATTATCCTTACAATGTCTTTATTCAGTGAAAAAAAATTATTAATTATCAATAAATTAATTAAAAGAAATATTTTCATTAGTTATATTGTCTTTATTTTTCTCAAATGTAAAAATTTTTACATTCAAATCCATCAATTGATTATATTCACTACATTATCTATTATCTTTTTTGTGCACTATTTTTCTAATTAAATATCAAAGTTATAATACAAAATAATGCTATATATTTATTTACCAAGTATTTTATTAATACCATGAAAAAATTTTAAAAAAAAATTAATAAAGCCAACCATATTAACTACTTGAGAGATTTTGTGACAAAGAGAGTATTCAAATCACACAACAAATTGAAGTGAGAACTACCTTGCAATGTCCTTGTTTGAAATTAGCAGTTAGCGGTTAGCGTTAGCGGATTATACTAGCGGATTTGACCAGCGAATTTATTTAATTATTAACATTGGGTAGAAAAAATGACCGCCAAATTATTAAATCAAATGAATGGTTCATATTGTTCAGCTTTTATTTTTTTTCTTTTAAGATTTTATAATTTATCCTTAATTATATGATTATCCATTTAACTTTTCCGTTAATTCACCGTTAGTCTAATTCTAATATTAAAGTCTAATATAGAATTATAACTACACCATTAATCTAATTCTAATATTAAAGTCTTAATAGAACTTAACCATAAATCCTAATGTCGGAATCTCCTCAAACAATATTAGTATATATTTAATATTTTATGCCCTAATTTTTATTTGTTTTCCCTTATGTCCCGTATTTGGTTTCAACCATACCTATACAATTATTTTATTGACAATTATAATCAATCTTGACTATATTGTCTTGCATTTGTAAACTTAGAATTACCTATTTAACCCGCACGGGCTTATCAATGGTTTAGTGGGTAGTATTTGGGAGAAGAGACCAAGGTTTGAACCTCGGCAGCGGTAGTGCGGGAATTATGTCCAAAGTGAGCAGATTCCTTGTGCGTATCAGCATTTGGCCCTGTCTGCTGAACCATTGAGTCACCGTGATTTACAACTTCCCACAATGCTCTGTCGGGTCGGAGTGTGGGGGGCCCTTGGAGTTGGGGACTCAACCTTTGGGAGAAGAATTGCCTATTTAAATACGCAAATTCAACCTTCAATTATCTATGCATGAACAATTTCAATATAATCCTACCTTAATATACTTTAAAGTACTTATTTAAAAAAAAATGCATTGGGCATTATCCCAATCGCGCAATGCGCGTAAAAAACTAGTTATTGGATAAACATCGTTAAGAAAATGTGCGAAAAATTTAATCAAAAAAGCATTCAAAAGAATTAAACATGTAATTTTTTGATATAAAAATTATGTTCTACACACTCGATTAATTACCTGGTACGAGAATAATTTACCTATATATTACTGGGTTTAGTTATTTATTGTAGGAAATTTGGCATAATGAAATAAATGGCATAGTTGTTGAAGAGGTCAAAGTCAAAACAAGTGTAAAGATGCACATAAATTCAGAAGGAGAAACACTCTTGTGTTTCATACTCGTCTTTACATCAGAAAATAACTAAAAAAATCTTTTTAAAAATGTTTCCACATTGTTTTGTAATTGAAAATAATTTCGAGAATTTAATCAATAGAGTGTTAACACAATTCGAATTCGTAACTTTCAAGTATAAAAATCATATTCTGTTCACACTATCACATTTTCTGTAGCCTATAAGAGAGTGGTGCACTTCAAAATTTTGAAATGTAGTCAACTTTGTTATGCTTTATTAGAGATATCTTAACATCTGTATTAAGTTGTGATTAATTCCAACTTATCTAAGATTCTAAATGGAATAATTGCTAAACATGTATTTCTCACAAAATTTGAAATTAATGAATTATTTTAAAATTAAAGGGAATCAAACGTAATTACAACAAAGAAAATACTATGCATATTCTCATTTTCACTCTTAATTAGCTTCTATTGTCACGGTCAAATTCTTGATGCAAACACTTTTCTAGGACTCATATGATAAAAATAACATAACTTTGTTTGCCATGTCAGAAGAGAATATACATAGTAGAAATCTTATTACAACCATGGAAATGTACCTTTACAGCGTTAGCGTGGGGAAACTGCAAAACATCTTTGTGATATTTCGAGGAAATTGCGAGGATAGTAGTACTATGTTGTTGGATGGTGGCTATTACTCGTTGTGTTCATTCCTTTACTATGAAGTGCCGCGGTCAACATTGTACCGTTATAATTGGTGGATAAGAATGACTATACATTGGACATCAATCTAGACAAAATTTCTTATAAGGACATCCGACATCTCACATATCATAATTTGACAGTTTTCCGTAAGTATTAAACTATCATTTTTAAGTATTCTTAGTAGTTATAAGCTAACTCTTCAAAAAAGTTTTACATTTTTCATTATAAATATTACATATTCTCTCATAAGTAACAATCAATCAATTTTTCATCAATTAGTATTATGTTTTTTTTTTTTTCCCCATAAGTACGCAATTGTTTAACCCCTCAATATTATATTTTACTTTAAAATATTTTTTTTCTCAAAAGTATTACACTTTCTATTACAAGTAAGAAACATTTTACTTTTGATTATTATTACATTTTCATATTTTTCCGTCCTTTCTCATGGATCTAATCTCACAGGAGGCTCACCCAACAATCTATTTAAGGCAATTTATATCATGGACCAGGGTCCACATAAGATTATGGACCCTAGATTGAAACGACGAAGTACATAATTCATACTCCTAAGATACATAATTTCATAACACAAGACACAAAATATCACAACACAAAATACATACACATGTTATATATTTATTTTTCAAATACGATTTAGGTATATAATTTGTGTTCATAGACACAGAATTTCACAACACAAGACACAGAAATTTATAACATAAGACACAATCATTAATTTGTTGCAGGTACAAAATTGATACTCTTGATACAAAATTTCATAACACAATACATAAAAACTCACAATATAAGTCACATACATATGCAGTAGGATCCATAATGCACAGTGAACCATGGTATAAGGATTGTCTATTTAATGCTATCTAAATTCAAAATGGATTACTAATATTATTGCTCGAATCCATCTCAAACAGCAATCGTTATACCCTACACCACGGCGCGCGTAGCACTGTGCGCCACGCGCCTCCCAAAACGACGTCGTTTTGGGAGGCGCGGCAGGAAGTTACTGTGATTATGTATATTTGTTCATACAATTATGTATATTTTTTATTATGTACATTTTTTATACAATTATATACATTTTTTTTATACAATTATGTACATCCGAATCAGGAAATTTTTGTTTATTATGTTAAGAGTTGATGTGTATTAGGTTAAAAGTTTATGTTTATTATGTATTATGTTAGATTATGTGTATTATCTTTTAAAAAACAGTATGTATATTTTGTTATACAATTATGTACATTCATGTATAACATTATGTACATTTTTTAACATGATTTTTTTAAAAGAAAAATTAACTGCCAAACACTGAGGCGGGAAATTTCAAAAAAAAAATAAAATTTAAAACGACGTTGCTTTGCATTTGGACGCACAATGCAACGCGCGCCGTGGTGTAGGATATAAATTGCCCTCAAACAGTTAAAATATTACAGTATCAATCTCACGCCCATTTATTACTACCATAAATTCCATAATCAAATTCGTTATTCTATTTAAAATGGTTTAGAATAAATGAATAAAGTCAAATTAAAATTAATGAAATAATTATTTTAGGGTCACACTTGTGTAAGACCGTCTCACGGATCTTTATCCGTGAGATGGGTTGAGTCGCATCGGTTTAATATGAAAATATAATACTTATACTGGAAAATGTAATGTTGTAAAAGTATTACATTTTTTTATCAAAAGTATTACACTTCCCCTTATAAGTAATGTTGACAAGCGTTTGTTACTTATAAGAGAAAATGTAATACTTTTGAGGAAGAATGTAATAGTTTTAAATCAAAACTAGTATTTTCACCCGTGCGATGCACGGAATGGAATTGTTGTAATATATTAAGAATATTTAAATCGATATATAATTATTTAAGAGTTAATTTCACCAAAGGTTGCTTATCTTTCCTGACAATTCCAAATTTAATCCTAGACTATAGTTATTAATTATTACGATTTATTCTGTGTTATAATTCTTACGTTAATATTTTTACTATTATTATTAACACTTAATTATTTTTAGATATTATTATTACCACTTATATTATTATTATTATTATTAGTTTCTTTTCAAGTTTTGTTAGTATATAATGGCCGTGAGGCACAATAATAATATAACCATAATTAAATATTATTGTATTGTATTCCGTGAGTCACAATAATAATATAACAATAATTAAATATTCTTCAATTCTATATTCTTCTACGATTTCTATTACCATCATTAATTATTCCCTAATTTATCATAATTAAATAATTTAACCAATTATAAAGAGAGATTATTAAATAATGCACGGGACAATTTTTTAATTAAAAATTTTAAAAATTCATTAATAAAACATAAGGTTCACATAGTTTTTTCGTAGAAACTATTTAATAAAGCATTTTTTTAAAGAAATTAGTGGGCCAAACCGCCTACGGCTGTTTGCGGTGGATAGATCTCGAAAAAATACGCGATTTAAAAAAAAAACATTTGTCCAAAACGGACAACCGAGTGAAAAATTATGCCTTGCCGAACTTTCGACACTTTACAACTTAAAAAAAATAAAAAATTAATCGCCGGTTCAGCCGGCGAGGCGGCCGCGGAGGAGGCCGATTCCGGCCTTCCTCGGCTCGGCTAGTGGCGCGATTTTTGCAACAATGATATATAGTATAGATATAGATTAGAATAAGAATAGTATTACACAATTTTATAATATTTGAATAGAATTTTAACACAGAATTATTGTAGAAATCAATATATTTTATTAGGAAGAGAGATTTTTAGGAAATGGGCGGGAAGTTAAAAGTTCAGAATTTTGTTTTTATATATAGTATAGATTACAATAGGAATTGTATTACACTATTTTATAATATTAGAATAGAATTTTAATCCAGAATTATTGTACGAATGGGAAAGTAGAAATCAATATATTTTATTAGGAAGAGAGATTTTTTTAGGAATTGGGCGGGAAGTTAAAATTTCAGGATTTTGTATTTATATATAGTATAGATGTGAAAATATTACAATTTTAATTTCTTCAATAGTATTACAATTTTCCGTATAAGTAACATACATTTTATTCTTAATTAGTATTACATTTTTCAGTATAAGTATTACATTTCATCTTGACTCGACATGTCTCACGGACAAGTATCCGTGAGACAGTCTCACACAAATTTTTGCTATTATTTGATATTTATAATTTTTTCATTAAGGTTGGATAGAAGCAATGTTGCAAAAATCGCGCCTAGGCGCCGATTAATCGGCGCCTAGGCGCTAGGCACCATTGCGCCGCCGCGAGGAACGGCCTCCGCGGCCTGCTCCGCGGCCGGCCGGTTCGGCGGTTCGACGGTTTTTTTTTTTAATTTTTTTTTTATTTTTTAAATGTCGGTAAAGTTTCGGAAGGCATAACTTTTGACTCGGTTGTCCGATTTGGACAATTTTTTTTTCAAATCGCGTATTTTTTCGAGATCTATCCACCGCAAACTAATTTCTCAAAAAAATGCTTCTTTAGCTCTTAATTTTAGTTTTTTTTATGTATTTAGATGGTTTAAACAATCTTTTGAACACTTTTACAACCACTTTCGTAAATAATTTCTAAGAAATAACTATAGAAACCTTATGTTTTATTACTAAATTTTAAAAATTTTTAATTTTTAATTTTATTTTTAATTAAAAAAATAAAAAAATAAAAAAATAAAAAAAAAAATTAAAAATAAAAAATAAAAAATCGGCGCCTAGGCGCCCCCTTGGCACCTAGGGGGCGCCTAGCGTGTTTTGCAACATTGGATAGAAGCTTGGAGAGCTAAGTCTAACATCTTACTATTGAGGCATGTTGTTGTCTATTATGTAGCTATGAACAAAAACTGTAATTTATTTTATTTGAATTTTGAAATAATGGGTATATAATAATGTAGTGTACTACATGCACAATCATATTAGCCCGGGTTATAATATGATTTTGTTAAAGCAAGTTGAGTCTGTTGAGGTCAAGGAGGCTTTGTTCTCAATGGCCCCTGACAAGGCCCTGGGGCTAGATGGCATTACACACGCCTTTTATCAATCTTGCTAGAGTATTGTGGGGCATGATTTGTGTGAGTTTGTAAAGACTTGTTTTGCTAGCTGCAGTTTGCCCGCAGGTATGAATGAAACCAATGTGGTGTTGATCCCGAAAAAGAAGGTACTGGTCAAGGCAACGGATTTAAGACCAATCGCCCTCTGTAATGTGGCGTATAAGGTGTTTGCGAACAGAATGAAAGGGGTGTTCGATAGTATTATATCACCAGCACAGAGTGCTTTTGTCCCTAACCGAGATAATATTATTGTTGCAGGAGAGGTGGGACACTACTTGAGAAGGAAGAAGGATGGGGTAGTAGCTGGGCAGCTTTGAAGCTGGATATGGCAAAGGCCTACGAAAGGATGGAGTGTGGGTTTCTCGAGGGTATGCTTCTTGTGCTCGGATTCGCCCGTGGGTGGGTTGATCTGGTGATTTTGTGCGCAAACTCGGTACAGTATAATATCCTCGTTTCCAGTGGGGACGGTGGTCCCAACCAGGGTATCCGACAGGGGATCCTTTATCACCCTACTTGTTTATTTTGTGTGCAGAGGGGTTGTCTCTTCTTCTGCAGCATAAGGAGGCCCAAGGCTTGGTACATGGTGTGAAAGTAGCAAGAGGTGCCCCCCGGTTTCTCATTTGTTCTTTGCCGACAATAGCTTGTTTTTTTTCAAAGCGACTGATGTTGAGGCCCAGGCGGTATGGGATTGCTTAGAACGTTATGGTGGGGCTTCGGGCCAAATGGTGAATTTCGACAAGTCAAGCATAATGTTCAGTGCGAATATGGGAGCTGGACAAAGGGACCATGTCGCCGCAGTATTTGGGGTGCGCCAAGTGTCAAATTTTGGGCGCTACTTGGGCTTACCGTCTTTCCTAGGCAGAAACCGGACAGCGATATTCCAGTATGTTGAGCAGAAGGTACATGAGAGGGTGAATGTGTGGCAGCAGAAGTTGCTATCTCGTGCCGGGAAGGAGGTCTTATTGAAGAGCATCGCACATGCAATGCCTATTTTTACTATGTCTGTATTTCTAATCCCAGCACGTGTGTGCACTTCTACTGAGAACTTTATGAACAAATTTTGGTGGCAGCATGGCGGGGCTTCGACGCGTGGTATACATTGGCTAAGCTGGGCCAGAATGGCTATCCCAAAGGAACACGGGGGAATTGATTCCAAGCACTTGCATGAGTTTAATGTAGCGATGTTAGCAAAGCAGGATTGGAGGATATTAACCACACCACAAGCCTTAATGTGTAAAGTCTTAAAAGCCAGGTATTTTCCGGATGTTTGTTTCCTAGATGCAAAATTGGGACACAATTCTAGCTACACAACGTGAGGGTGTTGATCGCTGGGTGGGAGACAGGACAGATACGCTAGTGTGGGGAAGTCCGAGGCTAGAGACAGTATGTGTTGATGAATTGCGGCATGCCAGAGTAAGTAATCTTTTAAGTTCAACAGGAGCCTGGGATGAGGATCTGATTGCTGATTTGTTTTCTCCCTCGGATGCAGTCAGGATCCTACGCACTCCAATATCACCAAACTGTGCGGACTCGTGGTGCTGGAAGGATGATATAAGGGGGCAGTATACTGTGAGAGCCGACTACTATAATTTAATGAAGGCTGAAGCTTTACATGTTCCTGGTGCAGTGTTTGGAGAGTGGAAACGGTTATGGGGTCTTCCGGTGCCGCCGAAAGTGAATAATTTCTTGTAGCAGTACGTGCGGCATATCCTTCCCGTCAAGCATCGGTCTTCTAGCGCGCTCCGGATCTACTTATCAGTTCCTAAAAGCCAAATATATTTGTTCAGCGAATAATGCTGGTAACCCACTCCAACGCTTTATATATATATATATATATATATATATATATATATAGGAAAACCATTTTGAAGCAGGAAGATATATTCTTAGGAGACTCTAGTTTTAAAACCAGGAATAGACTCGACAAGTAGTGACCAGCACATTCAATAGTTATAATCAAGCATCTAAAGACACTAGCACACATCCTAAGGTCACAAGCATATTTCACATCATTCATATCATCATTCAATCATTATCTTATCACATAAGCACACTTTGGTGGGGCCACAAGACCAATCGCATGCCCATACATGAGGGTCAGCGCATATAGCGCTAACACGGCCCCACAGCACCCTGCCTCATACCGCAACATGAAGGGGTTGACCGCAGCCAACCGATGAACCGCAGCTCATCAAATCGTTTATGAGCCAAACGGTGGACCGCAGCCCAAAAGTGTATCTCTGACCGCAGCCATGTTATGAACCGCAGCTCATGTAAAACTTTTGCGAGCCAAACGGTGGACCGCAGCCCAAAAGTGTATTTCTGACCGCAGCAAGCTTATGAACCGCAGCTCATGTATAACCAATTTGACCGCAGACAATATCGGGGATTCATTCACACATAACACATAGCAAGCACATGCAACCCACATTAACACATTGGGAAGGGGGAGAAAACGTATAATGAAACCTATGCGTGGTCATCCACATACTAGGAATAATCCTAAGGGATTCATACTCCTTTCATCTAGGCCAAAGGGGTACCGATTCCACTAGCATGCAATCCATAAGACTCTTTTATCCTACGAATGGCACCCGAAACATCAAACTAGACTTAGGCACGATAAACGGAGTCCATTGGGACACCACGAGGGTCGGGGAAACATCAAACGGGGAGACCACCATCCCGAAGTGGGAGAAACTAGCGGGTGGAGGACCACCCGCTGGCGGCGAAGTACCGGGCAGTCGCCTGCCCGCCGGCTGCCCGCTGCAGGCAACTCCCATTTGGGGCAGCGGGTAGGTGGCGGGTTCCCCTACCCCCACCTACCCCCACTGACTCTTTTTCAATATATTTGTCTCGGGATCTTTCGTGAAACCCGAAACCACGTTTAGACACTTTTAAACATAAACGACGACACCACGTAGTCAAATAATGGATCAAAACAAAGAATCATATTGAACACATCCTAACATGACTTCTAAACATATTTAACACCCGAACTTGCGAAATCCCACCCAATTATATTAAGAATATCACGATACGAAATCCCCAATTTAACCTAGGGCTCTAATCATATTCAAATCATTTAAAATCATAGTTTATCTCTAAAATCAAGAACATCAAGGTTTATCAAGAACATTACAAAATTATCAAGATCCTCTTATAATCATCAAGATTATCAAGATCAACACATAAGATCATCTTATCAATCATCAAGATCATATCATCATTACCATAAAAGATTTATCAAGACACAAGCATAGAGAAGGAGCCAAAGAAGAAGATTATAGCAAGGAAAATAGGTTTTGTTGAGACATGGGTTACCTCTTAGCCTTAATTAGATTCCTTGGCTGTTAAGGTTATTTCTCTAAGATCTCCTTTTCTTGATTTCTCCTACGTTGGTGATAGGGGAATTCTTGTGTGGTGATATCTATTGTGGTGTGACTTCTAGGTGCCTTCTATGTCCCTATTTATATATCTAAGAGTCCTAATTGGGTCTGAATGGTATGGGTTTGCTAATTCTATTTCTTATAGGACTAAGGGATTGGTTTAGGGATAAGGGTCCATGGTTTATGGTGGACCCTCCCTAATTAATTAATGGAATTTAATTCTCTTTTTAGGGTAAGTAATTAAATAATTAGTATGGGTTTGAGGCCGTAACACGGGGTGTTACACTGAGTTTGTTAGTCACCTCTTCAGTTTGCAAAAAACTAAATCAAATTCCAGATTAAGAGAATATGCAAAATTACATGTGGTATCAGAGTTTTTAAGTCTACATAATGACTTGATCCATACGGGAAAAACTTTTTGCATTTAATCTCTCTTTAAGAAGCTGTTTGCTTGGTTGTCTGTTGAGATTTAGACTACTCTCTACTTGTGAGTTATGGCTGGTCGTCTGTTTGAATCAAGATGGATGCAAATATGAAACCACCGGAATTGGATGGTCACAAGTATTCCTTCTAGAAGGCTCGAATAGAGATTTACCTTCAAGCTCAAGGCACCAGAGTTTACCGTACTGTACTCACTAGATGGAGCCCTCCGATAGTTCAGAATGCTGATGGAACCGCTGGGATCAAACCAATAGAGACATGGACTGAAGATGAGATGTCGTCCTCTAATCTGAATAATAAAGCACTGAATTCTATTGTAGGATCTCTACATGAATCAGTCTTCACTTTGGTTATAGGAATAAAAGAGGCAAAACGTGTATGGGAAATCTTTGAAACTAGATTTGAGGGCAGCAGTGATGTCAAACAGTCAAAGCTCCAGATGGTCATATTAGAATTCGAAGCTCTCAGGATGAGTGTAGAAGAAACTGTATCTAACTTCCACATTCGTGTTCAGAATTTGATGAACAGAGCATCCGTACTTGGGGAACCGTTTACAGATGAAAGAGTTGTCAAGAAGATTCTTCGTTCTTTACCTAAACGATTCCGAATGAAAGTGACTGCAATTCAGGAAAACACATGCTGAGAGAAGAAGAGTGTAGGAGAGCTTATGGGGAATCTGCATACTTATGAACTTTAGGTGTTGGCTGATAACGATCCTGTATTCAACAGAAAAGGCAAGTCAGTGGCTTTTGTAGCTGAGGCTGATCGAGAATCTGACACAGATGATATAGATGATGAAGCCTTAGCCTTATTGACAAAAAATTTCAAGAAAATACTGAAAGGTTTTAATCGAAGGAGTCAAGGACAGCCTAACAGGACTCAGTACAAAGGTGGAAACTCTGCATATCAGAAATCAGAACCGTCCTCTTTCACAAAGACCAGTCAGTCCTAGACTGGACGAGTAGTGCAATTCAGAACCACACCTACAGACACAGTTAAAACTCTGAACCGATCAGTGCAATGTCGGGAATGTGAAGGGTTTGGACATATATAATCTGAATGTGCAACTTATCTCAAAAGAAAGAAATCTATGTCTGTGTCTACCCTAAGTGATGATGAAGAGGAAACAACAGATGACCCGTCTGATGAAAATGTTAGAAACTTTGTAGCCTTCTTCACAGCAACAGAGGTTCACTTAGAAGGAGATGAAATTGATGGTGGATCTTACATATCATCAGATGATTTTGAAGAGCGACATGTTCAGCTAGAGATGGAATTTTCCAAAATGGTTGGTAGTTGGGAACAACTAGTGAAAATCAACAAGAATCTAAATGAAGATCTGAAACACCGAGATGAGCTACTGAAGAAACTAAACACTGAGTTAGTGACGAAAGATGATCTTATTGCTCAGATTAGATGTCGAGAGGGAAAACTGATAAAGGAACTGGAGGATCTGAAGAAAACTATCAAGATGATGAATACCACTTCAACCTTAGACAAAATTTTGGATTCTGGTCGAAATCCTAACGATAAAAAAGGGCTCGGATTTGAACTTGGACAGTCCTCAATATCTGCTCCTGTTTTTATCAAAGAAGGTACATCTGGTGGTGGTTCAGTACTCAGTCATGAACGGGGCCAATCATCAAGATCAACTCAGTTTTATCAGAAAGGAAGCATGTCTACTCTGATCACTAAGGCTAAACCTGACAGAGTCAAATTTCAGTCTCAACACTCAAAGGTTAAGACTAAGTATGTTAAAGTAAAACAGTATGTACCATTCTGTCACTATTGTCTGATAAAAGGGCACACCAGACCTGAATGCTACTTCTTCTACAGAGATCAAAGGAAGGAAAAATATCAGAACAAGTCTATCACTCCTTTCATAAGGCAAGTTTGGGTCTGAAAATCAGAAGTAATCTGCTATCTCACAATAGTACTGATTGCCTCTATGACTGAAGCAAGATGGTATTTCGACAGTGGCTGTTCGAGACATATGACTGGGAATGCTAAATGTCTTATGTCTGTTCAACATAGTAGTGGATCAATGACGTATGTGGACGGACAAAAGGGAAAGACTGTTGGTAAAGGTATTCTAAATGTGCTGGGGCTGCCACATCTGGACGAAGTCCTCTTGGTTAGTGGCCTGAAAGCAAACCTTATTAGTATCAATCAGCTATGTGATCAGAATTGGAATGTGTGTTTCAACCGAGACTATTGTAGTGTCCGTGATAAGGCAGATCAAGTGGTAATGGAAGGAACTCGTTCTTCTGACAATTGCTATGTTTTAACAAATGATACTACCTGTTTTATGTCTAAAGCAGACGAATCAAAACTGTGACATCGACGCTTGGGGCACGTAAACTTCAGAGATATAGATAAAGTGATCAAACTTGATGTTGTTCGAGGGATACAAAAGCTTAAAGTAGAACAAGAAGGAGTTTGTGGTGCATGTGCTATTGGAAAACAAATCAGGGCTCCCCACAAAGCAGTAAAAATAATTACTACTGAGAGACGTCTAGAACTGGTTCATATAGACCTTATGGGACCAACTCAAACTGAAAGCATTGGAGGAAAGCAATACATCTTTGTGTGTGTTGATGATATCTCACAGTTCTGTTGGTGTTGGTCCCATAAGAGGTAAGGTGAAAGTCTAGAGGGGGTGGGGGGGGGGGGAGAATAAACTTTCAAACTTTTTCGCACAGCACAACAATTACTAAGCCAGAGATAAACCAAAACTCTTAACTAGATTGTTAGAGTATGGTGCACAGCGGAATTAAATAAAGATAAAGTGTGTGTGAGATTGTGTGAGCAGTATATCTCGTGTAGAGCAATTAAGTAAAGAGCAGTAAGTAAAGAAAGCAGTAAAGAACACAAGACAATTATAGTGGTTCGCGAGGTGGTGTAATCCTCCTACTCCACTTGCTCTTCTCTCCAAGAGCAATTCACTATATCTACCACTTCTTGGTTCCAAGATACAATGAATTTCCGTGATCTAGTGCTTTGATCACAAAGCCCGCACTAATCACGCCCAGTGACACCACACTGCTGCTTCGGGTTTCACGTCGCCGCGCTACTATCCCAGGATTTCACGACTCCGCGTTACTTTCCCCCCGTCTTCCACACTCCGGTAGAAACGTATTGTAACACCTCGTGTTATGGCCACTAAAACCAATTAATCATTTAATCAATTACGCAAAAGAAAGAATTAAATTACAGAAATTAATTAGGAAAAAGCCCACCATGGTCCGTGGGCCCGCATCTCTAAACCCAACCCCTAGTCCTAGAAGGATTAGATCCTAAATAAGACTCTTAGATATATAAATAGGGAACCTAGAGGGCACCTAGAACCCCCCCACAAGAATAACGCCCACCACCCCCAAAGAGTTCCAAGAATCCCCCTAGAAGAAATCAAGAAAGCAAGAAAGCTTAAAGAAAGACCCTTCATAGCCAAGGAATTAATTAAGGCTAAGAGATAACCCATGTCTCAACAAAACCTATTTTCATAGTTATGATTTCCCCCGTAGGTTTTCCCCATATTATTGTGTATTGATGATTTGTGATGTTATTATTGATGATTGATGGGATAATTCCATGGGTAATCTTGACATCAGGAGATTCTTGATAACTATGGTGTTCTTAACGATTATGTGGAGTTCTTGATGATTATATGGTGTTCTTGATAATTGTATGGCGTTCTTGATGCTTATGTGATATTCTTACCGAATCTTGTAATTAGAAGACGAATCGTATTCTTGTTGGATTAAAAATAATTAGAACCCTAGGTTATATCGTGGAATTCGTATGGTATTATCCTTGGTATATTGGGTGGGATTTCGCATGATTGGGTGTTTATTATGTCTAGAAAAGCATGATAGGTTATGTGCCGTTTGATTCTTGATTTTGATCCGTTAAATTGTCTACGTGTGTTATCAATTGCGTTTGAAAGTGTCTAAGCATGGTTTTGGGTTCCACGAAGGTTCCCGGGGCGTTTTTGGTGTTAATGAGTCAGTGGGGGGTAGGTGGGGGTAGGGGACCCGCCACCTACCCACGGTAAAAAAGGGGCAGTTCCGGCAGCGGGCAGCCGGCGGGCGGGCAGCTGCCCGCCGGGCACCCGCTTCCCGGAACAGTAACGCCGGCGGGTGAACCCCCCACCCATCGGCTACCCGCTGGAAATTCCCACACTTGGGACCCCGACTTTCCCGTTTGATGTTTCCCCGACCCCCATGGTGTCCCAACGGACTCCGTCTATCGTGCCTATGTCTAGTTTGATTTTTGGGTACCGTTCCTAGGTCGTATGAGTCTTATAGATTGCATGCTAATTGAATTGGTATCCCGTTGACCTAGGTGAAAGAAGTATGAACCCCTTAGGACTATTCTTAGTATGTGAAGGATCACGCATAGGTTTTGTTATACGTTTTCCCCCCCTTCCCAATGTGTTAATATGGGTTGCATGTGCTTGCTATGTGTTATGTGTGCATGTTACCCCGATTGGTTGAGATCAATCGGGCTATACGGGCAGTCGGATGGGCTGAGAACCATACCGGCTGTTAACCAGGCCGGTAAAGACCGGTCAGGTATATAAATATTATATAGGACTAAGTTCCAGTATACGGGCAGTCGGGTGGGCTGAGAACCATACCGGCTGTTAACCAGACTGGTAAAGACCAGTCAGGTATATAAATATTATATAGGACAAAGGTCCACTATACGGGTAGTTGAATGGGTTGAGAACCATCCCAACTATTAACCAGGCTGGTAAAGACCAGTCAGGTATATAAATATTATATAGGACTGCGGTTCATTAGTCGGTTGCGATCGACTCCTCCGTAATGTGAGACGGGGCAGGGTGCTGCGGGGCCGTGTCAGAGCTATATGCGCTGACCCTCATGTATGGGCATGCGATTGGTCATGTGGCACCAACAAAGTGTGCTATGTGATGAGATATGGATGAGTTGTGTTTATGAGTATATTGGGGGATGTGACTATGGGATTTATGCTGGGGATTGTTTATGTTGGGTTATGATTATTAATTGTGCTCAGCTTTATCTGTCTTGCCTGCTGTGGATCGTATACGCTTGTTATAACTGTTGCTTGTGTCTAGCCTTATCTGTCGAGTCATTCCCGGTTTTAAAAGCTAGAGTCTCGTAGGATATATCTTCATGCTTCAAAATAGTTTTCGTATATCTATATATATATCTCTATATGTAATGTATTTCAACACGTTGGAGTGGGTTACCAGCATCTCTCGCTGAACAGATATATTTGGCTTTCAGGCACAAAAGAATAAGTCACTGGAGCGCGCTAGAACTTGGAACGTAGAAGTAGTTAGTTTCCCCTTCGGCCTGCGTGCCATGTTTACGCATTTACATTATTGAGACATTAGTTAGTTAGCCTGTGCACCTGAGTTCTCTAGCTCAGGTGTGGCATAGCACCCCGTACTCTTGTATTCTGTTTTGGGATTTAATAAGATTTCACCTTTATTTCATAAGTTTTAAATATTTTGAAAATCTGGGGTGTTACAGTTGGTATCAGAGCCTAAGATTGACCCTAGGGTAAGACTCTTAAGACCAGACTTTAGGACATTAAGCTCAAACTCTAGGTACTTAGGCACATAAGATTTGGAAATCCTAGGACGCGCAGTGAGATTGTGAAACCTACACATCAGCCACCCACTTACTCCTTCTCTAAAAAGAAACTCCCCCTTCACTATTACATCCAGGTAAGAATACAAAATAACATCGACTTATGAACACCAGGATGACACCGAAAAAGGGACAGACAGGGACGCCGAAACTCCCCACTCAGGAATTCTTGACACAGAATCTGCAACGCATGGCCCAAATTGCCCAGGTACTGAGGACTACCATTCCCCAACCCTTACCAACAAACGAGAACTTGGAAATCCACCACCAAGTCTCGGCACATCAACCACCCACCTTCTCAGGGAACGAAAACCCCACAGCCCTCGAGGAATGGATCGGAACCTTCGACAAGATATTTAGGGCAACCAAATGCCCCGAAGACCACCAAGTAAGAATAGCCTCCTTCTACTTCAAACACGAGGCCGATACCTGGTGGGACCACGAGGGACCCACATGTAAACATAACCATAAATTCAACTGGGAATCCCTAAAGGCGCGACTACGAGAACGATTCTATCCCAATCATCTGAGAGCCACCATATACGAGGAATTCTTCCACCTAAGACAAGGTGCAACCTCGATCACGGAATACTACAAACAATTCCACCGACTGGCTCGCCTCATCCCCGAGCTAGTACCCACCGAGAGGATCAAGATCGAAAAGTTCATAACAGGCCTTGACCCCAAATATCAAAAAGCCCTGGCCACACAAGAGCTAGGAACCCTCGGGGAGGCCTATGCCAAGGCATCCCAACTACAACAAATTCCAGACCCACCCCGTGAGATACGCCTGGGGTACAAAAGGAAATCGGAAGGAAATCACATGAACCCCAACCGCGGCCCTAAAAACCCCAGGGCCGTCTCAACCCGCCAAGTCACCACGCCAACCACTCAAGGAAGAATCCTTACTCTAAGCAAAGCCAAAATTGGAGATAACAACATAGTCTCCGGAAGCTTCCTAGTACACGCCACCCCCGCCACGGTGTTATTTGACTCGGGGGCTACCAACTCGT
This sequence comes from Ipomoea nil, assembly GCF_001879475.1. Classification (NCBI taxonomy): domain Eukaryota; kingdom Viridiplantae; phylum Streptophyta; class Magnoliopsida; order Solanales; family Convolvulaceae; genus Ipomoea; species Ipomoea nil. The sequence goes on along the minus strand of NW_017617530.1, from coordinate 52,092 downwards.
TTATAGCAACCGAGTTTGCCACTCAACTCGGCCTCAACACCAGCACCAAGGTCCGACTTCAGGTCAAAGTGGCCTCCGGCGAAATCCTAGAATGCGACCGCATGTACGAAAATATAATGATCACCATACAAGAGGTGGAATTTCCCCGCAACTTAATCCGATTCAAACTGGATGGGGTACAGGTGATTTTGGGCATGGATTGGCTAGGGAAATACCAAGCGCAAATCCTATGCGGAGAACAAAAAGTGGTCCTACGGGGACCAAACGGTAAGAGGGTGTCATATCGTGGGACCCACCGGGAAGCCGGGATCAAAGTGGTGAACATGATGAAAATGAAGAAATACCTAAACAGGGGAAGCGAGGCCTTCCTATGTTCGGTCGAGGACCTCAGCACCAAAACCCCCGAACCACAAACCATTCCCGTGGTAAACGAATTCACCGACGTCTTCCCGGACGAAATCCCCGGGGCACCCCCAGCCAGAGAAGTCGAGTTCACCATAGATCTCGTACCGGGTGCTGCCCCAATTTCTAAACCTCCCTACCGGTTAGCACCAAAAGAAATGAAGGAACTGAAGACGCAACTGCAGGAATTGCTAGACAAGGGCTACATCCGTCCTAGCACCTCCCCATGGGGGGCGCCAGTGTTGTTTGTTAAAAAGAAGGATGGGAGCATGCGCCTATGCATCGACTACAGGGAACTTAACCAAGTCACGATAAAGAACAAGTACCCCCTTCCCCGAATCGACGACTTGTTCGACCAACTTAAAGGGGCAGGGGTATTTTCGAAGATTGATCTAAGATCCGGGTATCATCAGATCCAGGTGGCCAAACCGGACATTCAGAAAACATCTTTCCGGACACGTTACGGTCACTATGAATTCACCGTAATGCCCTTCGGACTCACCAACGCGCCTGCCATATTCATGGACCTCATGAATCGAGTATTCCGACCCCACTTGGATGACTTCGTCATTGTATTCATTGACGACATCCTAGTCTACTCCTGAAACAAGGAAGAACATGAAAGACACCTCCGCATAACCCTGCAAACTCTAAGAGAGCACCAATTATACGCCAAGTTCTCTAAATGCGAATTCTGGAAAGACAGTGTGGCCTTCCTGGGTCACGTGATAACCAAGGAAGGGATTAAGGTGGACCCCGCCAAAATCCGTGCCGTTAAAGAATGGACCACACCGAGCTCACTCACCGAAGTCCGAAGCTTCCTAGGCTTGGCGGGCTACTACAGGAGGTTTGTACCCGACTTCACCAGGATAGCCCAACCCCTCAACAAACTCATGAAGAAGGAAACCCCCTTCCGATGGGACAACAACTGCATCTCGGCCTTTCAAGAATTGAAGGATAAGTTAACCACGGCACCCGTACTCGCCATCCCCTCCGGGGAGGAAGGATTCGAGGTCTTCAGTGACGCATCCAAGAAGGGGTTGGGGTGCGTGCTAATGCAAAAAGGCCGAGTAATAGCCTACGCATCCAGGCAGCTCAAAACCCACGAAGAAAACTACCCCACCCACGACCTCGAGCTAGCCGCCATCGTGTTCGCACTAAAAATTTGGAGGCATTACTTATATGGGGTGCAATGCAAGATTTACACGGACCATAAGAGCCTAAAGTACATCTTCACCCAGAAAGACCTAAACATGAGGCAACGGAGGTGGTTAGAACTCATAAAGGACTACGACCTGGACATCCAATACCATGAGGGAAAAGCTAACGTGGTGGCGGATGCCCTAAGCAGGAAGACTAACCACTCCCTCAACACCACTTGGATCCTACCGGACCAACTGTACAGGGACTTCCAAAGACTGAATTTGGAAGTAATAAAGCAAGATCAAAACCACCCCGACATCCACTTGTTCAACACACGAGTCGTACCTACGCTCTTCGAGGAAATTAAAATAGGGCAACAGCAGGATCCGGAACTAGATAAAATCCGCCTCGACCTAACCCAGGGGAAGGAAGGACCCTTCAAAATACACGAAGACGGCAGTCTCCGTTACCAAGGTAGGTGGTGCGTGCCCTCAACGCACCCCCACTTGAAACAACAAATCTTGGAGGAAGGACACAACTCCCCATACTCAGTTCACCCAGGGGGTGACAAGCTATACCAGGATGTAAAGAGGTTGTTTTGGTGGCCTAACATGAAAAAGGAAATCGCGGATTTCGTGGCCAAGTGTCTGAATTGCCAAAGGGTGAAGGCCGAACGATGCAAACCCAAGGGACTCGTACAACCCCTTGAGATACCACAAGGAAAGTGGGATTCCATATCCATGGATTTCGTCGGGGGACTACCCCCAACGAAGACCGGCAAGGATAAAATTTGGGTCATAGTGGACCGACTAACCAAAACGGCGCGATTCATCGCCATGAAGGAAACGTGGACAATGACACAACTAGCCCAAGCCTACTTGAGCCAAGTAGTGAAGTATCACGGAGTTCCCCGAAACATCGTATCCAATAGAGACTCCAGGTTCCTCTCACAATTCTGGAAATCACTGCAATTAGCCTTGGGGACACAACTAAAACTAAGCACTGCTTTCCACCCCACCACGGACGGCCAAACCGAGAGGACCATTCAGACTCTCGAAGACATGCTAAGAGCCTGTGTGTTAGACTTTCAAGGGACATGGGAGGAACACCTAGACCTTATTGAATTCTCATACAACAACAGCTACCACGCGAGCATTCGTATGGCACCCTACGAAGCTCTTTACGGACAAAAATGCAGAACCCCCTTATGTTGGGAAGACATGGTCGACCCAATAACACTAGGGCCCCAACACCTACAAGATACAATCACCAAGGTCAAGCACATCCGAGAAAGGATGAAGGCTGCCCAGGACCGCCAGAAGTCCTATGCCGACCTAAAGAGGAAACAAGCCGAGTTCAACACCGGGGACAAGGTTTGGTTGAGAATCTCACCCACACGAGGGGTGATGAGATTCGGAAGGAAAGGAAAGCTCAGCCCTCGATTTATCGGCCCCTACGAAATCATAGAAAAAGTTGGGAACCTAGCCTATCGCCTCGCCCTACCCATTGAACTAGAACGAGTACACAACGTATTCCACATATCCCAGCTAAAGAAGTACATACACGACCCAAGCCACGTGCTTCAGCCCGAGGTCGTGAACCTCGACGAGTCACTAGTATACGAAGAAAGACCCGTGAGGATCCTGGACACCAAGACAAGAAACACCCGTCGTCGAGCCATAGAAATGGTAAAAGTCCTCTGACAATTGCTATGTTTTAACAAATGATACTACCTGTTTTATGTCTAAAGCAGACGAATCAAAACTGTGACATCGACGCTTAGGGCACGTAAACTTCAGAGATATAGATAAAGTGATCAAACTTGATGTTGTTCGAGGGATACAAAAGCTTAAAGTAGAACAAGAAGGAGTTTGTGGTGCATGTGCTATTGGAAAACAAATCAGGGCTCCCCACAAAGCAGTAAAAATAATTACTACTGAGAGACGTCTAGAACTGGTTCATATAGACCTTATGGGACCAACTCAAACTGAAAGCATTGGAGGAAAGCAATACATCTTTGTGTGTGTTGATGATATCTCACAGTTCTGTTGGTGTTGGTCCCATAAGAGGTAAGGTGAAAGTCTAGAGGGGGTGGGGGGGGGGGGGAGAATAAACTTTCAAACTTTTTCGCACAGCACAACAATTGCTAAGCCAGAGATAAACCAAAACTCTTAACTAGATTGTTAGAGTATGGTGCACAGCAGAATTAAATAAAGATAAAGTGTGTGTGAGATTGTGTGAGCAGTATATCTCGTGTAGAGCAATTAAGTAAAGAGCATTAAGTAAAGAAAGCAGTAAAGAACACAAGACAATTATAGTGGTTCGCGAGGTGGTGTAATCCTCCTACTCCACTTGCTCTTCTCTCCAAGAGCAATTCACTATATCTACCACTTCTTGGTTCCAAGATACAATGAATATCCGTGATCTAGTGCTTTGATCACAAAGCCCGCACTAATCACGCCCAGTGACACCACACTGCTGCTTCGGGTTTCACGTCGCCGCGCTACTATCCCAGGATTTCACGACTCCGCGTTACTTTCCCCCCGTCTTCCACACTCCAGTAGAAACGTATTGTAACACCTCGTGTTACGGCCACTAAAACCAATTAATCATTTAATCAATTACGCAAAAGAAAGAATTAAATTACAGAAATTAATTAGGAAAAAACCCACCATGGTCCGTGGGCCCGCATCTCTAAACCCAACCCCTAGTCCTAGAAGGATTAGATCCTAAATAAGACTCTTAGATATATAAATAGGGAACCTAGAGGGCACCTAGAACCCCCCCACAAGAATAACGCCCACCACCCCCAAAGAACTCCAAGAATCCCCCTAGAAGAAATCAAGAAAGCTTAAAGAAAGACCCTTCATAGCCAAGGAATTAATTAAGGCTAAGAGGTAACCAATGTCTCAACAAAACCTATTTTCATAGTTATGATTTCCCCCGTAGGTTTTCCCCATATTATTGTGTATTGATGATTTGTGATGTTATTATTGATGATTGATGGGATAATTCCATGGGTAATCTTGACATCGGGAGATTCTTGATAACTATGGTGTTCTTAACGATTATGTGGAGTTCTTGATGATTATATGGTGTTCTTGATAATTGTATGGTGTTCTTGATGCTTATGTGATATTCTTACTGAATCTTGTAATTAGAAGACGAATCGTATTCTTGTTGGATTAAAAATAATTAGAACCCTAGGTTATATCGTGGAATTCGTATGGTATTATCCTTGGTATATTGGGTGGGATTTCGCATGATTGGGTGTTTATTATGTCTAGAAAAGCATGATAGGTTATGTGCCGTTTGATTCTTGATTTTGATCCGTTAAATTGTCTACGTGTGTTATCAATTGCGTTTGAAAGTGTCTAAGCATGGTTTCGGGTTCCACGAAGGTTCCCGGGGCGTTTTTGGTGTTAATGAGTCAGTGGGGGGTAGGTGGGGGTAGGGGACCCGCCACCTACCCACGGTAAAAAAGGGGCAGTTCCGGCAGCGGGCAGCCGGCGGGCGGGCAGCTGCCCGCCGGGCACCCGCTGCCCGGAACAGTAACGCCGGCGGGCAGCCGGCGGGTGAACCCCCCACCCACCGGCTACCCGCTGGAAATTCCCACACTTGGGACCCCGACTTCCCCGTTTGATGTTTCCCCGACCCCCGTGGTGTCCCAACGGACTCCGTCTATCGTGCCTATGTCTAGTTTGATTTTCGGGTACCGTTCCTAGGTCGTATGAGTCTTATAGATTGCATGCTTGTTGAATTTGTATCCCGTTGACCTAGGTGAAAGAAGTATGAACCCCTTAGGACTATTCTTAGTATGTGAAGGATCACGCATAGGTTTTGTTATACGTTTTCCCCCCCTTCCCAATGTGTTAATATGGGTTGCATGTGCTTGCTATGTGTTATGTGTGCATGTTACCCCGATTGGTTGAGATCAATCGGGCTATACCAGGCCGGTAAAGACCGGTCAGGTATATAAATATTATATAGGACTAAGTTCCAGTATACGGGCAGTCGGGTGGGCTGAGAACCATACCGGCTGTTTACCAGGCTGGTAAAGACCGGTCAGGTATATAAATATTATATAGGATAAAGGTCCACTATACGGGCAGTTGAATGGGTTGAGAACCATCCCAACTGTTAACCAGGCTGGTAAAGACCGGTCAGGTATATAAATATTATATAGGACTGCGGTTCATTAGTCGGTTGCGATCGACTCCTCCGTATTGTGAGACGGGGCAGGGTGCTGCGGGGCCGTGTCAGAGCTATATGCGCTGACCCTCGTGTATGTGCATGCGATTGGTCCTGTGGCGCCAACAAAGTGTGCTATGTGATGAGATATGGATGAGTTGTGTTTATGAGTATATTGGGGGATGTGACTATGGGATTTATGCTGGGGATTGTTTATGTTGGGTTATGATTATTAATTGTGCTCAGCTTTATCTGTCTTGCCTGCTGTGGATCGTATACGCTTGTTATAACTGTTGCTTGTGTCTAGCCTTATCTGTCGAGTCATTCCCGGTTTTAAAAGCTAGAGTCTCGTATGATATATCTTCATGCTTCAAAATGGTTTTCGTATATCTATATATATATCTCTATATGTAATGTATTTCAACGCGTTGGAGTGGGTTACCAGCATCTCTCGCTGAACAGATATATTTGGCTTTCAGGCACAGAAGAATAAGTCACTGGAGCGCGCTAGAACTTGGAACGTAGAAGTAGTTAGTTTCCCCTTCGGCCTGCGTGCCATGTTTACGCATTTACATTATTGAGACATTAGTTAGTTAGCCTATGCACCTAAGTTCTCTAGCTCAGGTGTGGCATAGCACCCCGTACTCTTGTATTCTGTTTTGGGATTTTATAAGATTTCACCTTTATTTCATAAGTTTTAAATATTTTGAAAATCTGGGGTGTTACACGTATCCCGTGATCTAGTGCTTTGAACACAAAGCCCGCACTAATCACGCCCAGTGCCTCCGACACTGCTGCTTCGGATCTCACAACTCCGTGTGACAATCCAGGATTTCACAGCTCCGTGCTACTTTCCTCCCTTCTCTTATTTTGCTCCAAAACAAGTGTTGTCTTGCTTCCAACTTCTGAGACTCTGTAGAAGATCTTCAATGATGCGCAGGGGTCTCTTTGATGAAGATGAAACACTCTGGAATGATTTCTCTTGATAGCTCTGAGTGTTTTCTCTCTTTGAGTGTATCAAGTAAAGCACTTGATATTTATTCTCTGTTTTGCTCTGTTTAAGAACTCTCAGAATATTTTTCTTTTGAAGCTCTCTGAGTTCTTTTTCTTTTCTCACTTCTCACTTGAAGATTTTTGGTATGCTCTTTACCAAATGAGATTTTTGCTCTATTCTCTTTTTATAAGCTCTTTACTCGTATTTTCTTGCTTTATTGCTCTATTCGTTCCCCTGATCTTCAAGTCTTCATATCTTCATCATTTTATAGCTGGTAATAAGAATCTGTCCGTTGGAAAGAGACGATCTCATTTTTGAAATATTGTGTCTTTTGTCAGAGATTTTATCTTATCTTCTGCAAAGTGTCAGAAGAGATAAGGTAGCCGTTGGTAGAGCTTCATCTCCATGTAAATGAGTTCCCAAACTTCATCTGATATTCCTCTGGTTTTACGTTGAGTGGGAATATCTGGGTCTCTGTTTTGGTGTAGAATGGCTTCTCTGATCAGCTCTAAAGCGGTCCTTGTATCTTTTAGATTTAAAAATATTCTTCAATTTAATTCCATACTAGTTAGACTAGTATTTTTCCTTGTGAGAAATTCTTCACTGCAAGTTTTTCTTCATCTTCTTCATTCTCACGTCTGGGCGTTCTGATGTTTCAAACTGGCTTTGAACTTCCTCCCAATTTGAATTTCTCCTTTGTAATTGACACCCAATTTCAATTGACTTGTAATTGGCACCCAATTTGAATTTCTCCATTGTAATTGGCTCCCAATTGACTTTGACTTGCAATTGGCTCCCAAACTTCTCCACCCAATTTGAATTTCTCCATTGTAATTGGCTCCCAATTGACTTTGACTTGCAATTGGCTCCTAAACTTCTCCTGGTGCTTCAATTACTTCCAATTTTGAATTATGTTGACCTTGACTTCGAAATTGGCTCCCAGACTTCTCCTGGTATTGAATTTCATCTCAATTCAATTGTTCCTCAATGTCTTCTTTTTCCTCTTCTTTTAATTGGTCCCCAATTTGAAATTGCATCCCATACTACAACTTGAATTGGCTCCCAACTCCCAACTTGAATTGGCTCCCAACTCCCAACTTGAATTGATTCCATGTGAAACTTGCTCCCAATTTCAATTTCTCTGAACTAGCTCCCAATCCCAACTTGAATTGATTCCATGTGAAACTTGCTCCCAATTTCAAATTCTCTGAAACTAGCTCCCATTTCCAATTTCTCTGAACTTGCTCCCAATTTCAATTTCTCTGAACTAGCTCCCAATCCCAACTTGAATTGATTCCATGTGAAACTTGCTCCCAATTTCAAATTCTCTGAAACTAGCTCCCATTTCCAATTTCTCTGAACTAGCTCCCAATTTCAATTCCTATGAAATCGGCTCCCAAGTGCAATTGCTTCTCAATTGCCACCCAATTTCCACTTGTAATCAATGCCCAAAGCCAAACAAGCACCCAACTTAATCAGATTTAATTATATTTGGCTTCTCAAATTTTACCTTGTAAAATTGTTGATGGTGAATTTCGAACTTGAACTATTTCGCATAACATATCAAGCATCTTCCACTTCGTCCGTACAGCTTATTAGTTAAATCTCCAATCATCTTTGATGTACTCCTTTCTTTCCATAGATGCTTGATCTCCAAGTCAAATTCATGCAATCTTCCAATCTTAATTTTCTTCACGAAAATTCTTCTGGGATATTTCTTTGAGTAGCATTGACGTGATTTCATATCATTCATCTTCTTCTTCTATTTGTCATTTTCTCCAGACAAATTCTTGATTTTAGGCTTTATATCTTCTTCTTCTATTTTCATGCATCTTCCTCTGTTTTTCTCTTTTCCAATTTAAATAATTTCCCGATCATGGTCTTATACTCTACTAGACCTATAAAATAAAATTGGGGGATCTACAAATACATATTTGGCATATCAAAACCATTACACTTGATTCATAACAGTTGGGTATATTTCCTGAGAGAAAAATCTGAGGCTTTTAATGTGTTCAAAACTCTGTGCATAAGAATATAGAAAGAAAATGACGAATCCATAGTAAAAATCCAAAGGCTTAGAAGTGATCATGGAAAGGAGTTTGAGAACATCTTGCACTCAGATTTCTGTTCAGAAAATGGGATAGCTCATAAATTCTCTGCTCCACGAACTGCACAACAGAATGGCATTGTAGAAAGGAAGAACCGAACGTTCCAAGAAATGGCGAGAGTAATGTTACATGTCTCACATCTACCTCAACGTTTCTGGGCTGAAGTAGTGCATACTTCCTGTCATACAGTCAATAGAGTCTATCTAAGACTATCTCAGACTCGGTACCTCTTAGACACCGTACAAGATATGGAAAGGAAAAAAAAGCCAAACTTGAAATACTTTCATGTGTTTGGAACCAAGTGCTACGTTCTAATTGACCGGGAATAAAGAGGAAAGTTTGAACCCAAGAGTGATGAGGGAGTATTTCTTGGATACTCACCAAACAGTCGAGCCTATAGGGTCTATAACAAAAGATCTCAAACAGTCATGGAGTCAGTAAATGTGGTTATTGATGACAACCCAGAAGAATCAAATGGAGCAACAATGGCTGACTCAGAGTCAGACTTTCTTATCAGTGATCCACCAAAATCGTCTGACACAACCAAACTGACTGACACACATGAATCATCAGAAGAAGATGAGGGTAATCCAGAAACAGACAAATCGCTTTCTGATCGAGATGGAAAAAATAAGCCTACTAGAACTCAGAAAAATCATCCATCATATAACATAATTGGTGATCGAACAAATGGAATGCACACCAGAAGTAGGGTGAGAAGTAATCTGATAGAAATAACTGGTTTTGCCTGTTACACCTCAAAAATAGAACAAAAAAATGTGAAGGAAGCCTTGCAGGATGACCTATGGGTTAAGGCAATGCAAGATGAACTACATCAGTTTGAAAGAAATCATGTGTGGGATCTTGTTCCAAGACCTGACAGTGTAAACATAATCGGAACAAAGAGGATCTTCAAAAACAAAACTGATGAAGCAGGTAACATTGCAAGAAACAAAGCTCGATTAGTTGCTCAAGGATATACCCAGATAGAAGGAGTTGACTATGATGAAACATTTGCACCTGTTGCTAGGTTGGAGTCAATCAGAATCTTACTAGCAATGGCATGCATACTGGGTTACACACTGTTTCAGATGGATGTCAAGACAGCATTCTTGAATGGATATTAGCATGAAGATATCTATGTGGCACAACCTAAGGGTTTTGAGGATCCAGTACATCCAAATCATGTCTACAAACTTAGGAAAACACTCTATGGACTCAAACAAGCTCCAAGGGCATGATATGAACGACTGAGGCAGTATCTATTATATCATGGTTATGATAGATGGAGTGTGGACAAAACATTCTTTGTTAAGACCACTGGAAATCATGTTACAATTGCTCAGATCTACGTGGACAATATTGTGTTTGGATCTACTCTACAGAAGTATACTGACAATCTAGTGGAAGTCATGAAAAAAGAGTTCGAAATGTCCATGGTTGGTCAACTGACTTACTAATAAGAACCAGTACACATGGAATCCAATAAGGGTCTATAGTGGGCTCATCACAAGGCCCATAACTACATCCTTAAAGAATCATTGGTGGAAGAAACAAGAAAGTCCAATAATAATTCCATTCGATAGAGGAAAGTATTATAGTGGCCCATTTCAAGTGATATCATGGATCGAAGACAATGCTTACAAGATTCGAGGTTGAATCATTTTCAAGAAGGTGAGGATGATGCGGCCCAACATAATAAAGATCCATCAAAAGAACCAATTGGGCCAATCACAAGGCCCAAGTCCAAACGATTAAGACAACTCTTCATTGGTGATATTCAAAGATGGTGGAAATCCAAGTCAAGCCCATTTGCAAAAGATGAAGAAGATTTCAAGGCCTTTTATAATTGTTTAAGTGCTGATTTTGGTGATTAAATTAGGCCCAAATCAGCCCTATTATTTTTTGTCATCATTAATTTAAATTGTTTGGCATAAAAGAGAAAACACTAGTTGTATTTAGAAAGGATTCCTCAAATCCTTTTCTAAATAAAACTCTATTTACTTGTTTTCTAGATTAGGTTTAGGACTCTTTTTCCCATTGTATTTAGATTACAATGTTGCCCTATACCTATAAATAGGGCACATCCATAACAGTTTGAAACAGGCTTCAATTCAATAAAAGTTTTAAGTTTTTCTTTACACTTGTGTAAGAAACCTTATGGCTAATTGTGAACTCAATTAGTGGCTAGTCGTGGACTCGACTAGCAAATTGATTCGTGGACTCGAATCAATCTTACTTTCTTCAACCTTAGATTTAAGTTCGTGGACTCGTTCTTGAATCGAAGGAAACTAGATCCGACTCTAGTTGATTGAAGATTGCAACATCGAGGTACTTGAAGCTACATGGGATTCTTCCAAGTCTTTGAGGATTTGAGACAAAGGGTTTCTCGTGAGGATTAAGGTATTTTGGTCCGTCTCTATCTTTGCATTGAGAGTAATCTTGGGACAATACTCCATTTTATTTGAGCCTTGGACTAGGTTCATATCAATTTGGTATTCAGAGCCTAGGTTTATCTCATTCTTATCTTACATACTACTTTTTTTCGTGTCTTATTCATTAAAAAACCCCAATTTTTTTTTTTTTTTTTTTTTTTTTTTGCATTCTTGATTGTGTTCTTGAATCTTGGTACATGTTCTCCAGTTTCTTGAAAAACAATCCCGAAAGAGTTTTCCCTTTTTCCCGTCCAATATCAATGAGCCCTCACACCTCCTAAGCACCATATTACCATATATTCTGTCAAGAAAACAACCCCATCTCACTCTTACCTATATCCAAAGCGCATTTACGTGCAATCACGTCGCAATCACACCCTGTCCAGATTTCCGCATTCTGTGACCAGTTTCAAAGAATGAACTATATCTCGAGATCCACTGGTTATTTTTATCTGAAATTTGTATATGTTTTAGATCTCTTCTGGGGAGTTCTATTGATATATTATACACTTGCTAATTCCCTACGGTCATTGAGATATTGATCTTCGAAGTAAGGGCAGCGTTTCTGTTTTTCTGGGTGATTCTTGAAATTCTTGATTCTGTTTTGAAGGGGTTGTGTGGATCCTCTTGGTCCGAAATTTTTGTTGATATTTACAGTAGTTATTTGGAGGTTACTTATCAAAAAAAAAAATCAAGAAAGTTGAAAAAAAAAAGCAAAAAAGAGAAAGCAATAAAGAAGAAGAATAAGGTTGGGGAAAGAATTTGGCTGGTAGGAGAATTTTGGAGGGACAAGGAAGGGGAAAAGTATAAGGTTGGAAGGAGTTCTTTAATGATTCCTAATTGGTTGTGGTACACGTGAACCCATTTTATATTCTATTTGTCTCTATCTTTTGATATTGGTCTTGCATATCTTCCTGCCATACTTCCTTCTTTGGTTTCCTTTTTCTTTCAAATATTGCTTAGTTTCTTTGCTTGTATTTTCCTTTTTTCTTTGCTTCTTGCTCTCAATTTTATTACCTACCTCGCGATACATCCTTACTCTCAAAGGCTTGTGAAGTTTTCCAAGGTATGTTTTTCTTGAACTTTGAGGTTGAATCCATATCAACTTGAGTTCCGGACAAGAAATTTTCCTTTTTGGAAAAAGGCTTGTGAGAGTATTTGCCACCTGGAGTGATACACGAGTGGAGTGTGTGTTTGTAAGAGTGTGTAGTGAACCCCCAGAGCTATATGATCCATCTCTTACCCGTGAGCTGAGAATAGTGAGGGAGCGATTCAACTTTGTGGTTTCACTAACATGAATACTCACATATCTTCTTGTTTATAGATTTTGTTTCTCATCTACAGATGGCTGAAGAGGTTCCAAGCACATGTAAGAGATTAGAACAAAAAATAGACAGTTTACTCAAACGAGTGACTAGTTTGGAGCAACACTCACAGCAAGTGCAACCACCACACAATGATGAGCGGCACCTGCCACCAGCAAGAAGAGTGGATCCTAGATGTCAAAGGATCCAGCAGCGTAATGCGGAGTTAGGAAACATTAAACTTGAAATTCCTAACTTCACCGGTGAGAAAGGACCTACCGAATACATAGAATGGGAGAATGCTGTTGAAACTCATTTTTATTTAAAGCACTATTCTAATCTTACAAAAATTAGGCTAGTTGCTACATCTTTTAAGGGGTATGCATTGTCTTGGTGGCGAAAAAGAAATAGAGACAGAGTTGCTAATTTTATTCCCTATGAATCTTGGGTTCAAGTGAGGGAAGATATGCGTCTAACCTTTCGTCCTAAATCATTTTTGTATGTTCTTGAAAGAAAATTGCAGGGAACGGTGCAAGGAACAAAGTCAGTTGATGAGTACCACCAAACTATAAATATTTTGCTTAAACAGAGAGACATACATGAAGAAGAAACAAAAACTGTTGCTCGTTTCGTACATGGATTGAACTTAGAAATTCGATGTGGAATGAGTTTTCAGAGATATGACACCCTTTATGATGCCTTGTATGCTGCACGTGAATCTGAGGTAAAAATCAAAGAGATGAAAATGTACAAGTCCAAATATGATGCATCGAGATGGAACAACACTCGTTCCACCTCTCAAAAGCGTGATGAACATCCTCCTCCAAGAGATGATTCACGAGACAAAGGTAAGGAAAAGGTAAGTGAGGCAGCGAGGCATCAACATGATAGAGAATTGATTTGTTATAGATGTAATGAGAGAGGCCACATAGCTCGTGATTGCCCTAACAAGAGGGTAGTTAAGATAACAACACAATCTGAAAATTTTACTTCATGTCTTGAATATAAATATGAGGATGAGGTTTGTGACCATTTTGAAACCCCCAATGAACATGTTGAGATAGAACCATTCATACCTTTAGATTCTGATTCTAAATATGTTGATTGTGAGTCTAGTCATACTGTTGTTGTTAAGGAGGTTTTGAATGTTCACCCTTTAAAAGAAGATCAGTCTCAAAGAGGAAATATATTTTGTGTTAAAGGGTCAATTAGAGAGAATGCGTGTGCTATGGTAATAGATTCTAGAAGTTGCACAAATGTGGCTAGTGCAACTATGGGTAAATTTCTCCCGTTACCTTTGCTTAATCATCCAAATGCTTATTGTTTGCAATGGTTAACTGATGCAGGAGAAGCTAGAGTAACCAAACAGGATCTTATTCCTTTATCTATTAACAGTTACTCTGATGAAATCTTGTGTGATAATATCCCAATGCAGGCTGCTCATATCTTGTTAGGTAGACCATGGCAATTTGACAGAAAAATAAGTTATGATGGAATGAGGAACACTTATGTGTTTCATATGAATGGATTTACATATGTCTTGCCTCGTTTGTATCCTAAACAAGTAGAAGAAATTCAATTGACATTGATGCAAACTCTCAAACCAGCCTCAAAGAAGGAAGAAATCAAAGAGAGAAAAGTGGAACCTCCATGTTTGGAATTGCAATCACCACTCCAATCCTCTAACTCAGTTTGTAGCCAAACAAAGGGACGACAATCAGTGATACACTGGAAAGGACCAGCCCAAGGTGTCAAAGTGCAACCTCTCTTGGTCACTACAAAGGATATTAAGCAAGAGAAAAGAAGGGGAGTAACTATTTACTCACTTTTATTTCAAAAGCATGCATTAAAATTCTCTAGATTTGTTTGCCATGTTTCTATTAATGATCTACTTGCTAGATGTGTTAGAAATTTGTTTGCATCCATACATCCGAGATTCCTTAACTTTGATTTTACTAAAACTTTATTTGATAGAGATAAGGAATCACTGGAAAGTTATAAGGCACATTTGAAAACTTCTTATGGCAAATACTACTTGCTCAAGGAGTTTTGGTTCAAAGTCAATGGGATTGACACTTTTTGCTTGGATTTGAGCAATGGTTTAATTATTGATTCACATAAGGGACAATTTGGTTTCCAAAGAATGATGAAGTTTTGCATGGATATTTTCATTGGCCAAAGAAGAAAAAAGATGTAGAATCTTATGTTCATAATTGTGCTACTTACCACCACAATGCATCGAAATCATTACTTGATATTTCCATGGATTTTGTGTTTGGTTTAGCCTTAAGCTCTAGGAGGAAAGATGTTGTGCTTGTTGATAATTCAAACAAAATGGCTAAATTTAATATGTCTAATTTTGTTGAACTATTACCATTCAGAATGTTTAAATTCCATGCTGTGTCATTAGACTTAATCGCCTTACTTGTTTATTGTAGGATGAAGATTGGAGGAACTCGTGTCAAGCATCCCAAGAAGAAGTTCAATGAGTTCCATGAGCGTGATAAAACAGAAAGTGAGCTTCCTACTTTGTCTTTCATTGAAGATTTGGATTCGAGGACGAATCCTTTTCAAGAGGAGGAGAATAATAAGAACCAGTACACATGGAATCCAATAAGGGTCTATAGTGGGCTCATCACAAGGCCCATAACTACATCCTTAAAGAATCATTGGTGGAAGAAACAAGAAAGTCCAATAATAATTCCATTCGATAGAGGAAAATATTATAGTGGCCCATTTCAAGTGATATCATGGATCGAAGACAATGCTTACAAGATTCGAGGTCGAATCATTTTCAAGAAGGTGAGGATGATGCGGCCCAACATAATAAAGATCCATCAAGAGTACCAATTGGGCCAATCACAAGGCCCAAGTCCAAACGATTAAGACAACTCTTCATTGGTGATATTCAAAGATGGTGGAAATCCAAGTCAAGCCCATTTGCAAAAGATGAAGAAGATTTCAAGGCTTTTTATAATTGTTTAAGTGCTGATTTTGGTGATTAAATTAGGCCCAAATCAGCCCTATTATTTTTTGTCATCATTAATTTAAATTGTTTGGCATAAAAGGGAAAACACTAGTTGTATTTAGAAAGGATTCCTTAAATCCTTTTCTAAATAAAACTCTATTTACTTGTTTTCTAGATTAGGTTTATGACTCTTTTTCCCATTGTATTTAGATTACAATGCTGCCCTATACCTATAAATAGGGCAGATCCATAACAGTTTGAAACAGGCTTCAATTTAATAAAATTTTTAAGTTTTTCTTTACACTTGTGTAAGAAACCTTATGGCTAATTGTGGACTCAATTAGTGGCTAGTCGTGGACTCGAATCAATCTTACTTTCTTCAACCTTAGATTTAGGTTCGTGGACTCGTTCTTGAATCAAAGGAAACTAGATCCGACTCTAGTTGATTGAAGATTGCAACATCGAGGTACTTGAAGCTACATGGGATTCTTCCAAGTCTTTGAGGATTCGAGACAAAGGGTTTCTCGTGAGGTTTAAGGTATTTTGGTCCATCTCTATCTTTGCATTGAGAGTAATCTTGGGACAATACTCCATTTTATTTGAGCCTTGGACTAGGTTCATATCAATTTGGTATTCAGAGCCTAGGTTTATCTCATTCTTATCTTACATACTACTGTTTTTCGTGTCTTATTCATTAATAAACCCCAAATTTTTTTTTTTTTTTGCATTCTTGATTGTGTTCTTGAATCTTGGTACATGTTCTCCAGTTTCTTGAAAAACAATCCCGAAAGAGTTTTCCCTTTTTCCCGTCCAATATCAATGAGACCTCACACCTCCTAAGCACCATATTACCATATATTCTTTCAAGAAAACAACCCCATCTCACTCTTACCTATATCCAAAGCGCATTTACGTGCAATCACGTCGCAATCACACCCTGTCCAGATTTCCGCATTCTGTGACCAGTTTCAAAGAATGAACTATATCTCGAGATCCACTAGTTATTTTTATCTGAAATTTGTATATGTTTTAGATCTCTTCTGGGGAGTTCTATTGATATATTATACACTTGCTAATTCCTTACGGTCATTGAGATATTGATCTTCGAAGTAAGGGCAGCGTTTCTGTTTTTCTGGGTGATTCTTGAAATTCTTGATTCTGTTTTGAAGGGGTTGTGTGGATCCTCTTGGTTCGAAATTTTTGTTGATATTTACAGTAGTTATTTGGAGGTTACTTATCAAAAAAAAAATCAAGAAAGTTGAAAAAAAAATAGCAAAAAAGAGAAAGCAATAAAGAAGAAGAATAAGGTTGGGGAAAGAATTTGGCTGGTAGGAGAATTTTGGAGGGACAAGGAAGGGGAAAAGTATAAGGTTGGAAGGAGTTCTTTAATGATTCCTAATTGGTTGTGGTACACGTGAACCCATTTTATATTCTATTTGTCTCTATCTTTTGATATTGGTCTTGCATATCTTTCTGCCATACTTCCTTCTTTGGTTTCCTTTTTCTTTCAAATATTGCTTAGTTTCTTTGCTTGTATTGTCCTTTTTTCTTTGCTTCTTGCTCTCAATTTTATTACCTACCTCGCGATACATCCTTACTCTCAAAGGCTTGTGAAGTTTTCCAAGGTACGTTTTTCTTGAACTTTGAGGTTGAATCCATATCAACTTGAGTTCCGGACTAGAAATTTTCCTTTTTGGAAAAAGGCTTGTGAGAGTATTTGCCACCTGGAGTGATACACGAGTGGAGTGTGTGTTTGTAAGAGTGTGTAGTGAACCCGCAGAGCTATATGATCCATCTCTTACCCGTGAGCTGAGAATAGTGAGGGAGCGAGCCAACTTTGTGGTTTCACTAACATGAATACTCACATATCTTCTTGTTTATAGATTTTGTTTCTCATCTACAGATGGCTGAAGAGGTTCCAAACACACGTAAGAGATTAGAACAAAAAATAGACAGGTTAATCAAATGAGTGACTAGTTTGGAGCAACACTCACAGCAAGTGCAACCACCACACAATGATGAGCGGCACCTGCCACCAGCAAGAAGAGTGGATCCTAGATGTCAAAGGATCCAGCAGCGTAATGCGGAGTTAGGAAACATTAAACTTGAAATTCCTAACTTCACCGGTGAGAAAGGACCTACCGAATACATAGAATGGGAGAATACTGTTGAAAATCATTTTTATTTAAAGCACTATTCTAATCTTACAAAAATTAGGCTAGTTGCTACATCTTTTAAGGGGTATGCATTGTCTTGGTGGCGAAAAAGAAATAGAGACAGAGTTGCTAATTTTATTCCCTATGAATCTTGGGTTCAAGTGAGGGAAGATATGCGTCTAACCTTTCGTCCTAAATCATTTTTGTATGTCCTTGAAAGAAAACTGCAGGGAACGGTGCAAGGAACAAAGTCAGTTAATGAGTACCACCAAACTATAAATATTTTGCTTAAACAGAGAGACATACATGAAGAAGAGACAAAAACTGTTGCTCGTTTCGTACATGGATTGAACTTAGAAATTCGATGTGGAATGAGTTTTCAGAGATATGACACCCTTTATGATGCCTTGTATGCTGCACGTGAATCTGAGGTAAAAATCAAAGAGATGAAAATGTACAAGTCCAAATATGATGCATCGAGATGGAACAACACTCGTTCCACCTCTCAAAAGCGTGCTGAACATCCTCCTCCAAGAGATGATTCACGAGACAAAGGTAAGGAAAAGGTAAGTGAGGCAGCGAGGCCTCAACATGATAGAGAATTGATTTGTTATAGATGTAATGAGAGAGGCCACATAGCTCGTGATTGCCCTAACAAGAGGGTGGTTAAGATAACAACACAATCTGAAAATTTTACTTCCTGTCTTGAATATAAATCTGAGGATGAGGTTTGTGACCATTTTGAAACCCCCAATGAACATGTTGAGAGAGAACCATTCATACCTTTAGATTCTGATTCTAAATATGTTGATTGTGAGTCTAGTCATACTGTTGTTGTTAAGGAGGTTTTGAATGTTCACCCTTTAAAAGAAGATCAGTCTCAAAGAGGAAATATATTTTGTGTTAAAGGGTCAATTAGAGAGAATGCGTGTGCTATGGTAATAGATTCTAGAAGTTGCACAAATGTGGCTAGTGCAACTATGGGTAAATTTCTCCCGTTACCTTTGCTTAATCATCCAAATGCTTATTGTTTGCAATGGTTAACTGATGCAGGAGAAGCTAGAGTAACCAAACAGGATCTTATTCCTTTATCTATTAACAGTTACTCTGATGAAATCTTGTGTGATAATATCCCAATGCAGGCTGCTCATATCTTGTTAGGTAGACCATGGCAATTTGACAGAAAAATAAGTTATGATGGAATGAGGAACACTTATGTGTTTCTTATGAATGGATTTACATATGTCTTGCCTCGTTTGTATCCTAAACAAGTAGAAGAAATTCAATTGGCATTGATGCAAACTCTCAAACCAGCCTCAAAGAAGGAAGAAATCAAAGAGAGAAAAGTGGAACCTCCATGTTTGGAATTGCAATCACCACTCCAATCCTCTAACTCAGTTTGTAGCCAAACAAAGGGACGACAATCAGTGATACACTGGAAAGGACCAGCCCAAGGTCTCAAAGTTCAACCTCTCTTGGTCACTACAAAGGATATTAAGCAAGAGAAAAGAAGGGGAGTAACTATTTACTCAGTTTTATTTCAAAAGCATGCATTAAAATTCTCTAGATTTGTTTGCCATGTTTCTATTAATGATCTACTTGCTAGATGTGTTAGAAATTTGTTTGCATCCATACATCCGAGATTCCTTAACTTTGATTTTACTAAAACTTTATTTGATAGAGATAAGGAATCACTGGAAAGTTATAAGGCACATTTGAAAACTTCTTATGGCAAATACTACTTGCTCAAGGAGTTTTGGTTCAAAGTCAATGGGATTGACACTTTTTGCTTGGATTTGAGCAATGGTTTAATTATTGATTCACATAAGGGACAATTTGGTTTCCAAAGAATGATGAAGTTTTGCATGGATATTTTCATTGGCCAAAGAAGAAAAAAGATGTAGAATCTTATGTTCATAATTGTGCTACTTACCACCACAATGCATCGAAATCATTACTTGATATTTCCATGGATTTTGTGTTTGGTTTAGCCTTAAGCTCTAGGAGGAAAGATGTTGTGCTTGTTGATAATTCAAACAAAATGGCTAAATTTAATATGTCTAATTTTGTTGAACTATTACCATTCAGAATGTTTAAATTCCATGCTGTGTCATTAGACTTAATCGCCTTACTTGTTTATTGTAGGATGAAGATTGGAGGAACTCGTGTCAAGCATCCCAAGAAGAAGTTCAATGAGTTCCATGAGCGTGATAAAACAGAAAGTGAGCTTCCTACTTTGTCTTTCATTGAAGATTTGGATTCGAGGACGAATCCTTTTCAAGAGGAGGAGAATAATAAGAACCAGTACACATGGAATCCAATAAGGGTCTATAGTGGGCTCATCACAAGGCCCATAACTACATCCTTAAAGAATCATTGGTGGAAGAAACAAGAAAGTCCAATAATAATTCCATTCGATAGAGGAAAATATTATAGTGGCCCATTTCAAGTGATATCATGGATCGAAGACAATGCTTACAAGATTCGAGGTCGAATCATTTTCAAGAAGGTGAGGATGATGCGGCCCAACATAATAAAGATCCATCAAGAGTACCAATTGGGCCAATCACAAGGCCCAAGTCCAAACGATTAAGACAACTCTTCATTGGTGATATTCAAAGATGGTGGAAATCCAAGTCAAGCCCATTTGCAAAAGATGAAGAAGATTTCAAGGCTTTTTATAATTGTTTAAGTGCTGATTTTGGTGATTAAATTAGGCCCAAATCAACCCTATTATTTTTTGTCATCATTAATTTAAATTGTTTGGCATAAAAGGGAAAACACTAGTTGTATTTAGAAAGGATTCCTTAAATCCTTTTCTAAATAAAACTCTATTTACTTGTTTTCTAGATTAGGTTTATGACTCTTTTTCCCATTGTATTTAGATTACAATGCTGCCCTATACCTATAAATAGGGCAGATCCATAACAGTTTGAAACAGGCTTCAATTTAATAAAATTTTTAAGTTTTTCTTTACACTTGTGTAAGAAACCTTATGGCTAATTGTGGACTCAATTAGTGGCTAGTCGTGGACTCGAATCAATCTTACTTTCTTCAACCTTAGATTTAGGTTCGTGGACTCGTTCTTGAATCAAAGGAAACTAGATCCGACTCTAGTTGATTGAAGATTGCAACATCGAGGTACTTGAAGCTACATGGGATTCTTCCAAGTCTTTGAGGATTCGAGACAAAGGGTTTCTCGGGAGGTTTAAGGTATTTTGGTCCATCTCTATCTTTGCATTGAGAGTAATCTTGGGACAATACTCCATTTTATTTGAGCCTTGGACTAGGTTCATATCAATTTGGTATTCAGAGCCTAGGTTTATCTCATTCTTATCTTACATACTACTGTTTTTCGTGTCTTATTCATTAATAAACCCCAAATTTTTTTTTTTTTTGCATTCTTGATTGTGTTCTTGAATCTTGGTACATGTTCTCCAGTTTCTTGAAAAACAATCCCGAAAGAGTTTTCCCTTTTTCCCGTCCAATATCAATGAGACCTCACACCTCCTAAGCACCATATTACCATATATTCTTTCAAGAAAACAACCCCATCTCACTCTTACCTATATCCAAAGCGCATTTACGTGCAATCACGTCGCAATCACACCCTGTCCAGATTTCCGCATTCTGTGACCAGTTTCAAAGAATGAACTATATCTCGAGATCCACTAGTTATTTTTATCTGAAATTTGTATATGTTTTAGATCTCTTCTGGGGAGTTCTATTGATATATTATACACTTGCTAATTCCTTACGGTCATTGAGATATTGATCTTCGAAGTAAGGGCAGCGTTTCTGTTTTTCTGGGTGATTCTTGAAATTCTTGATTCTGTTTTGAAGGGGTTGTGTGGATCCTCTTGGTTCGAAATTTTTGTTGATATTTACAGTAGTTATTTGGAGGTTACTTATCAAAAAAAAAATCAAGAAAGTTGAAAAAAAAATAGCAAAAAAGAGAAAGCAATAAAGAAGAAGAATAAGGTTGGGGAAAGAATTTGGCTGGTAGGAGAATTTTGGAGGGACAAGGAAGGGGAAAAGTATAAGGTTGGAAGGAGTTCTTTAATGATTCCTAATTGGTTGTGGTACACGTGAACCCATTTTATATTCTATTTGTCTCTATCTTTTGATATTGGTCTTGCATATCTTTCTGCCATACTTCCTTCTTTGGTTTCCTTTTTCTTTCAAATATTGCTTAGTTTCTTTGCTTGTATTGTCCTTTTTTCTTTGCTTCTTGCTCTCAATTTTATTACCTACCTCGCGATACATCCTTACTCTCAAAGGCTTGTGAAGTTTTCCAAGGTACGTTTTTCTTGAACTTTGAGGTTGAATCCATATCAACTTGAGTTCCGGACTAGAAATTTTCCTTTTTGGAAAAAGGCTTGTGAGAGTATTTGCCACCTGGAGTGATACACGAGTGGAGTGTGTGTTTGTAAGAGTGTGTAGTGAACCCGCAGAGCTATATGATCCATCTCTTACCCGTGAGCTGAGAATAGTGAGGGAGCGAGCCAACTTTGTGGTTTCACTAACATGAATACTCACATATCTTCTTGTTTATAGATTTTGTTTCTCATCTACAGATGGCTGAAGAGGTTCCAAACACACGTAAGAGATTAGAACAAAAAATAGACAGGTTAATCAAATGAGTGACTAGTTTGGAGCAACACTCACAGCAAGTGCAACCACCACACAATGATGAGCGGCACCTGCCACCAGCAAGAAGAGTGGATCCTAGATGTCAAAGGATCCAGCAGCGTAATGCGGAGTTAGGAAACATTAAACTTGAAATTCCTAACTTCACCGGTGAGAAAGGACCTACCGAATACATAGAATGGGAGAATACTGTTGAAAATCATTTTTATTTAAAGCACTATTCTAATCTTACAAAAATTAGGCTAGTTGCTACATCTTTTAAGGGGTATGCATTGTCTTGGTGGCGAAAAAGAAATAGAGACAGAGTTGCTAATTTTATTCCCTATGAATCTTGGGTTCAAGTGAGGGAAGATATGCGTCTAACCTTTCGTCCTAAATCATTTTTGTATGTCCTTGAAAGAAAACTGCAGGGAACGGTGCAAGGAACAAAGTCAGTTAATGAGTACCACCAAACTATAAATATTTTGCTTAAACAGAGAGACATACATGAAGAAGAGACAAAAACTGTTGCTCGTTTCGTACATGGATTGAACTTAGAAATTCGATGTGGAATGAGTTTTCAGAGATATGACACCCTTTATGATGCCTTGTATGCTGCACGTGAATCTGAGGTAAAAATCAAAGAGATGAAAATGTACAAGTCCAAATATGATGCATCGAGATGGAACAACACTCGTTCCACCTCTCAAAAGCGTGCTGAACATCCTCCTCCAAGAGATGATTCACGAGACAAAGGTAAGGAAAAGGTAAGTGAGGCAGCGAGGCCTCAACATGATAGAGAATTGATTTGTTATAGATGTAATGAGAGAGGCCACATAGCTCGTGATTGCCCTAACAAGAGGGTGGTTAAGATAACAACACAATCTGAAAATTTTACTTCCTGTCTTGAATATAAATCTGAGGATGAGGTTTGTGACCATTTTGAAACCCCCAATGAACATGTTGAGAGAGAACCATTCATACCTTTAGATTCTGATTCTAAATATGTTGATTGTGAGTCTAGTCATACTGTTGTTGTTAAGGAGGTTTTGAATGTTCACCCTTTAAAAGAAGATCAGTCTCAAAGAGGAAATATATTTTGTGTTAAAGGGTCAATTAGAGAGAATGCGTGTGCTATGGTAATAGATTCTAGAAGTTGCACAAATGTGGCTAGTGCAACTATGGGTAAATTTCTCCCGTTACCTTTGCTTAATCATCCAAATGCTTATTGTTTGCAATGGTTAACTGATGCAGGAGAAGCTAGAGTAACCAAACAGGATCTTATTCCTTTATCTATTAACAGTTACTCTGATGAAATCTTGTGTGATAATATCCCAATGCAGGCTGCTCATATCTTGTTAGGTAGACCATGGCAATTTGACAGAAAAATAAGTTATGATGGAATGAGGAACACTTATGTGTTTCTTATGAATGGATTTACATATGTCTTGCCTCGTTTGTATCCTAAACAAGTAGAAGAAATTCAATTGGCATTGATGCAAACTCTCAAACCAGCCTCAAAGAAGGAAGAAATCAAAGAGAGAAAAGTGGAACCTCCATGTTTGGAATTGCAATCACCACTCCAATCCTCTAACTCAGTTTGTAGCCAAACAAAGGGACGACAATCAGTGATACACTGGAAAGGACCAGCCCAAGGTCTCAAAGTTCAACCTCTCTTGGTCACTACAAAGGATATTAAGCAAGAGAAAAGAAGGGGAGTAACTATTTACTCAGTTTTATTTCAAAAGCATGCATTAAAATTCTCTAGATTTGTTTGCCATGTTTCTATTAATGATCTACTTGCTAGATGTGTTAGAAATTTGTTTGCATCCATACATCCGAGATTCCTTAACTTTGATTTTACTAAAACTTTATTTGATAGAGATAAGGAATCACTGGAAAGTTATAAGGCACATTTGAAAACTTCTTATGGCAAATACTACTTGCTCAAGGAGTTTTGGTTCAAAGTCAATGGGATTGACACTTTTTGCTTGGATTTGAGCAATGGTTTAATTATTGATTCACATAAGGGACAATTTGGTTTCCAAAGAATGATGAAGTTTTGCATGGATATTTTTATTGGCCAAAGAAGAAAAAAGATGTAGAATCTTATGTTCATAATTGTGCTCCTTACCACCACAATGCATCGAAATCATTACTTGATATTTCCATGGATTTTGTGTTTGGTTTAGCCTTAAGCTCTAGGAGGAAAGATGTTGTGCTTGTTGATAATTCAAACAAAATGGCTAAATTTAATATGTCTAATTTTGTTGAACTATTACCATTCAGAATGTTTAAATTCCATGCTGTGTCATTAGACTTAATCGCCTTACTTGTTTATTGTAGGATGAAGATTGGAGGAACTCGTGTCAAGCATCCCAAGAAGAAGTTCAATGAGTTCCATGAGCGTGATAAAACAGAAAGTGAGCTTCCTACTTTGTCTTTCATTGAAGATTTGGATTCGAGGACGAATCCTTTTCAAGAAGGGGAGAATACTAAGAACCAGTACACATGGAATCCAATAAGGGTCTATAGTGGGCTCATCACAAGGCCCATAACTACATCCTTTAAGAATCATTGGTGGAAGAAACAAGAAAGTCCAATAATAATTCCATTCGATAGAGGAAAATATTATAGTGGCCCATTTCAAGTGATATCATGGATCGAAGACAATGCTTACAAGATTCGAGGTCGAATCATTTTCAAGAAGGTGAGGATGATGCGGCCCAACATAATAAAGATCCATCAAGAGTACCAATTGGGCCAATCACAAGGCCCAAGTCCAAACGATTAAGACAACTCTTCATTGGTGATATTCAAAGATGGTGGAAATCCAAGTCAAGCCCATTTGCAAAAGATGAAGAAGATTTCAAGGCTTTTTATAATTGTTTAAGTGCTGATTTTGGTGATTAAATTAGGCCCAAATCAGCCCTATTATTTTTGGTCATCATTAATTTAAATTGTTTGGCATAAAAGGGAAAACACTAGTTGTATTTAGAAAGGATTCCTTAAATCCTTTTCTAAATAAAACTCTATTTACTTGTTTTCTAGATTAGGTTTAGGACTCTTTTTCCCATTGTATTTAGATTACAATGCTGCCCTATACCTATAAATAGGGCACATCCATAACAGTTTGAAACAGGCTTCAATTCAATAAAATTTTTAAGTTTTTCTTTACACTTGTGTAAGAAACCTTATGGCTAATTGTGGACTCAATTAGTGGCTAGTCGTGGACTCGACTAGCAAATTGATTCGTGGACTCGAATCAATCTTACTTTCTTCAACCTTAGATTTAGGTTCGTGGACTCGTTCTTGAATCGAAGGAAACTAGATCCGACTCTAGTTGATTGAAGATTGCAACATCGAGGTACTTGAAGCTACATGGGATTCTTCCAAGTCTTTGAGGATTCGAGACAAAGGGTTTCTCGTGACGTTTAAGGTATTTTGGTCCATCTCTATCTTTGCATTGAGAGTAATCTTGGGACAATACTCCATTTTATTTGAGCCTTGGACTAGGTTCATATCAATTTGGTATTCAGAGCCTAGGTTTATCTCATTCTTATCTTACATACTACTTTTTTTCGTGTCTTATTCATTAAAAAACCCCAATTTTTTTTTTTTTTTTTTTTTGAATTCTTGATTGTGTTCTTGAATCTTGGTACATGTTCTCCAGTTTCTTGAAAAACAATCCCGAAAGAGTTTTCCCTTTTTCCCGTCCAATATCAATGAGACCTCACACCTCCTAAGCACCATATTACCATATATTCTTTCAAGAAAACAACCCCATCTCACTCTTACCTATATCCAAAGCGCATTTACGTGCAATCACGTCGCAATCACACCCTGTCCAGATTTCCGCATTCTGTGACCAGTTTCAAAGAATGAACTATATCTCGAGATCCACTGGTTATTTTTATCTGAAATTTGTATATGTTTTAGATCTCTTCTGGGGAGTTCTATTGATATATTATACACTTGCTAATTCCTTACGGTCATTGAGATATTGATCTTCGAAGTAAGGGCAGCGTTTCTGTTTTTCTGGGTGATTCTTGAAATTCTTGATTCTGTTTTGAAGGGGTTGTGTGGATCCTCTTGGTTCGAAATTTTTGTTGATATTTACAGTAGTTATTTGGAGGTTACTTATCAAAAAAAAAATCAAGAAAGTTGAAAAAAAAATAGCAAAAAAGAGAAAGCAATAAAGAAGAAGAATAAGGTTGGGGAAAGAATTTGGCTGGTAGGAGAATTTTGGAGGGACAAGGAAGGGGAAAAGTATAAGGTTGGAAGGAGTTCTTTAATGATTCCTAATTGGTTGTGGTACACGTGAACCCATTTTATATTCTATTTGTCTCTATCTTTTGATATTGGTCTTGCATATCTTTCTGCCATACTTCCTTCTTTGGTTTCCTTTTTCTTTCAAATATTGCTTAGTTTCTTTGCTTGTATTGTCCTTTTTTCTTTGCTTCTTGCTCTCAATTTTATTACCTACCTCGCGATACATCCTTACTCTCAAAGGCTTGTGAAGTTTTCCAAGGTACGTTTTTCTTGAACTTTGAGGTTGAATCCATATCAACTTGAGTTCCGGACTAGAAATTTTCCTTTTTGGAAAAAGGCTTGTGAGAGTATTTGCCACCTGGAGTGATACACGAGTGGAGTGTGTGTTTGTAAGAGTGTGTAGTGAACCCGCAGAGCTATATGATCCATCTCTTACCCGTGAGCTGAGAATAGTGAGGGAGCGAGCCAACTTTGTGGTTTCACTAACATGAATACTCACATATCTTCTTGTTTATAGATTTTGTTTCTCATCTACAGATGGCTGAAGAGGTTCCAAACACACGTAAGAGATTAGAACAAAAAATAGACAGGTTACTCAAACGAGTGACTAGTTTGGAGCAACACTCACAGCAAGTGCAACCACCACACAATGATGAGCGGCATCTGCCACCAGCAAGAAGAGTGGATCCTAGATGTCAAAGGATCCAGCAGCGTAATGCGGAGTTAGGAACCATTAAACTTGAAATTCCTAACTTCACCGGTGAGAAAGGACCTACCGAATATATAGAATGGGAGAATGCTGTTGAAACTCATTTTTATTTAAAGCACTATTCTAGTCTTACAAAAATTAGGCTAGTTGCTACATCTTTTAAGGGGTATGCATTGTCTTGGTGGCGAAAAAGAAATAGAGACAGAGTTGCTAATTTTATTCCCTATGAATCTTGGGTTCAAGTGAGGGAAGATATGCGTCTCTCGTTTCGTCCTAAATCATTTTTGTATGTTCTTGAAAGAAAATTGCAGGGAACGGTGCAAGGAACAAAGTCAGTTGATGAGTACCACCAAACTATAAATATTTTGCTTAAACAGAGAGACATACATGAAGAAGAGACAAAATCTGTTGCTCGTTTCGTACATGGATTGAACTTAGAAATTCGATGTGGAATGAGTTTTCAGAGATATGACACCCTTTATGATGCCTTGTATGCTGCACGTGAATCTGAGGTAAAAATCAAAGAGATGAAAATGTACAAGTCCAAATATGATGCATCGAGATGGAACTACACTCGTTCCACCTCTCAAAAGCGTGATGAACATCCTCCTCCAAGAGATGATTCACGAGACAAAGGTAAGGAAAAGGTAAGTGAGGCAGCGAGGCCTCAACATGATAGAGAATTGATTTGTTATAGATGTAATGAGAGAGGCCACATAGCTCGTGATTGCCCTAACAAGAGGGTAGTTAAGATAACAACACAATCTGAAAATTTTACTTCATGTCTTGAATATAAATATGAGGATGAGGTTTGTGACCATTTTGAAACCCCCAATGAACATGTTGAGATAGAACCATTCATACCTTTAGATTCTGATTCTAAATATGTTGATTGTGAGTCTAGTCATACTGTTGTTGTTAAGGAGGTTTTGAATGTTCACCCTTTAAAAGAAGATCAGTCTCAAAGAGGAAATATATTTTGTGTTAAAGGGTCAATTAGAGAGAATGCGTGTGCTATGGTAATAGATTCTAGAAGTTGCACAAATGTGGCTAGTGCAACTATGGGTAAATTTCTCCCGTTACCTTTGCTTAATCATCCAAATGCTTATTGTTTGCAATGGTTAACTGATGCAGGAGAAGCTAGAGTAACCAAACAGGATCTTATTCCTTTATCTATTAACAGTTACTCTGATGAAATCTTGTGTGATAATATCCCAATGCAGGCTGCTCATATCTTGTTAGGTAGACCATGGCAATTTGACAGAAAAATAAGTTATGATGGAATGAGGAACACTTATGTGTTTCATATGAATGGATTTACATATGTCTTGCCTCGTTTGTATCCTAAACAAGTAGAAGAAATTCAATTGACATTGATGCAAACTCTCAAACCAGCCTCAAAGAAGGAAGAAATCAAAGAGAGAAAAGTGGAACCTCCATGTTTGGAATTGCAATCACCACTCCAATCCTCTAACTCAGTTTGTAGCCAAACAAAGGGACGACAATCAGTGATACACTGGAAAGGACCAGCCCAAGGTGTCAAAGTGCAACCTCTCTTGGTCACTACAAAGGATATTAAGCAAGAGAAAAGAAGGGGAGTAACTATTTACTCAGTTTTATTTCAAAAGCATGCATTAAAATTCTCTAGATTTGTTTGCCATGTTTCTATTAATGATCTACTTGCTAGATGTGTTTGAAATTTGTTTGCATCCATACATCCGAGATTCCTTAACTTTGATTTTACTAAAACTTTATTTGATAGAGATAAGGAATCACTGGAAAGTTATAAGGCACATTTGAAAACTTCTTATGGCAAATACTACTTGCTCAAGGAGTTTTGGTTCAAAGTCAATGGGATTGACACTTTTTGCTTGGATTTGAGCAATGGTTTAATTATTGATTCACATAATGGACAATTTGGTTTTCCAAAGAATGATGATGTTTTTCATGGATATTTTCATTGGCCAAAGAAGAAAAAAGATGTAGAATCTTATGTTCATAACTGTGCTACTTACCACCACAATGCATCTAAATCATTACTTGATATTTCCATGGATTTGGTGTTTGGTTTAGCCTTAAGCTCTAGGAGGAAAGATGTTGTGCTTGTTGATAATTCAAACAAAATGGCTAAATTTAATATTTCTAATTTTGTTGAACTATTACCATTCAAAATGTTTAAATTCCATGCTGTGTCGTTAGACTTAATCGCCTTACTTGTTTATTGTAAGATGAAGATTGGAGGAACTCGTGTCAAGCATCCCAAGAAGAAGTTCAATGAGTTCCATGAGCGTGATAAAACAGAAAGTGAGCTTCCTACTTTGTCTTTCATTGAAGATTTGGATTCGAGGACGAATCCTTTTCAAGAAGGGGAGAATAATAAGAACCAGTACACATGGAATCCAATAAGGGTCTATAGTGGGCTCATCACAAGGCCCATAACTACATCCTTAAAGAATCATTGGTGGAAGAAACAAGAAAGTCCAATAATAATTCCATTCGATAGAGGAAAATATTATAGTGGCCCATTTCAAGTGATATCATGGATCGAAGACAATGCTTACAAGATTCGAGGTCGAATCATTTTCAAGAAGGTGAGGATGATGCGGCCCAACATAATAAAGATCCATCAAGAGTACCAATTGGGCCAATCACAAGGCCCAAGTCCAAACGATTAAGACAACTCTTCATTGGTGATATTCAAAGATGGTGGAAATCCAAGTCAAGCCCATTTGCAAAAGATGAAGAAGATTTCAAGGCTTTTTATAATTGTTTAAGTGCTAATTTTGGTGATTAAATTAGGCCCAAATCAGCCCTATTATTTTTGGTCATCATTAATTTAAATTGTTTGGCATAAAAGAGAAAACACTAGTTGTATTTAGAAAGGATTCCTTAAATCCTTTTCTAAATAAAACTCTATTTACTTGTTTTCTAGATTAGGTTTAGGACTCTTTTTCCCATTGTATTTAGATTACAATGCTGCCCTATACCTATAAATAGGGCACATCCATAACAGTTTGAAACAGGCTTCAATTCAATAAAATTTTTAAGTTTTTCTTTACACTTGTGTAAGAAACCTTATGGAATAGTGTTCTAAGAACTTGGTTAAGAAGTTTGATCTGGAATAGTGTAAGACACCTAGGACTCCTATTTCAACCTCTACAAAGTTGTCTAAAGATGATGCAGGTCCGCCAGTAGATTCCATAGTCTATCGAAGTCTGATTAGGAGTCTGCTCTATTTAACAGCCAGTCGTCCGGACATAATGTTCAGTGTTAGCATGTGTGCTAGATATTAGTTAGCCCCCAAAGAGTCACATTTGATAGCCACTAAATGGATTTTGAAGTACATCAAGGGTACAATTCAGTATGGAATATGGTATTCCAAGGACAGTGAACTATGTCTGATTGCATACTATGATGCTGATTTGGCAGGAAATATTGATGATAGGAAAAACACATCAGGTGGGTGCTTCTTTGTTGGGAAGAACTTAGTATCATGGCTAAATAAGAAATAGAATTCAATTTCATTGAGTACAGATGAAGCAGAATATA
The DNA here is from genome assembly GCF_001879475.1 of Ipomoea nil. Taxonomy (NCBI): domain Eukaryota; kingdom Viridiplantae; phylum Streptophyta; class Magnoliopsida; order Solanales; family Convolvulaceae; genus Ipomoea; species Ipomoea nil. The sequence continues at coordinate 21,229 of NW_017617530.1, read as the reverse complement.
TACCAGCTGGAGGATGTTGCACTCAACTTGTCTAGATGAAGCAGATGCTGCTAGATTATGGTCTCTCTCAAGGCTCTATGAAACTTTATTGTGACAATATCAGTGCCATAAACATTTCAAAGAATCCAGTTCAACACTCGAGGACCAAACATATTGATATAAGGCATCACTTTATCAAAGATTTGGTTGAAGCAAAAGAAATTGAATTGGAATATATTCAGACAGATAAGCAACTGGTAGACATACTGACAAAGCCGCTAGATGCAAATCGGTTTGAGATTCTCAGATCTGCTCTGGGGATCTGTAGGATGGACTATTAAGGCAGAACGGTAAATCAGAAGAAGGGTTTGTAATTCCTCAGCCTCGAGTCAAATTTCAAAATTTGATTTCCTTATTTAACCTCTTCTCTTTTGTTAAGTACGATTCTACCCTATTATACCTACACTAATTGCTTTTTCAAATTTCAAACCATCCGTTAAATCCCTAAAAAGAAGCCATACCATTGCGTCAATCACATCATAGCTGCATGTATCTTGTCAGCCGCATTGATTATCATCTCTCACCCTTGGGATTATATCTCCCCTGTGATCATTCTTAGTGGCAAAAGAAATCCCAATCCAACTCTGCTCTCTCCATAAAAAATCTCTCAATCTTCTTTGCCTAGGGTTTACCTCTCCCTCTATAAGAAATCCATCAGACATGGCCGATGTGGTGAGAAACATAATAATCAAGTTGGGAAGGAAGAATCACTCACCAGAGAGTGCTCTAAAGCATGTGAATACGATTCTCCAGCTTGCGATGAAGAAGAAACTAAAGTTGGACCCTGTTCTTCGAGATGAAATACTTGTCACAGTGATATCAGACTATCCGGAGTTCTATGAACACTGGTCAGATGAAGATACAAGCAATCTATTGGTGATGGCCTCTGAGGCAGATGATGACATCAGTCTAACCACCATTGATGTGCCAGAGGATGGGAATCAAGTAGGGCATTCCTCAAATACTTTGCACAGAGGTCTTTGGAGTGGGATGAAATTTCTCGACGACGGGCCGATGCTCACCCTCTGTACCTTCAGGCAGCTCAGGAGGAAGTTCAGCGACGAAGAGAAGTTCTCCAAAACAGGTTTAACACTTCTGATACTCGTATTGAAATCTCGCCTAATAAGCCTATTGAGTCTTTATCTATTGATGTTGAGTCTGGCCTACCTTTTGTGGTGTCTGATATTAATCATGGATGTCTAAAGTCAGTATTGCCTGCTCCGTCGAATATATCTGATGTTCCACCTTGTTTGTCTAGTGTTGAGATGTCTGATGATGAAAAACTTGTTGATGTGCCTGTGTCTGATAAACTTTCCCCTTCATCTACTAACATTGATGACTCAGTACATGTTGACCCTAATACTGGTTTGTCCATAATTCCTGATGACCCTTATTCCACAATTCCAGTCAAAAATTCTGCTGACATTGGTTTGGTTAATCCTTCTCTTAATGAGCCTGCTGTTCCCACATCTGAACAGTCAGAGAATACACATTCATCTGATCAAAATGTTGCCATTCATGTCTATACATCAGCTAGTCTGGCTGAGTCTAGAACATGTTTGCCACTTTGCGGATTTACCCACTGAATCAGTACCTGAGCCTTACAAAGTGATACGACCAAGGCCAGTTCCTTATATTCTAACAGATAGTGATGATGAGAAGATTCTTGCTGAAGTGTATGGTTCTAAGGCCCTACCGTCTGATCATAATGAGTCTCTATCAGTGGCAGAGACAGCTCACCCAGATTTCTCAACATTCAAAATCAGAGAAGTTACCAAGCTTCTGGCTTCATCTACTGTACATGGGTCTGAGACTAGCAATTCTGTGTCACCAAGTCCAACAAAGAGCTCACCAGTCAGAGAAACTCGGAAGTCTAAAAGAAAGGGGGTTCCAGAGAAAGTAGCTGTGGATACTGGTGATGAGCCTACAGAGTCCACTCAGCCAGAGAAGAAAAGAAGATCCGTTGAAACCGCGAAAGACGAAAGTGATCATCCGATCAAACAAGTATTCAAGAACCTGAGATCGTATGTTAAAGGTAAAGCTCCTACAGTTGCTCCATTAACAAGAGGCAAGAAAATGAAGGTTGTTACAAAGCCAAGGGGAAGAAGTGTTACCCCTGATGTACCTAATGTGACTATTGAAGTTCCAGAGAGTCCTGACATTTCTGTCTACAAGCCACAGTTTGTCTCTGAAGCTGCCCAAGAAAAATGGCATATGATGGTGAAACGGGAGCTGATTGTACAGAGATCGGTTGATGAGAATCAGCTGAATTCAGTGTGTGATGTATTGCCCCTTCTGCGTGAGGTTGGTTTGCTGAAGACAGTGACATCTGTATGTGCTTATTCGAAGCTGCTCACATATGAATTCTACTGCATCCTGAATGAAGAGATTGATGATCTGACTAGCAAGAGGTGTATGCAAATCTTCCTTAGGGGTAATTGGTATGTGTTTGGCCCTGATGCGATCAACCGGTATTATAGATTGAAGACAGTTGATGAAGATGAAATTACTGACTGGGATTTGGTTGCTAAGACCCTCACTGGAGGAGTGGTGTCTGAATGGGCGACGGGTGGTAATGATGCTCTGTCCTGTTCTGAATTCACATCCAAGTTTGTTATCCTTCACCGGATTGCTTTGCACAACTGGCTGCCATATGCGCATTTCCATACAGTCAGTATGCCTCTAGCTGCACTTCTATTTCGAGTTAGCACCAAGATAACCGTTGATCTAGGGAAATGGATCTTCTATCATTTCCTCACCTTGATTCATCCCAGAGAGAAAAAGAGTGACACCTCGTAATCCAAATTCAATTATGGGATTAATTAAGTAATTAATCCTAAACCAATTGGTATTTTAATTCCTAAAAATTCTGAAAATTCAATAGTCGGGGACTAGTAATTGACTAGTCAACCCCAAAGTCAAAGTTGTACTTTGAGCTTTGAGAGGAGTCCCCTTGTTCCTTTACACCTCTTTATGTTAGTAAGGGCATTCATGACTTTTCACCTTGTGTTAGTAATGCAAGCTAACCTAGTAGACAATCCTCATTTCTCTCCTTACACTTTCCAAACTTTATCTCTACCTTGTCTCTAAAAAGGTAGATAGCTTTTCTTCCAAGCCAAGTTGAAGCTTTGTCAAATCTTCAAAAGAGTTGTCTCCAAGATTCTACCTTTCATACATTTGGGCATCTAGGAGGGTAAGATCTATGTTCATCTTGTGTTTTTAGTGTTTTCTTAGGTGTCTTTTCTTAAAGATAGAATCTTTATGATCTTTTGGTTTGTTCTTGAAGTGGGTTTGGAAGGTGAGCCTATTTAGGAGCTTGGTGAAGTGTTAAGTGAAGGTTTTTGTCTACAAGAGGTAACCCATGCTCTACAAAATCTATTTTGCTTACCTATATGATGATTTCTTGGATTCTACATGTGTTTTGCTATGAAATGTGAGTGTTTATGCATTGTCTTGTGAAAATGCATATCTAGAGCTTGTGTTTAGGGTTCTTGTATGCCATTGCATGGCTATTCCTTTGATTCAAGTCATTTTGTTGTATTTGGTGATATTTGGCATGTTTTGGACTTGAATTTGAGCTTGGTGTTGAAAATCCCCGAAGGGATTATGTAACACCCCAGATTTTCAAAATATTTAAAACTTATGAAATAAAGGTGAAATCTTATTAAATCCCAAAACAGAATACAAGAGTACGGGGTGCTATGCCACAGTTGAGCTAGAGAACTCAGGTGCACAGGCTAACTAACTAATGTCTCAATAATGTAAATGCGTAAACATGGCACGCAGGCCGAAGGGGAAACTAACTACTTCTATGTTCCAAGTTCTAGCGCGCTCCAGTGACTTATTCTTCTGTGCCTGAAAGCCAAATATATCTGTTCAGCGAGAGATGCTGGTAACCCACTCCAACGCGTTGAAATACATTACATATAGAGATATATATAGATATACGAAAACCATTTTGAAGCATGAAGATATATCCTACGAGACTATAGCTTTTAAAACCGGGAATGACTCGACAGATAAAGCTAGACACAAGCAACAGTTATAACAAGCGTATACGATCCACAGCAGGCGAGACAGATAAAGTTGAGCACAATTAATAATCATAACCCAACATAAACAATCCCTAGCATAAATCCCATAGTCACATCCCCCAATATACTCATAAACACAACTCATCCATATCTCATCACATAGCACACTTTGTTGGCGCCACAGGACCAATCGCATGCCCATACATGAGGGTCAGCGCATATAGCTCTGACACGGCCCCGCAGCACCCTGCCCCGTCTCACATTACGGAGGAGTCGATCGCAACCGACTAATGAACTGCAGTTCTATATAATATTTATATACCTGACCGGTCTTTACCAGCCTGGTTAACAGTTGGGATGGTTCTCAACCCATTCAACTGCCCGTATAGTGGACCTTTGTCCTATATAATATTTATATACCTGACCGGTCTTTACCAGCCTGGTTAACAGCCGGTATGGTTCTCAGCCCACCCGACTGCCCGTATAGTGGAACTTAGTCCTAAATAATATTTATATACCTGATCGGTCTTTACCGGCCTGGTTAACAGCCGGTATGGTTCTCAGCCAATCCGACTGCCCGTATAGCCCGATTGATCTCAACCAATCGGGGTAACATGCACACATAACACATAGCAAGCACATGCAACCCATATTAACACATTGGGAAGGGGGGGAAAACGTATAACAAAACCTATGCGTGATCCTTCACATATTAAGAATAGTCCTAAGGGGTTCATACTTCTTTCACCTAGGTCAACAGGATACCAATTCAACTAGCATGCAATATATAAGACTCATACGACCTACGAACGGTACCCGAAAATCAAACTAGACATAGGCACGATAGATGGAGTCCGTTGGGACACCACGGGGGTCGGGGAAACATCAAACGGGGAAGCGGGGTCCCAAGTGTGGGAATTTCCAGCGGGTAGCCGGTGGGTGGGGGGTTCACCCGCCGGCTGCCCGCCGGCGTTACTGTTCCAGGCAGCGGGTGCCCGGCGGGCAGCTGCCCGCCCGCCAGCTGCCCGCTGCCGGAACTGCCCCTTTTTGACCGTGGGTAGGTGGCGGGTCCCCTACCCCCACCTACCCCCCACTAACTCATTAACACCAAAAACGCCCCGGGAACCTTCGTGGAACCCGAGACCATGCTTAGACACTTTCAAACGCAATTGATAACACACGTAGACAATTTAACAGATCAAAATCAAGAATCAAACGGCACATAACCTATCATGCTTTTCTAGACATAATAGACACCCAATCATGCGAAATCCCACCCAATATACCAAGGATAATACCATACGAATTCCACGATATAACCTAGGGTTCTAATTATTTTTAATCCAACAAGAATACGATTCGTCTTCTAATTACAAGATTCGGTAAGAATATTACATAAGCATTAAGAACGCCATACAATTATCAAGAACACCATATAATCATCAAGAACTCCACATAATCGTTAAGAACACCATAGTTATCAAGAATCTGCCGATGTCAAGATTACCCATGGAATTATCCCATCAATCATCAATAATAACATCACAAATCATCAATACACAATAATATGGGGAAAACCTACGGGGGAAATCATAACTATGAAAATAGGTTTTGTTGAGACATGGGTTACCTCTTAGCCTTAATTAATTCCTTGGCTATGAAGGGTCTTTCTTTAAGCTTTCTTGCTTTCTTGATTTCTTCTAAGGGAATTCTTGGAGCTCTTTGGGGTGGTGAGTCGTTTAATCCGGTGGGGGGTCCTAGGTGTCTCTTAAGTCCCCTATTTATATATTTAGGAGTCCTAATTAGGAACTAATATTATAGGCTTGCTAATTCTATTCCTTTTGGAACTAAGGATTGGGTTTAGGGATAAGGGCCCATGGACTATGGTGGGCCTCCCTAATTAATTGTTGTGATTTAATTTTTTTTCTTAGGTGATTAATTAAATGATTTAATTGGTTTTAGGGGTCGTAACACGGGGTGTTACAGATTATTTTGGGCACAGGTGTGTACCCGCGGGCGGAACGGCGGGCAGAGCCCTACTCGCCGCCCCACCCGCGGGAACGTGGCTTGTGAGTGTTGGTACCCGCGTGCAGAACCACGGGTAGGGGCCTACCCGTGGGTCCACCCGCGGGGAACATGATGAGGTTGTTGGGGGATTTGTTCCCCGTGATTCTTTTGACTCGGTATTTGGTCTTTTGACTTCCCGATGTTCGTTTGTGGAACTATTTGAGTGTCTTCTTGATGTTTCGTATGTCTAGAACTATATGGTAGGAATCCATGTAGGTTTTGGTGTCTTGAATCGTGCTAAGTGTTCAACATTGTGTTTCGTTGAACCGTGATGAGTCTTGTGTGTTCTTCGGAACTACGTTTGGTTTACCCATTTGATAAGCATGCTAGTTCGGTGTTTAAATGCTACCGTGTGTGTTGTTTGTACCTTCTTATTGGTTGATGATGACTTGTGTTATTCATCGTTGTTGTTGTTGGACTGTGATCCATTCCTTGATTGAGTATGGTTTCATATCTTCGTTGTGATCTGTTGATTGATTCCTGTTGAGGTGTGTGTGTGTGTGGCTTTACCTGGATTGCACGATTAGTGGTATGGGACACTAGTCACCAAGGTATTGCAGTGGTCCTCGTGGTGACTATGACGTGATTATGGAGTTTGTGGCCTTTGTGTAAGGTTCACGTGTTTATTTCTGGGATAACATGTGTTATCCAGGGCATGTGTTGCCATGTGTGATCGGTACCCTCGTGTACTATGAAATCGGTGGTTCTGTTGGAGGGACTGTTGGAGGGGGAACGACAGTTCCCGGAGGAATAAGGTTGGACTTGGTGTACAGGGGTCTTGGAGGTAAAGGTTGGAACTAGATATAAGGTTGGGGGTAGCCATAAGGTTGGAACCGGGCATAATGAAGGCATATCAACTCGTGATGGGTGATGTCACGAGGGCTTGTGTAGCCGTTGTTGTGAGTTCTCTTCTTGTGACGTGTGCAGTCACAAAGGCATGTGTTGCCTTGGCATGTGTTGCCGTTTGGTGTGTCCTTATTCCTTTGAGTTATGCATGTCGGGTATTAATCTATTGTGTGATGATAGATTATACCTTGAGACTTTTTGTGAGTTGTTGTTATTCTTTGTAGTCTTGGGATGTGTTCTCGTGTTCTTGTTGAGAGTGTTTGAGTCTTGTGTTGACTATTACTCTTGGTTTTGAACTTATATATATGTATTCCATTTCGAAAATGGCTTTACAAACTTATATCTTATCTATGTATGATATTTCACATGTATTGGTGGGTTACCAGCATTATTCGCTGACCGGGCGTCCTCCCATGTTTTATATGCTTCTTTCAGGTGATGCTTAAACGAGTGCACGGTTTAGTGCCAGCTAGTGTAGCTCCCCTCTTATGTTTTGTGGCCTGTGAGCCAATTGAGACTTAGTACACTCTTATGTTGGTTTAGATGTTAAACAATGCAGATGTAGCCTGTGCGTTCACCTTTGGGTGAGCATGGCATAGCACCCCGTTTCTTCTATTTTATATATTTCCTCTTTCAGTCTTCCGCTGTGTTTGATGTTTTGGTTTAGATATCCGCATGTTTTAAGGCTTTAAATAGCATGGAATTAGGGGGTGTTACAAAAAGGTTAAGCTTCCTTATCCCAATCTTATTTTTGGTGTTCTAACATCCCAGGGTTTGATTCCGATGCCTAGTGAGATCATTACTCCTTCTTTGCTATATACTGTGGATCCACGCCTACTGATTGGCAAACACATCAATGATGTTAGGCCCGTTGATGCTCCGAAACTTCTGAGGGTGATACTGTTGACGGCACCCCCTACGGTCAAGATTTGTAGTTGTCCTTGCGATTGAAGGCTCGTGTGTCTGAGCTGCAAACTGTGAGTAACATTATCTCAAACCAGCTCAACGTTGCTCGTACAGAGCTAGCGACTGTCTTACTCAGGATGAGCCTTTCTGAGCCTGCTGTTGGTGAAGCTTTAAGGTCTAACAGTGGAGGTCCCTCTAATGCTTGACGAGTTCTTTTCCTATCATTTGCAAAAAGGGGGAGGGAGTACTATACTCAGGGGGAGTATTTGTGATGGTTGTCTGTGGTGGTTGAAGTACATTCTGGCCCTGTCTGGCCATTTTTGTGAAGAAATGGTCTGCTCTATGTCTTTATCCAGCACGGGCTGTGTGCTGTGTTTTTATGGGTTGTAATCAAACAATATTTATTTTTTCTATAACAGTTGCCAATACTGGCCCTTTAATTATGTTTTTGCTTCTCTATCTTTAGTTGACATGTTTCATCTTTAGTTGATTTGTTTTGCCAAATAATAGGCAAATGGGGAGTTTATTAGTGTTTTAATTCTTTAAGAAAAACCCCCAACATATAATTGGCAATATTATTATGGCAAATTAAAATAGGGTTTAGCTTGGTGTCTGTCCATCCTTGAAGAAGACTGATTGATCAGTGAAGTCAACAGACGCACCTCTAGATCAAGCCACCGAAGGAAAGATAAAGGAAAGTTTCTAAAAGATGGTACGCGGTTATGAGATGATGGTTTTGGAAAGAATATCAGCGAATCATATTGAGAGGTATGGACCGAATCTTAAGATTTCTTTCTTCACAAAAAGTCCTACCATCTACAACTAGAGATATATTTGGAGAGTGTCCAAATCAAGAAGTATAAATATACTCATTCGTTCAGAAGTTGGGGTTGCATTGATTGAAGCATCAATAACACTCTATACTAAACAGAATACACATCTCTGGTTGTCATGCCTCTTCTCAAAACAATAAGTTCATGGTGATTACGAAGAAGAACTTGAGAAGTTTCAACTCTGCTTAACCGATTGGACGCGAAGATCACTCTGTTGTGAGAACAACGTGGGACTGCGTCATTGAAGCGGACTGCATCAGAGTTAGCTCTCTAACTGAAGGGATTTCATTGGACTTCTGAATGCGTGGCTCTCCGACTTCAACAATCCACTAAACCTTTGTAGACTGGTACTGACCTTGTGTGGGGCACTTGGGTGAGATTGTTTTCTCTACCTTTGTACATTGGATTTTGAGTTTGTGGATTGGACGCATTGGTGATCGCCCCCCAAATGTAGATACACATTGTATCGAACTGGGTAAACAAACATATGTGTTGATTTACTTTCTGCCTTAGTCTTCCGCATTACGTAATATCTGCATATCTATCTGAATGACTGCTTGATTGAGAATCTGAGTTTGTTAGTCACCTATTCAGTTTGCAAGAAACTAAATCAAATTTCAGATTAAGAGAATATGCAAAATTGCAATAATAATAATAATAATAATAATAATAATAATAATAATAATAATAATAATAATAATAATAATAATAATAATAATAATAATAATAAGGTGGTAAAATGTTACTGTGCGCAAAGAAAAAGCTAAAAGACAAATTATGGAATAAATTACAATTATAACAACAACAACAACAACAACAACAACAATAATAATAGTGTGTGCAAACTAGCAATGCAAAAGGATTAAATTTTGGAATAAATTACAATAATAATAATAATAATAATAATAATAATAATAATAATAATAATAATAATAGTAGTAGTAGTAGTAGTACGCAAACTCGCAATGCAAAAGGATTAAAATAATAAGGAGATGTCCAAAGCAAGAGCAACACGCAATTTTCGAACCTTTGACCTCCAAATTGAAATATAATACACACACATTCCTACTATTTTTTCATGAAGAGCCTTTCAAATTTATTTGAAAACTTTTACTCTTTATTTCTAAACAAGTTAAGTAAAAATTAAATATTGCGCTTCTAAAATTTGGGGCCCTGTGCTGTAGCCCAGCTTGCACAGCCCAATTTTCGGCCTTGCATCCACCATCATCTCTATTATTAGTTACTACGCTTGAGCCCTATCAATACTTAACTTTTTTTTTTCTTTTTTTGTTTCTTTCTTTCTTTATGATCCACAACAAAATTTTAGTGATTTCAACGAACTATGATTAGAAAGTATAGATGAATTATTGAGGAGGAAAAGAACCTTCCATCCTTGACCGTATATATCTGGAAAAGGATATATGATTATCATCCATCACTAGAGAGGATGAGGATAACGAAGTTAGTTGTGGAAGACTGGAACGCACTTGGAAATAAACCAAAGATTTTAGGGCCAGGGGTGAGAAATTAGGGTTTGGGAAGAAGAAGACGAAGGAAAAGAAGGGAAAATAGACTGGTATTCATTGCATAAAAACCCTTTAGCTATCTACAATGCCTTATAAGGCTAAGCAAATGCAAAAGCAAAGCAAAAACTGAATTGAAATTTGCTAGCAAACTGTAGACGCACAAAGGGGGATGTAGACGCACAAAACGGCGTCGTCTGATAGCTGATTCTAACCATATCCAATGGCTACTGCAACGACGTTGTATGGTTTAAGTACAACAACTCTCAACGATCTCTCTTCTTACGGCGTCGTTTTGGTCCTTCGACTTTCAGCCTTTGCCATCATCAGCCTTCATCACTTCATCTACTGATTTCCTTTCTTCCCACCCTTTCTCATCACCTTTAATACAACCTTGCAGGGCCGTTACAACACCCCACCTCCACACGATCCTTGTCCCCAAGGGTCAAAGAAGGAAACTGGCTCTTCAAGTGATAGTAGTTTTCCCATGTTGCAGCAGATTGTGGAAGATTGGCCCACTGCACAAGGAATTGTGTGATAGCTTGATTGTCTCTTCCAACTAATCTCTTCTCCAGCACTGCTATAGGTTCAGTCCGTAGTTGCCCTTCCTTTCCAAGCACTGGGGGATCCAATTGGACCACTGCACCCTCTCTAACTTTCTTTTTTAACTGGGAAACATGGAACACAGGGTGTAGTTGTGCCCCTAGGGGTAACTGCAGTCTATAAGCCACTGTTCCCACCCTCTCAATTACTTTGTGTTAGGAATATATTGTATAAGTTTTGATGAGCCAAATGTATTTTGTAGACCCCAATTTTATTTTATTTGAGTCAGTTCTGGTTCACAAAGTATAGTGCACCACTGCCATGAAGCCTACATGAAGTCTACGCGAAAGCAGTTTGAAGGATGAATAAATGAAAGCGGGATCATAGCTTAACACATTTATGAAGCATCAAGTCACCAAAGGTTGAGATGGACAAAATGGTAGAAGACTTGTTGAAGCATGCCTAATGTGAGATGATCCATAGTTCGATTCCTATTAGAAGTAATTTTGGTGTAAAGATGAATTGCTATCGTGAAGTAGCAATATCAGGAGATGATGTCACAAGAAAATATCATGATAGTAATATCAGGCAATACTATCATGAAAGAACAATTTTATATCGTGATAGGTATAATTATCGGATGATGATGTCACTACTATCGGGTGATGACATCACAATGTGGTAAGGCTAGTGGAGAACACATGGAAGAGACAAGACAAAAGAATTTAAGTCTTGGATTTTATCAATTGGATATCCAGTCGAGATGGAAGAAGCCTTGCCAAGCAAACAAATGGTCTATAGTTTGATTCCCACCTGAAGCAATTTTATGAAAACATGATATTGGTCCATGATATACAATGGAACGTGATATATAGTCCATGATACAAGGTGGAACATGATAGCTTGCTCATGATATGAAATGGAACATGATATATGTAGTCCATGACACAAGGTGGAACATGATATATAGTCCATGATACAAGGTGGAACATGATATATAGTCCATGATACAAGGTAGAACATGATACACTATTGGGACATGACATCATCAAAAAGAGCTATGACATCATGATAGAATTAGACAGAAACATTATTTTGAAGCTCTGTTTCTGCAGAAGAAGTCGAAGGAGAAGAAGAAGCTGATATACGAAGGAAATCTTTTTAAGCTGATATACGAAGGAAATCTTTTTAAGCTGATATACGAAGGAAATCTTTTTAATACTCAAGCAAGAATCAACAGATAAATTATTTGATCAATATGGCACATCAGATCAATAATTCAACAAAAGTCATACCAGAGAAATTCAAATTTGGAGGCTACCCATTCCAAAGAAAAGCTTTGTCAGATTAAAGGAGAGCAACGGCGAGATTTCTCCAAATCTTCTGATAGACGGCGAAATGATTTTTGCAGACCAAGTTGGCAAAATTATTTGATAAACTACAATTCAAATTGGACGATCAAGATCAAAAGTTGATCAACGGGCAAATAGCTTTCATCTGCTATAAAATGCCCAAGCAGACTTGAAGACAACAACAACTGGAATACGGTTGAAAAACAAAGAGAAAAGCAAGCAATATTCAAATCAGCCAAGAAGCAATATATTGAGCTATACACGATTAAATTCAAGTCTGAGTGAGAGAAAATTTTTATCTCTATTGTAAATCTTCTACTGAGTGTAGAAAAGGGGTAGAGTAACTAGGGAGAGTGAAAAACCCAGTTGGAATGTAGCTTTGTGCGTAGCACTCGGTTGTAACGGGCAGAGTAACAAGGGGAGCTTGTGAAAACCCGGTGAGAGCGTAGCTTTGTGCGTAGTTCTCGTGGTGTAGGAGTACAGCTTGGTGCGAAGTACTCGGGAAGGCAGAGTAACAAGAGGAGCTTGCGAAAAACCTTGGTGGAGTGTAGCTTTGTGCGAAGCACTCAGAGAAGTGTCGCTGGGCACTTATTCACTATTGTATCTGCGTGATCGAAGAATAGTGAATTTCCTCCTTGGAGTGAAAGGAGAAGAGTGGACTAGGAGGATTACACCACCACTGAACCACTATAAATCTCTCTCTCTATTTACTTACTGCTCATATATATTTCGTGCATGCTTATATTATCTGTGAACTAACCCGTTACGGTTTATTGCGTATCTTTATCTGTCTGGGTTTGGTAGTTCCCTCGTTTGCATGCAAGTGAAATTTTATATACATCATCCTACATCTATATCAAGTGTTTCTAACGTGATGCATGTACAAAATCTCTCTTGAGCGCGACACAATTTAAAGCATAACACTTTGCCGTTACAATTCTGCTGTGCACACTCTAAGTTGTTATACTTGTTTATGCTTGTTACTTAGAGTTGAAGTTATAAAGTGTTGTTTGCAGAAGAAGTTTGAAAAAGTTAGAGAAGTCTATTCACCCCCCCTCTAGACTTCTCGCCACCCTTTCGGGACCAACAAGTGGTAGAGCAGTTGTCTATTTGAGTCATTTCTTGACTGCTAGGCAGATCTCGAAACTTCAAGATGAAGAGTGTTATGGTTCTTGCTCAAAATTTGCTTTTCTCACTTGATAAATTTGATGATTAGAAAATACGTATGCAGGTGCACTTATCTGCTTTAAATGACGAAATGTGGGAAGTCATCACAAATGGTCCTATCCAAATTATGGAAGCTAATACCGCTACCCCACGTGATCCAAATGCTCCACGATATATTCCAAAGCCAAAAATGGAGTGGACAAAGGAGGATAGAGGACGAAATAACTTGGACAATATTGCCAAGGACATTTTGTTCAAAACGGTCGATGACACCATATTCCCAAAGATTCGAAAGTGCACCACGGCAAAAGAAATATGGGATACGCTCATAAGCATCGGTGAAGGCGACGAACAAGAAAAAGACTACAAACTAACCATTGCCATGAAGAGGTTCGAAGATTTCAAAATGCTACCGAACGAAAGCATCACCGACATGGAAGCTCAATTGATCAAAATTCTTGGAGAAATCACGGATCTAGGAAAGACCATTACCCAGAAAGAAATATCGCTCAAAGTGTTACGCGGACTACCTACAAATTGGGATATGAAGGAGACCGCAATGCGCGATCATAGAGATCTAAGGACATTATCTACGGATAAACTCTTTAGTGATCTAAATGCGTATGAGTTCGAGATGAAGACACGAAATGAAGAAGAACGTGATGAACGAACATCCGCACTGATGGCCGAACAACCTTCTACATCAAGGTCAGTAGTAAATAATGATTTTTTATCTGACGAACAATTTTCCTTATTTGTTAGGAAATTCAAGAAGTTCATGCGAAAGAACAAAGGATCACCACAAGGAAATTCTTTTCAAGAAAATAGAAGATCAAGAAGGGAACCAATCGAAGATAACACAAATATGTGTTACAATTGTAGAAAGCCTGGACACTTTATGGCCGAATGTCCACATCCCAAGGTGAACAAAAATTCGAATACTTCTAACTCTCCACAGGTTGAGTACAAGTCGAAAGAAAAGAAATTCAAAAAGGACAAACGGAAGGCACTAATAAGCGATCCGTTAGAAGCAAGCGAATCCGAAGAATCATCCAGTGACGAGAGTGATTCATCACAAGAAGATACGGCGCTACTATGTCTAGTGGGCAAAACATCCGAACATGAGGAATGCTATATGGCGCGCGAAACCGACGAAGAGGTATCTTCTAGTTCTTTTAGTTCTTTTAGTTCCATTGACACTTCTTTCGAGACTCAAAAATCTTTTCAAAGTCTTATAGAAGATTGTCAAAAGGTCATGACCACTCATACTCAAATCAAAGAGCGCAATAATACATTAATTCTTGAAAAGGAAGAAATGTCACAATAATTGCAAAATGCTCTAAATGAAATGAGTAATTTGAAAGCCGAAAATGTTCGACTTCAAGAAGAGTGCAAAGCTAGAGAGGTTCGAGAACATAACCTTCGGGAAGTAATCGCATCATTTACGCATTCATCCAAAATAATGGATAAAATGGTAAGCATGCAAAAACACGCTGGAGATAAAGCCGGACTAGGCTACGATCCATCATGTTCTAAAACCCCTCAAAAGTTGACTAATTCTACTACTACTTTAATTAATAAAGTTCCAGTGGTAAAATTTGTAAAAAGTCAACACATCACAATGAGACAAGGAGTTGGAAACAAAATTAATGCCCAGAAAATTGTTGCAAGGCCGAATCAACACAGTGATATCTTGGCAAGACAACAAAATTTTAAAAGGCAAAAATGTGTATCTCAAAGGAGAACCAACGAGTCTAGTGCAATAAAACCTCATAGGAATATGGGAAGAATTCCGAGAATTGGGGCTGGGAGATTATATCCCTCAGAAGAAGATTGGTCGCTTGAAAACAAACCATGGACCAAGTCCAGATTTGCTCTATTTCATAGAATCAAGCAACTATCAGCTTCCCAACCCGCACCGAATCATTATTCGAAAGTGCGTTATGATTATAAAGTTTTTAATGGTTACAAATCACCTACTCTTGGATCAGTGGGATCTAGGTGGATTTGGATGCCAAAAATTACTAACACAAAAGGACCCAAACAAGTATGGGTACCTAAAAGAAATTAATCTTTTTTGCAGGAAGTTTGGTATTTCGATAGCGGATGCTCTCGACATATGACCGGCAATAAAGCTAGTCTAGTTGAGTTCAAAAGTATCGAAGGACCAAAAGTAGTTTTCGGTGGAAACGATCGATATGGAATGACAAAAGGCACTGGAGCAATTGTGAAAAATGGCCTACGAATTGAAGATGTTTCATTTGTCGAAGGATTAAAATTCAATTTGTTTAGTACAAGCCAATTTTGCGACAAAGGCTATCTCGTAGAATTTTTCAAAGATAAATGTCATGTCAAAGATGAATCTACGAAGGAAGTTGTACTAGCCGGATCGAGAAAGAAAAATATGTATGTTGTTGATTGGAGTACAACGAAAGATTCTGTATGCTTGATGGCAAATAATTCGAATGAAGCTAGTTGGGAATGGCACAGAAGGCTAAATCATTTGAATTTCAAAACCATCAACAAGCTTGCCAAAAAGAAGTTAGTCGAAGGACTACCCAATATTGTGTTCAAGAAAGATCAAGTATGCGATATATGCCAGAAAGGAAAACAGATCAAACCATCACTCAAATCCAAAGCTCAAGAGTCAACATCAAGACCTCTAAGTCTACTGCACATGGATTTATTTGGTTCAGTAGACCCAGTAAGTATAAGTGGTAAGAAATACACTTTGGTTGTTGTTGATGATTTTTCTAGGTACACATGGACAATATTCATAAAGAAAAAGAGTGAAGTTGAATCAAAGTTGCCGGAGCTGCTAAAGCAACTACAAGTCGAAAAAGATATGAAGATTGCAACAATTCGAACCGATCGAGGAACCGAATTTGTGAATGGCGTGAACGCCGCAACAAAATGGAGTAGCTGAAAGAAGAAATAGGACACTCAAAGAAGCTGGACGTGTCATGATATCAGCTGCAGAACTACCAAAGAGATTTTGGGCAGAAGCTATCAATACGGCGTGCTATACTCAAAATCGAAGTCTAATCCACAAGTCATACAACAAAACACCATACGAATTATGGAAAGGGAGGAAACCCAACCTCACCTATTTTCAAACATTTGGGTGTAAATGTTTTGTACTTGTTAATGGAAAGTCCTATTTAAAGACTTTTGACGAACGTGCGAACGAAGGAATATTCTTAGGATATTCATCCACCAGCAAGGCGTATAGAATATTCAACAAATCAACCATGGTGGTAGAAGAATCGATTCACGTTGTGTTTGATGAAAATCACGACAAAAATGGCAAAAATAGTAAAGGTAATCGTGATTTAATTATTTCTAACAATATGTTGGAAGATAATGTGTTGCAGGAAGTAGACGAATCAAGTGATATGGGTACTTACCAAATTGAGGCAATATCCAATGTGATACCCGAAATATCACGCGCATCTACAACCGAAATTGCACCAAGAATTCAAGAAGAAGGAACTCCAGTAGATGAACCCGAAGATGCACCCGTCAACAATTTACAACAAGAGGAATCACAACAAGTATTCCAACAAGAAGGAAACTCTGAGAATTCAACAAGTTTCCAACCAAATCGAAAATGACTAAGAAGTCACACACATGACTTAGTCATTGGAAATCCAAGTGACGGAGTAAAGACACGATCATCTACTAGGAACCAACAACAAGATGAAATGTTCTCATGCTTTTTATCACAATTGGAGCCAAAAGAAATTGACGAAGCATTAGCCGATCCAAGTTGGATAGATGCCAAGCAAGAGGAATTAGATCAATTCAAGCGCAACGACATATGGAAACTTGTTCCAAGACCAACGCACCAAAATGTAATTGGCACTAAATGGGTCTTTAGGAACAAAGCAAACGAAGACGGCATCATTGTTAGGAATAAAGCAAGATTAGTTGTGAAAGGGTATTCACAAGAAGGCATTGATTTTGATGAGATATTCGCCCCTGTCGCACGACTCGAAGCAATCCGGATATTCCTAGAATACGCAGCGCACAAGAATTTCATCGTATATCAAATGGACGTAAAGAGCGCATTTCTTAATGGCTTACTTGAAGAAGAAGTTTACGTCGAACAACCACCCGGTTTTGAGGTAAAAGACGTTGGTGATCAAGTCTACAAATTAAAGAAGGCATTGTATGGGTTAAAACAAGCTCCGCGAGCTTGGTACGACACCTTGTCAATGTTCTTAATTAGTTGTGGATTCACCAAAGGTCTAGTCGATAAAACCCTCTTTAAAATTCAAGAAAATAATCACATTTTATTAGTACAAATTTATGTTGATGATATTATCTTTGGAAGTACTGATAAATCTTTATGTGAGAAATTTTCTAAGCTCATGCAGAACAGGTTCGAGATGAGTATGATGGGAGAATAAAATTACTTTTTGGGACTGCAAGTCAAGCAACTTGAAGAAGGAATTTTCATAAATCAAGCCAAGTACACAAGAGATCTTATCAAGAAATTTGGCATAGATGGAAAAATCCTCAGTCAAAATTCCCATGAGTACATCTCAAAAATTGGATAAAGATGATGAAGGCAAAGACGTTGATCAAACGATGTATCAAGGGATGAATGGATCATTACTATACTTAACCGCAAGCAGACCTGACATATCCTACTCGGTTGGCGTATGTGCAAGATTCCAATCAAAGCCCAAAGAAAGTCATCTGATTGCAACCAAGAAGATAATTCGATATCTCAAAGGAACAATCAATGTGGGATTATGGTATCCCAAAGAAGGAGATTTTACACTAATTGTTATTCAGATGCAGATTTTGCAGGGTGTAAAATAGACCGAAAAAGTACCTCAGGGACATGACAGTTCTTAGGGGAAGATTGGTCTCTTGGTTCAGCAAGAAACAAAACTCCATAGCTACGAGCACTGCCGAGGCCGAATATATTGCAGCTGGGAGTTGTTGTGCACAAATTTTGTGGATGAAACAACAATTGTTGGATTATGGGATTAAATGCGAAAATGTGAGTATTTTATGTGATAATACTAGCGTAATTGCAATAACCCAAAATCCTGTGCTCCACTCGCGAACCAAACACAATTGATGTCCGACATCACTTTATACGAGACCACGTCGAGAAGAAAGATTTGAAGATCGATCATGTTCCCACAGAAAATCAAATTGCCGATATTCTCACAAAACCGTTGTGTGAATCTCGTTTGCAACTCTAAGGCACGAAATGGGAATGATCGAAATGAGCTAAGTATTTCGAACTTTTAAATTCGAAAAATGTGTGTACGAGATTTGCATGAAATTTGTTACCTATGAGTTCTACGTGATTTAATTTAATTAATGTGTTACAATTTATTGTGTACATGTTAGTAATTTTATCTTACGAACTTAGGTACGTAGAAATTTGATTTATTGTTTTTAAGGGTTATAAAAAGTTAGGGGAATGCATCATGATAGTGGAGGGATTATATGATTTAGGGGGAATGTACTGATAAGCTATGCTAAAAGTTGATAACAGTGCATGCAAATTGATTTGTCAGTCTGAATGGTCATCAGCTTTAATTTTAATTTTCACCTGCTTAAGTCAATCTGATGTAATTTTCTTAGAAATGTATCTAGCATCAATTTTGATCTTATCTGTTTAAATTAATTTTATTGGTCGATCAATTTTAATTCTCAGATTTATCAGATGTCGAAATTAAATTGTTAGCATGAATAGATTTATTGCACTAACAATTTTGTGTCGAAGAAATTTTTGCTCCATGAACATCTATAGGTGGCAGCCAATTAAAGCTTAATTTTTGGCGCTATGTACCCACAAATGGAGTATTAAAATCTGAGTTGGCAAATTTAAATCAGTGAAAGTTCGAAGTTGCCCTCAATTGTTCTACAATCTCTTTCTATCCACTAAAGGGCAAGATGGTAATTTTGCTAGGCATTTATTTTGCCTCCAAGAGAAAAAGAAGAAAGAAGATCATCTTCTTCTTCCTCCCTCTCTCACTGCCGGCGCATGCAAGAAGAAGGAGAATAGCTGAAAATCTCTCAATTCAATCAAACCCATCCCAAATTTCCCACAAAAATCTCTTCTACACACAAATACCCATTACCCACCCTCACCATTAACCTTGAAACCTCTCACAAACAAAAACCCACTCCCCTCAACCTTTTTTTTTCGGACTGCCGAAACCTCACCCAAAAACCCCACCTCAAAAATCCTAATTTGTGTTCTATCAAGATGGAAGGAGCTCAAAATCCAATTGGAGCCGAAGGATCGAGGAAAACAACATGGGTGATTCGCGGATGATCTTGGACCTTGAAGATTACAACAAGTTTGTCCAAAACAGAGACTTGGGGGTAAAAATCTTAACCTCTCTTGAAACTAGTGGGTTATTGAATTTTTGCTCATTCAAGTATGATGGTTTCTATCTAAATGAAATAGTAGAATTTTATAAACATGCATATGTCGAAAATGGTGTTTATAAAATCTACTGTTTGAGGAATTGTGTTGACAATTGGGTTAGATGACGTGAGAACTAAATTTGGTTTGGGAGGAGAAGTTGTTGAAAGTTGAAGATCATGGTTTTGATTTAAATGATTTTTGGAATGAAATTAGACACGAAACCGCACAAGTCGCGGCGTGTAACAATGGCTTTAAGGTGATGTTGAAGCACGAATTTGGTATGCTACTTGATATTGTGCATAAAACTATTGAGTGGCAAATATTCTAGTAGGAATTATTTTACAAAGAAGAATTTGCCTTTGATGCATGCCATTGTGAAAATGTTGCCGTAGATTGGGGAAGATTTATATATGGAATGGTTGATCAAGTTAGGCTAGCAAAACCGTTGGTGAATGGATGGTTTCCAAATGACATTGGGTATGGTTTTGTAGTTGGGGAGTTGTTGAAGTCTAAAGGTGTTGCCCTATCCAAATCAAACCCATACAAAACCAAAATTATCTTTTCGAACCCCAAACTCGGTTGATCCTTCCCTAGCCAATATCCGAAAACGAAAACCGGCAAACACATCAACCCATTCCTTAACCAAAAACCTCTTCTATCCGAGTACAGTCACGGGGACCACACTCATGGAAGGGGTAGTGATGATGCTTTGTAGGCACATCAATTTGTTACCGTTAAGACTCACACCCCAAATCCCGGATGAAGAAGTAATTCTTTACGCCAAGCAAGTTGGGAGTGTAGATGACATTGCCAACTAATGGGGGGGGGCAAGTTAGTTGAGTTGTTGAAGGAGTATGAAACGTGTGAAAGTTGAGGAATGGAGAGTAAGTGATCATGAAAATCGGGTTGCTACGACAATATGGACCGGATACTCTAAATGAGTTAGAAGGGAATTTGCTCTAACATGGATTGGAACGAAGAGAATCTTGCTAACCGAGCGACTAGGCTATCGTGATTAAAGAATGTTTTGTTAAGAAGGGGATTGCCATTAGTCGGCGGCATAGGAAGTGGCTCAAAGAAGTCCGCGAAAATGCCGTTGGACAAAGATTTGCTCGAGATGATATTGCAGGGCATTGGTTATTTCAAGGAAAGAAGTGCACGGCACACATGGAAACATCACTTTGAAGAGACGAAGGTGGAAGCTTGCAAGAAGGGGTGGACCCATTTCTTCGCACATTGGATATATCTAAGTTTTGAATGCTATTTCAGCCCACACGGCTACAAATGTACTAATTCCGTGAGATGAAAAATTGGAAGAAATTGTGTGATGAAAACGGTAACTGGAGGGACAAGAAATGAGCTTACAAATTGAATGTCACCATTCGCCAATTGAGGCCGTGCCGAGCCAATTCCCTTTGCCACTAGCCGAACCATCATTCCCTACACTGATGAGCCCTTGTGTCTTGACAATGCACCTACGTGGGACCACCGAATCATCCATGGCCGAGACGACACC